>NC_048603.1:28766014-29138514 GCF_003668045.3 Cricetulus griseus
CCAGTATGGACTGAGAGCCCTCCTGATGTTAGACCCCCGGAAAATTCAGGTATCCGGGGTCCAGGGCCACGTTCACGGTCACCCCAATCACCAGGCGGATTTGAGAGCTTGCTGCAAACTGCACGAGGCTTTATTGTAATTTAACGAGCTAACCCCATGTTAGCTCGGGTCTTTCACCCACCCGCCATGGCGGATGGCTAGCAAAAGACGGCTTCTAGGGCCTCCCAAGAGATCTTATAGGGCAGCATAAGGGGAGTGTCTAGGGGTACGCACAGGCTCAGGATTGGTGTGCCTCCAGGCTTGGAGGGCTTGTCCTGTGTTGATTGGCCAACTGGTTGTTATGGCCCATAGGCCCTCCCAGGGTGGTTGCTATGCTCTCTACGTCATTGCTGTGCACTTGTCCGTAAAGCACACCCAGGGTCGTAAAGCATAGCGCCACCAGCTAACTTCTGATTGGTTCCTTGTCACGAGGCAAGCATCTGACCTCTAAGTGACCAAGGCAGGTTTATGTCAAGCACGTGTTCGGCTGTTGTGGCTGCCGAAAGGGGAGCAGGTCCTTCACTGAGATGACAAGAAGTCTCTGTCTCGTCCTTAAACTGCTGGGAAGCTAGGACTTCGCCATCCACACTCCCCCACTCAGGGTTGAATCCAGGGCTGTTCGGCTGGTTTGGATTATCAGTCCAGAATAGATGGCCTCTGTAGCATGGGTTTGCTACAGGCCGGACCCCAGCAAAAATGCTATGTACTATGTTACTTGGTCTGAAAGACAGCCCTGAGTTGAGTTTTATTCTTGGTCTGTTGATGAGACCAAGGCCTAGAGAGGCTTAGTAGTAGCTTGCACTTGTAGACTTGTAATAACTCTTATGGTTGTGGTGTGCATTAATGTCAGGGCAGGGTCATAGGGTTTGTCACCTAAGGCAAGTCTGGTCTCAGAAAGATGCTGCTGGCAGCTCTGCCAATTAATAAGCGTGCAGCCCCGGGCACATCTCTTAATGATCTGGGCGTGAATGTCTGCATGAGCAAATTAATAATTCAGAGCTGAGTCCCGGGCCCCAGGTTCTGCAAGAGAAAATTAACAGTGCGGACCCCAAGGGCTTCAAGGACTCTTCGTAGTTCAGAGCCTCTGTGGCTCCAAACTGCCCTTTAAATTCCAGAGCATCTTCTCCAGAACATCTTCTCCGAACGCCTCCCTACTCAACCCTCCATCCTCAGAGGGTTGATGAAAGAGTATTGAGCAGAGCTAGAAAAGAGTATTCCTAGAATGGCCTCATCATGCAAATCTGCATCCAAATCTCTGCCCTATGACCCGACTGTGGTTTCCAGACCACAGTTTAGGTGACATAGATCATATCTTGTGGTACTGAAGGATGTGAGGGAAAGTAAGAGCTTGGATATGGGAGAGAAGAGGCCAATGCATACTAGAAAATACGCTGGTTTGAATGAGAATGGTCCCTATAGTTTTATATATTTGAATGCTTGTGAAGGGACCAGCTCCCCATTTCGGCAGCCATAACAGTCGAACACGTGCTTGTCTGACCTTGTCTTAGTCACTAAGGTCAGATGCCTGCCCCTTTCGGCAGCCATGACAGTAACACATGCTTTTCTGACCTTGCCTTGGTCACTAGAGGTTAGGTGCCTGCCTCGAGGCCAGGAACCAATCAGAAGTTAGCTGGTGGCGCTATGCTTTACAGCTCTGGGTGTGCTTTACAGACAAGTGCACAGCAATGACTCGCAGAACTTAGCAACCACCCTGGAAGGGACTATGGGCCATAACAACCAGTTGACCAATCAACACAGGGCAAACCCTCCAAGCCTGGAGGCACACCAATCCTGAGTCTGTGTGTACCCCTAGACACTCCCCTTACGCTGCCCTACAAGATCTCTATGCAGACGCTTCCATCGGTCTTTGCTAGCCATCTGCCATGGTGGATGGGTGAAAGACCCGAGCTAACATGGGGTTAGCTCGTTAAACAACAATAAAGCCTCATGCTGTTTGTGTCAAGCTCTCGAATCTGCCTGGGGATTGGGGTGACCGTGGTCCTGGGCTGAGACCCCGGAGGCCTGAGTTTTCCGGGGGTCTAACACTTGGTCCCCAGCTGATGAACTACTTGGGAAGGTGTGGCCTTGCTGGAGGAGGTATGTCACTGGGGGGTACACTGTTGTGGAATATTAGTTTAAGATGTGTTGCATTCATTTATGTTGCATTTGTTTAACCCTATGAAGCTGTGTTACCATGCCTGTCTAAAACACCTGATTGGCTTAATAAAGAGATAAACAGGGGCTGGAGAGATGGCTCAGAAGTCAAGAGCACTGACTGCTCTTCCAGAGGTCCTGAGTTCAATTCCCAGCAACCACATGGTGGCTCACAACCATCCGTTATGAGATCTGGGGCCCTCTTCTGGTGTGCAGATATACATGGAAGCAGAATGTTGTATACATAATAAATAAATAAAATCTTTAGAAAAAAAAAAAGAGATGAACAGCCAATAGCTAGGCAGGTGGAAGACTGTGCCCCAGGAGGGGGTGGCCGCTCACGGAGGGGCCATTTGGTCAGTCACAAGTCCTAACACAGAGTCTTCATGTCTCTGCTTCTCATGTTGAAGGTAGCAATGTGTGTCTAAGGGATGCTATCAGGCTCCTACAGGACGGCAAAGCTTCGCAGGCCTCTAGTTTCACTATCACATGAGAGTTTATTAAAGCCCACGACTGCCCAAGCTTCTTCTCTCCTTCCTTCCTTCCTTCCTTCCTTCCTTCCTTCCTTCCTTCCTTCCCCTGGAGCTAAAGTTAAAGGAGGCTGTGAGCTGTCAGACGTGGGTGTTGGGAACCAAACTTGGAGCATCTGCAAGAGTGATATGCTCTCCAACCACTGAACCATCTCCACAGCCCATCTTCTCTTCTTTCTTACAGGGGACATTTTAACAAAACCATAGCCCCTGCTTCCCCAACAGCTCAACCAATGAATCAGAGAACAGTCAGCAAAGAGCCAGGCAGGCCATTGAATTACTGCTCTCCCCACACACATAGTCCATGGATCCCAAGGTACTAACCATATACAGCGTGAGTCCGTTCTGGCCCTTAACGGGCATCTGATGCAAATACTGACTCTAGACTCCACCACCACCACCTCCACCTTCCTGGGAGGAGAGAGCTGGCCGTTGGTGCTGGTGCTCCAGTGGGAGTATCTAACCAGCTAGGCCACAACCATTCACACAGCTTCCTTCATCTACCTTCTCATTCATCCTTTGTGGCTGGTGCTCTCCACACTCCTAAGACGCCATGATTGATATTGCTTACCTAACCACATCCCGGAATTTTTAGTTCCCCGGCTTATACTTCATTTATTATACATGCCGTTTTACAATTCGTATGGTTTTGCGTATCCTTTGAGGTTTAGTTGGCAATAATGTTACGTTACAATTCATATGAATCGTTAGGCTTGTACGAGCAGAAACGACTCCAGAGGCATTCTGAAGAGTGTCGCACAAACAGACGGGGCATGTTGATTACTCGTTCCTCTCCTGGACTCTCACATGACCTTACATGGTCATTGCAGATGTAATTAGGGTGAAGTTATACTGGATTAAGATGTGAAGGGACCAGCTCCCCATTTCGGCAGCCATAACAGCCTAGCACATGCTTGCCTGACTTTGCCCTGGTCACTAGGAGGTCACTAGGCGCCTGCCTTGTGGCAAGGAACCAATCAGAAGTTAGCTGGTGGCGCTATGCTTTATGGCTCTGGGTGTGCTTTATGGACAAGTGCACAGCAATGACGCACAAAGCATAGCAACCACCCTGGGAGGGCCTATGGGCCATAACAACCAGTTGGCCAATCAACACAGGGCAAGCCCTCCAAGCCTGGAGGCACACCAATCCTGAGCCTGTGCGTACCCCTAGACACTCCCCTTACACTGCCCTATAAGATCTCTATGTCATGGCTTCTCGCCGTCTTTCTTAGCCATCCGCCATGGTGGGTGGATGAAAGGCCTGAGCTAACATGGGGTTAGCTCGTTAAACAACTGCAATAAAGCCTCTTGCTGTTTGCATCAAGCTTTCGACTCTGCCTGGTGATTGGGCTCGTCAAGGTCCTGGGCCAGAACCCTGGGGGCCTGAGCCTCCAGGGGTCTTTCAGATGGACTGTTAATTCTGACTGCTGGTGGCCTTATTTGAGGAACTGAGGCCCCCACAAAGATCCTTGAAGAAGGAAGACGGTGATGCAACTTTGAGATCAGTTATGGGAGTGTTGCACCTACACGCTGAGGCCACCAAAGCCACCTGCAACTGGAAAAGTCATGGAGGAGTTCCCTCTCCAACCCTCAGAGAGAGCACAGTCCTTCCAACATCTTAATTTAGACCTTAGGCCTGGCAGACTGTGAGGACAGGGACTCTCATCCTTAGGTACTTAGTTTGTGTCAAATTGTTGCTGTGATCTTAGGAAATGGCACCCAGTCTATTTCTTTTCTTCTCTTTTCCAGACAGGGTTTCTCTGTAACTTTGGAGCCTGTTCTGGAACTCGCTCTGTAGACCAGGCTGGTCTCCAATTCAGAGATCCGCCTGCCTCTGCCTCCTGTGTGCTGGGATTAAAGGTGTGAGCCACCACTGCCTGGCATGAAAAATATCCTAATTTCTGAATAAGTGGCTCTCCATTATTATTTTGCACTGGTCCCCCGCTAATTATCACTATGTGTGTTGTCCTCACTGTGGTTATTACGTAATTACTGACGGCATCAAGAGGGCACAAAGGAGGACCCACTAAGGTAGTGTGGTCAGATCCCTTGAAGGGGGAGTCTGTCCATAGAGTAAGTTAGAAAAGCAGCCATCTGCAAAGCTGCATGTGGCTTTGTAAGCAAGTGCCTAGAAACAGGTCTCTAACCAATATGTGAAGTCATTCTATTTAAAGTCCTATTTTCATGCGCGCTTGTCATGTGCAAAATAAGTGGTACAGTAGTAAGTCATGCACATATAATGTTAAGGTATGTCGTGTATACCGGGGTCCTCTTTCACTGGCGTATATTAAAGGTGCAGGGGAAAGGGGTTTCCGTGTGACATTTCTATATGCTTAGAAGGCACGTGACATCTCTCCCCCCAAATCACCTTTCCTTTCTACATCCCCAATGGTTCTTCCTTTACCTCTGTGTCCTTTCCGCATGTCCCAGACCCCACAAATAAGGGTGACCATGGAGGACTTGTCTTTCTGAATCTGGCTTGGTGGGTGTGTGCGGAGTCTCTGTGTGGATCGTGCATCTCTGGTTTTATTTATCTGTCCACTCATTGCTGGGCTCCTAGGCTGACACCACCATTTGGCTGTTGTGACCAGCGCAGCACTAATGACGGGTGTGTGGGTATCTTGGCAGTAAACGCTTTGCTTAATTTGAGCGTGTACCCGGAAGTGGTGTAACTGGATTATATACAGAAGCTCCTTTTTACAGTTTCTGAGGAAATTTCACCCTGCTTTCCATAGCAGCTGCTCCGGTTCGCATTCCCAGCGCCGGCGTGTCTGGGTTCTCCTCTGCCTAGCCACCGTTTGATGCTTTTTGTGTCTGTAACCGCAGCCATTCAGACTGGGGTGGGAAGGGATTTCAGTGTAGTTTCTAATTTGTATTTCCTGATGGTGAAACTTAAGATCTTTTCTGGCTCTTGGAGTCATAGTGGCTTATGGGAAGGAGACTCAGAACAACACAAGGGACTAACTGAAAAGTCCTTATTTTTACCTAGAAAGTCTTTATTTTTACCTGGAAAGTCCCTATTTTTACCTGGAAAGTCCTTATTTTTACCTGGAAAGTCCTTATTTCTACCAGACAGTTTCAGAGAAAAATATGAAAACTTCAGAGTGATATTTAAGTGAGATCCCAAGCCCGGGGTCCCAGTCTGCTTTGCGAGATGATCATAAACTCCGTATGTGCAGGGTAAGCAGTCTATAACAGGAAGGTGCAGCCAGTCATCTTTCCGCTTCAGCGGCTTTCACTTGGGACTTCCCATTATTTATAGAAAAACTTAAAGTTCCTTGCATTGTGTTAGAGGTTGGGTGGGTGTTTTCAAACGTCTGTGTCTCATCCTTCCCCTTTCCCCCAACCCCCCATGGAAGCGATGGGTCTCTGTATCAAGTCACACTCTCCCTCCTCCTCCAAGGAATCTCCGGCACACCTGCAGCTGTATTTCCCCCACCCTTTAAATCTGGCCCCCAGGACACAACCCTTTCTGTGGCAGCTTGAATGAGAAATGTCCCCCATGGTCTGGGGCATTTGAACACTCAGCTCCATCTGCTGGCTCTGTTTGGGGACATTTAGGTGGTGCAGGCTTCCTGGGTAAGCATGTCACTCAGGGCAGGCTTTGAGGTTGAAACCCTCTCTCCAACACTTTGGTTCTCGCTCTCCCTGTTGGTGCTAGCATCTGAAGGTGTGAGCTCTCAGCACCCGGCTCCTACCGCCATGCCTGCCCTTTGCTGCTAAGCCTCCCTCCTATTACACCTCTGGAACCGTAAGTCAAAATAAACCATCTTCCACAAGTCCCCTTGGTCATGGTCTTTTATCACAGCAGCAGAGACGTAACTAATAAATTCTCTCAAATACTGATGGCTGCTGCGTCTCCTTTTCTCAGCCCCAGGTCACACGCAAGTTGGATGTTATGCCTTCTTGTACCTACAATATATCAGATCCACAGTTCCCCTGGGACTCTTGTTATTTTGGTGATAGGTTTGTCCTCTCCACCAGCTCACACGGCTACAGCCCATGACTTCATGTTTTCTGAGTCACCTGCCCCTGGAAACAGGGTCAACCCAAGCCTGCTATTTTGTCTGTTAGTCTTAACAAACTTAGGTGTGAAATTATGAAATATGAATCCTGTATTTTAGCAGTCACATCTCTGGGGACAAGGAACTGATAAACTGCCTGAATGAAAGATTGATTCCCAGCCAGACAGTGGTGGCACACACCTTTAATCCCAGCACTTGGGAGGCAGAGGCAGGTGGATCTCTGTGAGTTTGTGGCCAGCCTGGTCTACAAAGCTAGCTCCAGGACAGCCAAGGCTGTTACACAGAGAAACCCTGTCTCAACAAACAAACAAAAACAAAACAAAAAACTAGAGGTTCCCGCTGTTATTTTCTATCTACAACTGAGAATCATGAGCATACTTAAGTATTTGACTTCAGTATAAGCTAGGACTTCATTGTAATTATTATATATGTCTTATAATATGTATATATATACACACATATATACACATATGCATATATAAACATGCACACATATATGTGTATATATATGTTGGTTTTTTGAGACAAAATTTCTTTGTGTAGCCCTGGCTGTCCTGGAACTCACTCTGTAGAACAGGCTGAACTTGAACTCACAGAGATCCTCCTGCCTCTGTTTCCTGAATGCTGGCATTAAAGGCGTGTACCACCACCACCTGGTAGTATGTTTTTATGTAACAACAGGTGTTTATATGTTGTATTTATTTTCACAAGGAATCTGTTGCCCTTAAAAAATAGAACTGGGGCTACTGTATGTAAATTAAGGTTTTAAGAGGAAGGTCCAGACAGACTTTTTTGCATTGATAATGAAAAATTAAAAACACTTCTCAGGGCTGGAGAGATGGCTCAGAGGTTAAGAGTACTGACTGCTCTTCCAGAGGTCCTGAGTTCAATTCCCAGCAACCACATGGTGGCTCACAACCATCCGTTATGAGATCTGGTGCCCTCTTCTGATGTGCAGATATACATGGAAGCAGAATGTTGTATACATTATTAATAAAATCTTTTTTAAAAAACACTTCTCATTTAAATCAAGATGGCATTCTCTTTTGTATTGCCTTTTAGAAAAAGATTGCTTGAGATGTATTTATGTTAATGGAGTAGGTATTATAGTAAGCAGGTAAGGTCTGTATTTTTGGTATATGTCACCCAAATCTATTTTTAAATTTATTTTATGTACATGAGTGAATCGTCTGAATGTGTGCTGAGTATCACATGAGTACCTGGTGTTCTTGGAAGCCAGAAGTGGGCATTGGATCCCTTGGAACCGGAACTACAGATGGTTATGAGCTATCATGTGGGTGCTGGGAATTGAACCCTGGTCCTCTGGAGGAGCAGCCAGTGCTCTTAACCACTGAGCCGTCTCTCTAGCCCCCACGTAAATATATTATAGAGCTAAAATCTTTGGGAAGAAATGCTTCTATGTTGGTCACTTAGAAGGAGTTCATAGCAGTGCTAAATATTTTTTGCAGAGTTGTACCCCCAATATTAGAATGGTAATTTGTGTAAGGGGCCGTGAGCCCAAAACTATGCGGCTTAAAGCCCACCTTTGTAAGCCTTTTAATGACCTTTAAGTTTGCGGCTTAAAGCCAGCTCTGTGAGCCTCCTGTAACCTGTAATTAGATACGGTTTGGCCAAGCGGAACTGCTAACAGCTTCTGTTCCGAGAAAGGGTCTGGAGCTTTTCTGTTCGCTGTTCCAAGGAAGACCACTAAATGTTCCGGCTGACAAGAAGAATGTTCCAGTCCCAGCAAATACCTGATGTTCCTTCTGTTATTCCCCCCAATTCTATTGTTGCAGGGCTATTTAAGCCCACTCTAAGCCTCAGTAAATCGAGACCTTGACATTGCACAGACGGACTCTTGTCCTTTCTTTCTCTCGCCCATGACTCTTTCAGGCAGCCCCCCTTCGGAACCCTGAATGACTGGACCTGAGGGACAGGTCAAATTTGTATATAATGGTTGGATTTAGTCAGTACCTGCTATATGAATGTACTGAAATATCGCACCTAACTCCATTGTATATTCAATTAGTGTATGTTAGCTGGAATGCCTAGTGTTGTCAACTTGATGAAATCTAGGTTCATCTGGGAGATGAGCCTCTGAGCATGCCTTCTGGGGATTATCTTGATTGCCTTAGCTGGAGTGGGAAGACCTGCTTGCTGTGGGTGGCACTATTCTCTAGGCAGGGGGTGCAGGACTGTGTGAAAATGGAGCAAGCCAGCTGAGTGCAGGCATGCATGCATTAATTCATAGTACAGGCACGCATGCATTAATTCACGTACAGGCATGAATGCATTAAGTCATAGCTCTCTGCATTTTTTGTGCCCACCTGTCTTAATCTGCTATTTCATCTCCGCTGCCATGATTGTACCCCTGGAGTGTGAGCTGGGAATAGCCCTTTATCTTTCAAGTTGATTTTATTTTATTTTTTTACCACAATAGGAAAGACACTAAGGCATTAGTCAAAGAGAAAGTTAAAAGCGGTTTTAAAGTTTGATACAGTTGTGGGATTATCTTTTTATAAACTGTGTAAAAGATCTATTGCTGTTTTACCTTGCCTGCCTGAGGCACCTGATTGGTTTAATAGAGAACTGAACGGCCAACAGCTAGGCAGGAGAAAATAGGCGGGACTTCCTGGGGATGAGGGGCAGGACTTCCTGGGGGGGAGGAGAACTCTGGGAAGAAGAGAGGAGAGAGATGGGACTTACAGAGTGAAGGAGAGGTAAAAAGCCACGCGGTTGAGCGTAGATTAATAGAGAGGGGTTAATTTAGGTTGTAAGAGCTAGTTGGAGGCCAGCGTAAGCTAAGTCCAAGCTTTCATGATTAATAATAAGTCTCTGTGTCATTATTTGGGAGATGGCAGTCCTGTCGAGAAAGTCCTACTACATGATACATCTTTGAAGTTTTCTTTTTTTTTTTTTTTATTGCTTTGTTTTATGTGAGACAGTCTCATGTAGCCTAGGCTGGCCTCAGACTTGCTATATAGCCAAAGCTTGACCAGAAGTTCTGCTCCTCTTGCCTCTGCCTTCCAGATGCTGGGATGACAGGCACGGATGGAAAACAAGAGCACAACTACCTAGTTTGGATCACGTATCTTAATTTTCTGGATCCACATCTAATAATGGTTACAGCGTGGGAATCAACACCCTCTTCATTTCCTTCCCTCTTCTCAGTCCTGGGGATTGCCCCAGGGTCTCACGTGTGCTAGGCATGTATCTTCTGCTGAGCTGTGACCTGACCTGGGGTTAATACTGCAAATGGAGTCTCTGTGCAGAGATCCCCCCACACATACTTGTTTCTTTATGAAGTAGCATGAACATACGTCTCACATCTGAAGAACGTTCTAGAGCTGGGGATTTCATACTTGATAGCTGAGATAAAATTTATAGACCGTCTAGTATATAGTAAGGAAATATCTAACACGGTTATTTTTTAAAAGAGGGGAAAGTAAAGAGAAATTCTAACGAGTAGATTCTTGACATGATTTATAATTGAATTTAAGGCATAAACTACTTTGGGATACATCTGTTGGGACTTCCTCAGGACTTCTGCTGAGAAGCTAATGGAGAGCTAGATAAATGTGGAAGCCCTTGAATCAGAAGGTGAACTATTGTGGAGACGTCTGTTCTTCTGATTTTCCTTTGGATTTTGTGAATCCCACTCAAAACTGCTCAGCGGGACTGTCTTAGGGTTTCTGTCACTGTGAAGAGACACAGCACCCAAGGCAGCTCTGATAAAGGGAAACATTTAATTGTAGTTAAACACTTAATTACAAAACATTTGATTGCAGTTTCTGAGGTTTGTCCATTGCCGTCATGGCAGGGAGCATGGCAGCACTCGGGCAGACATGGTGCTGGCGAAGGAGCTGAGGGTTCTTACATCTTAATCCACAGGCAACAGTCTGTCTCACTGGGCATGGCTTGAGCATATGTGAGACCCCAAAGCCCGCCTCCACGGCGACGCTCTTCCTCCAACAAGACCACACCTACTCCAACAAGGCCACAGCCCCTAATAGTGCCACTCCCTTTGGAGGCCATTTTCTTTCAAACCCCCTCAGGGACTCTTGGTGGCAATTGACAACTTAGTTAAAAAATGTATGGGTGAATGAAAAGCATTACAAGGGTTAAGTAAATCTACAGAGCAGCTAGAGGATTTGTTACAATGTTGCAGTGACCAAGAGGGCCCCAGCTGGTCATGAACAGAGAAAAATATAAATTAATAGTTTAGAGATAGATGGGTATATACATGATTTAGACACAACACTGGCGATGTAGCTCAAACTGGCCTCCCAGTGCTAAGATTACAGGTCTATGTTACTGTGCCTGAGTGCTAATTAATATTTAATGAAGGGACTTCAGGAGTTCAGTGAGCAAAATGCTTTTCAATAGTCTGACAGCTGGAGGTTCATACAGAACCAGAGCTTTGATCCCTATGTAACATAACACAGGAAAAAATAAAAATTCAGGATGTTCATCAGCATGAACATAAAAGTTGAAACAGTAAAATTTCTTGAGGAAAAAAAAAACATTGATCATTGTAAGTTGGTATGGACAAAGACTCTTAGGAAGAGTATGAAGGCACTATAATGAAAAAAAAAGTATGAACATCGTAAAATTTAAATATCCCCATAAAAAAATTCATAGACAAAGAACAGATTGGGAGGAGACATTTGCATTACAGGAAGTTCTCTGCAAAGGAGCAGCAGAAAGGTACCAAAATTTACTGAAAGACCCACATGATCATATTGCAAAAAGATGGATACATGAGTAATAAACGCATGGAAATTTGTTCAATGTAACGTGTGTCATGCTAGTACCAATCAAAGTCATAAGATACCCACACCCACTAGAACGGATAGAAGTTAAAAAATACTGACACTCCCATATGTTAGCAAGGACTCATGAAAGGCCCGCTGCCTCTCTGTCTCCCCCCGCCTATGCTGATGCTGGGTGTTCTCTCTGGAGCAGGGCAGAGCCAGGATACCGCCAGGGGCTGGAGAGTGCAGCGCGGGCGAGCTGCCGCAGAGCCGCCCTGCTTCCCCTTTATCCTGCTGTCCCTGCCCCCGCCGGCCTCCACTTCCCCCGGCTGCCGTTTTCCCTCCCAAGCCGGTTCACCCAGGCGGGGCTGCCCTGGCACCGCGCCGGGGCTGGGGCCGAGCAGGGAAAGGGCACCCCTCGCCCCCACGCCCCCCCCCCGTTGAGAAACACTCCGTCCCAAGGTCTCCGCCCCCAAGGTCAGCCACCTGGGCGCGGAGGGAGGAATCAAGTCTGTTGTACCAGACACCAGACCTTGAGAATATGCTGATCTGGAATGGCTCTGTGCCTCATTTGAACCATCAAATAGAATCCCTGCTCCTAGCTTGCGCCTTTTTCCCTATATAAGGACCCCTTTCCCTTGGCTCGGCGCGCTTGGCCTCAGAAAAGCTAAGTCGCCCCGGGTACCCGCGTCTCCAATAAAGCCTCTTGTTTTTACATCCAGTTCGTGGCCTCGCTGATTCCTGGGTGTGAGTCTCCCTCTACAAAAGTACCTCTTCGGGGGTCTTTCACTCAGAACAAAGGAAACTTACATATCGTTGCAAGATTCAAAACGATAGTTTCCTTTGGGAAACTGTTCAGCAGTTTCTTAGAAAGCAACACACACACACACACAGACACACACACACACACACACACACACACACACACACTTTTACATTTTAGCTTTTACATTTTAGCTCAAGAAAAATGAAAGCACATGCCCACACAAACCCTGCACATGAATGAATTCAGCTGTTTGATATGTGATTACCAGGATACAGAAGCAACTTAAATGTCTAACTGTAGAAGGAACTGGTAGTCACACAACGGCATGCCTGTCAATGACAAGTGGCAGTAAATCGCAACTCGAGAAGACACCAAAGACTGTTTTAACCAGTGAAAAAGCCTGGTGAGAGAATACCGAATGTCCAAGGTTCCGGTTGCATGAGGTTCTAGAACAGACACCTATTTTGGGGGGTTAGATGGAACACTGCCTGGGGTAGGGCTTTTCCTAGGGTGCCAGAAGTGTTGTGTATATAGGAATATGAATAACTCAGATGATGATAAACCTTCAAGATTTCTCCTGACATACTGTACTGTTTGGACCTCATATGTACAAAGCACCCTGAAGTCAGAGGATCCTGCCTTTACAATGAAGAACTTGTCAATAGATAATGAAGTGGTCACCACAGGAGTCTGTGGTCTGGTCTCCATTGCCATTGCCAAGGAAAACCAGTCCTCAGGAGGCAGAGGCAGGTGGGTCTCTGAGATCAAGGCCAGCCTGGACTACAGAGCTAGTTCAGGACAGCCAGGGCTACACAGAGAAACCCTGTCTCAAAAAAAAAAAAGAAGTTGAAATGATCAAAGGGATAGATTTTCTGTCAAGTATATTTGGTGGGAAGCATATGGAAATATACACCATGAAACTATTATTTCAGGCTCACGCTTCTGGTGGAGTTTGGTGAAAATTTATCAATGTGGTTAAACCATGGTCATTTTTAAAATTGATCACTAAGCATTTTTCATGAACACTCCTAGCGTGTGATATTGGTCTGTGTACATGCATTAATTAGTCAGTACTTTAAGAGGGTGGCTGGATGTGTCCTGTATATCTGCGAATATTCAGGAGACAGCAGGGCTTTGGGTCCCATAGGACTTTTCTTAGCCCACTTGAACTTTGCCTAAGGACCAAGGGTGCCAGACACCCATGGCCACCAAGATAGACCTGGGGCAGTGGCTCCCTATATTTTGTCTCCAAGCCAGTGATGATGAAAGGTGTGGGGCACTCGTGGAAGAAAAGCATAGGCAAGCTTAAGCTTAGTAGGAGAAGGCAAAGAAAAATGATAAGTTAAGGAAAAATAATAAACTCCTAAAGAGGCGAACTTAGCGAGACAGGCAAGGCCATCGAACTGTCTGAAGCTTTTAAAGAGACGTGCCAGAACGTGGAAAAAGACTGAAGTAATCCCTGTGACTGACTGATTAGTCCTTTGTACTGCCTGCCACTGGCTGGACCCACACATTCGCTGCATGTCCCCATGACCCAGTCAGGAAAGGATCACACGCTATGTAAATATGCCCACGTAATTCCAGGTGGCTGAAGCCCTGCTCCGTCCATCTCTGACTCTGGCCTTGTGAGTTATTGACCTTGACAGCTAACAGTGTCTCACACTAAGCTGTCTTTGTTCTCACAGCTCCCAAGAAGCTAAGTGTCTGGGGGCTATTCTTACTTAACTCCTTGTCTGAGTCTGGGGTCTCTTTTCTGAAACAGGTGGAGGCTTTTTAAAAGAGAAATTATCCTTACACTGTGGCAACGAGCTGCATTAGATCTAACAGTCTATGAGGGTGCAAAGAGAAACGGCTCCATGGTTAAGAGTGCTCGATGTTTCTCCAGAGGACCCGAGTTCGGTTCCCAGCACCCATACCAGGCAGCTCACAACTTCCTGAAACTGCAGCTCCAGGGAATTCACACCCTTTTCTGCAGGCCCCCTACCCGGGCGTGGGTGGGGCAGGCTATCTGCAGACATGTGATGTACACTCACACAAACACATAAAACTGTGTAAACATAAATGAAAAGGTATGTTCCTCAAGAGCTTGGGGGAAGCCAGCCAGGTGGTTGTCACCAACCCAAAGCCCTGTTCTATTTCATGTGTTTAGCCTGATTATCTTACACCCAGCTACAAGTTTCTCTGTCCTTCATCTCTAGGTTTCCTGGTCCGGCTGTTTTAATCCTAACATGCCTTTTAACCTAAAGTCCATTCTCACCACAACATATGTGAGTTTTCACCAAATTCAGTTTTTACCCCGGGCCCCTCCCCGGTACTACCTACAGCAAGTTAGTTTCTGCATCTTCATCAAAGCTCTGGGCCACGTGGCCTTCAGGCCAGGTTATCGTCATTGTTTACATGGCCTTCTGATGCTGAGTACTTGCCAAGTCACTGGCAGTTTACCGATTGTGGGATGGCATTAGTTCTTTCCTGGTAGTGTAAACCCTTGACTACGCAGCCACCGCCTTCTCACGTCTCTTGGTGATGGCCCAGGATCCACGCACCGTGTCTTAGCTTTTCTTGTAGTTCAAGGCCTTGTGGGTACATGCTAGGCAAGCCAATACTGTGAGCTGTGGTCTCCTCACTGCTCTGCCCTGGCTGTCTAACGCCCAAGCCCTTCCACTCAGGCTGGTCAGGCTCCGTGTTGCTTGTCCTGCCTTTCTTCACACTGTTCTGCAGCATAGCAGCGTAGGGCGGGGGACGATGCCTAAGTGGGAGTTAAGAGGGCTGAGAGCCCTTCTGGGTGTGGGGCTTCCCAGGTGACTTTCTGCAGATTGCCTCGCTGTTGTATAAGGAGTTTGGGTGTAAAGTGCTCTCTCTCTCTCTCTCTCTTTTTTCTTCTCTCTCTCTCTCTCTTTTCTTCTCTCTCTCTCTCTCTCTCTCTCTCTCTCTCTCTCTCTCTCACACACACACACACACACACACAGAGTATTAATGTGACAAAGGTCAGCATCATTTCCGATGTCGCCTGCAGGTTCACTTGGCTACATCTTTGCTTTGCAACAGTGTCTGCTGCAACCCAAACCGCCTCACCTTTGTGGCTTCTTTCCTAATTATTCTAACCTCTTTCTGATTGTGCCAGTGGACAGTAAATACCACCTATTGAAAGGCCCGCTGCCTCTCTGTCTCCCCCCGCCTATGCTGATGCTGGGTGTTCTCTCTGGAGCAGGGCAGAGCCAGGATACCGCCAGGGGCTGGAGAGTGCAGCGCGGGCGAGCTGCCGCAGAGCCGCCCTGCTTCCCCTTTATCCTGCCGTCCCTGCCCCCGCCGGCCTCCACTTCCCCCGGCTGCCGTTTTCCCTCCCAAGCCGGTTCACCCAGGCGGGGCTGCCCTGGCACCGCGCCGGGGCTGGGGCCGAGCAGGGAAAGGGCACCCCTCGCCCCCACCCCCCCCCCGTTGAGAAACACTCCGTCCCAAGGTCTCCGCCCCCAAGGTCAGCCACCTGGGCGCGGAGGGAGGAATCAAGTCTGTTGTACCAGACACCAGACCTTGAGAATATGCTGATCTGGAATGGCTCTGTGCCTCATTTGAACCATCAAATAGAATCCCTGCTCCTAGCTTGCGCCTTTTTCCCTATATAAGGACCCCTTTCCCTTGGCTCGGGGCGCTTAGCCACACAAAGGCTAAGTCGCCCCGGGTACCCGCGTCTCCAATAAAGCCTCTTGTTTTTTTGCATCCAGTTCGTGGCCTCGCTGATTCCTGGGTGTGTGAGTCTCCCTCTACAAAAGTACCTCTTCGGGGGTCTTTCACTATCAATTATTCATTCTGTGTCTACCCCCATGGCAGCTAACATCGACACGATGTTTACGACAAGTTCCAGAAGACAACGTCACCTGTTATGTCATGTGCTTAACCCAGCTTTTATACCCCTTATCCCAACGAAAGCACGGGCTCCTTGAGCGAGGAGCTGTGCCTTTTTGTGACGTTTGTGTGCCTTAGATAGAAATCGTAGACTTGCCAGCTTTTCGAGTTCATCTAGCCTGTAGAGGAGAACCAAACAACCCTCCTTTCCTGTAGCTTCTAGTTTCCAAAACATGGGGGTGTTTTTCCCACACTGTGCAACCTGGCTGTGGACACTAACCAGAGGGGTTTCACTTCAGTTCCGTTATTGCACTGTTTCTCTGGAGTCAGCATTGGATACTGTGTGAGAAAGGCTTGGTTGCACAAGACCGTCCCCCAGGGCAGACGGCAATCACAATTTGGAATCCGTGGTGTTTCTCACTAGGTGACAACAAGTTGTGGTTCTCGGGACCCTATCCCAAGTCCCATGATTTTCCAGTCCACAGAATTTAGAGTAACAAATGTCCTTACATTTACCGTTTTAATGTAAGGCGTGTGAATGGCTATGACCTCTGCGGGGCAGGGCCTACGGGGAAGGGTGTAGACGCCCCATGCCCTCAGGGCTTCCACCCTCCAAAGACATTCAGAAGCTTCCTCAGGTAGGCATTATCAATTATTAACTCAGCCCTCAGCCCTTCTCCCTTTCCCGAGGCTGCGGTGGAGCTAACTGTCTGAGCCTCTGATCTTGGGCTGTTGATGAGAAGCAGACACAGCAGGCCATGTCCAGTCAGATGTGGGCCTCCATTCTGTGGGTACCGCTCTTCTTCCCGGGCTCACTCTTTCTCTCCCATCATGCCAGCACCCACCTGCTCCCCACAGGGGGATGGGTGGGCAGCAGTGTTGATTTGTGCTTCCAGGAGTGCCCAGCCTGCTCCTACAGTGTTGTCTATTTCTGTTTTGTTTTGTTTTTATTTTTGTTTTTGAGACAGGGTTTCTCTGTGGCTTTGGAGGCTGTCCTGGAACTAGCTCTTGTAGACCAGGCTGGTCTCAAACTCACAGAGATCCGCCTGCCTCTGCCTCCTGAGTGCTGGGATCAAAGGCATGCGCCACCACCGCCCACTGGGCTAGTGTTGTCTATTTCTAAACAAATGTAAACATGCTTTGTATAGAAGTTGATATTAAGAAATGGGAAATCTTTGGCAAAGAAAAGCTTGTTTGTGGTTCTGGGCTTTCCTAATTCTTACTTTTAACTTGAATACTTTAGATTGGTTCTTAAATGCCTTTTAAAGGCCCTTGTGCTAAAGGCATGGTCCCTGGGGTGGGGCTACTCAGAGGCCTTTAAGAGGTGGGGTCTGGTGGGAGATCTTTAGGTCACTGGGACCTGCCCTTGAAGGGGATTGTGGGGCACCAGCACCTCCCCCTTTGTCTCTTTTGCTGTTGGCCATGATGTAGGTTTTCTTGTGGCCAATTAATCATAGATTAGAGCCTCTTAAACCATGAGTTACAAGAAGCTTTTTGTCACAAATTGATTACCTCATGCATTTGTTATAGTAACAAAAAGCTGCTTAACATAAGATCCTTGAAGACAGTCATTAATTTAATATGTCCAGATATAGGGTGAGAGAATGGCTCAGTGGTTAAGAGAGACTCTACAGCTCTTGTAGAGGAACTGGCTTCAGTTCCAGGAACCATTTCAGGTGACACACGACTGCTTGTTAACTGCTTTGCCAGGGGATATGATGTGATGCCCCCTACTGGTCTCCACAGGCACTGCACCCAAATGTGCACATACACCAACACACACACACACACACACACACACACACACACACCATTCACATAATTACAAAATTAAAAACTTTAATGTGTTCAGATAATTGTGACTCTCAAAATTAATACATTGTTCTTACCCTCAAGGAATTTCTAGTAAAATAGTACGTTAAGGACTTGTTGATTTATAACGAATTGATCTTTGGAGCCAGAATAACCAGTTCCTCATTATGTTACTTTCTGTTATCAAAAGGATACCCAAAGGGTAATGATTTCAAAGGTTGTTCTGCTTAACCAGGGGGTGCTTCAGATCCTGCCAGGGTATATAGTTCGTTAAGTTCATTGGGTTTATTAATCATTAAGAGTTTTTGTGCAGGCAGGAGGTGGTGGCGTATGCCTTTAATCCCCACACTGGGGAGGCAGAAGCAGGTAGATCTCTGTGAGTTCAAGGCCAGCTTGGTCTACAGAGCGAGTTCCAGGATAGGCTCCAAAGCCACAGAGAAACCACGTCTCAAAAAAACCAAAACCAAAAACATTAAAAAAAAGGGTTATTGTACAAGATTTCATGTTGATGAGATCTTCTCAATTACAAATCACATTTGAACACAGGAACTGAAGGCTGCTCAAAGGAAAAGGAGCCATGTTTTGCGTAGCAACAATAAACTGCTTCTCCAGAGCTGTTTAGTGAATGTTAGTCAAGAATGCAAGTGAGCTTCCAAACACAGTCAGTATTGAAATATGTCAAGGTCAAAGTCAGATTAAGCAAGGGGTCTTAGATATTTTTAGAAGTGGCTATAATTAAGGTTCAGAAACTCTTCTCAGGTCTGGAAAATGTTGTTATGTCATACATTTATCATCATGTTCACGTTTGTTAAGGAGCCCATAACCATAGGGGCCTGGGGAGGTGGACAGAGAATGCTTCTGGCTGCCAACTGTGAAGAGGGTGCTTAGTGTCTTCTTTGATAAATGATGTCACTGAATCCTCAAAACACCCCTGTGAGGCAGGTATTTTTTAACCCTCATGTTGCAGATGGGGAAACAATTTTCTTTAGATTATACAGTAAGTCAGTTGAAGATATGAAAAATTGTGAACCCATAAAATGAAATACAGAGACTTACCCAGGAAACCAGTTTAGTGAATGTTTAGTGAATGTTAGTAAACTGGCACTAAACCAGTTTAGTGCACTGGTTAGCAGAAAAATGCTGTATTAAAATGTAAATAAATACGATGGTGCACCCAACTGAGCTTGTCCCGCTTATTGGAAAAGGTTGGTAGTTGAGTACCTGGTGAATAGGACTCTTTAAAGAGATGTAATTGCAAACCCCAATTCATTCATTTTCTTTGTTTGTTATATATATATATATATATATATATATATATATATATATATATATGTTTTCCAGTACCTAGGATTGAACCCAGGGCTTCATGCCTACTAGGCAAAGATATCACCACTATGTTTATTTCTGGACCCCTAAAGGCTTTAATTTTTGCTCTTCTTTTATTCAAGTGCTGGCCATTATGCCCAGGGCCTTGTGCATGCTAAGCAAGCCTGTACCACTCAATATCCACCCTGCCTCAGCTGATTGCTTTTAAAACTAAATTGGCTTCTTGTATTTTTTTTTAAATCTTTCCAAAACTGGTTTCATATCTGAGAAACTACACTCTTGACTGTGTGTGGGCAGGTGGGAGTGGTGGGAGTCGGAGGCATGCAGAGAGAACTTCTGAACTTGTTAGAAGTTTTTACTTATTTATTGAGAATCTGCTTTGGTGCCAATCAGGTAGTCACGAACTCTAGGACCAGGCTCTCAAATAAGAAATGATCGCATACATGTTATGATTGCACTCTGACACTCCCGAGACCGCCAATAAAGTTTACCTTGAATCAGAGGTCAGACCTGCTACTAGCTGACCAGAGTCAGCCATAGAGGTTTTGGAGGACCCAGGACATATAGAGAGACACGGGAAGTGGTAGGGAGGGGTTAGGAAGATTCAGGGGCCTTTGGATTGAGGAAGGAGAGAGGAGGTCACAGGTCACTCCTCCACCGCTTCTCTGATCGATCAGTTCTTAACTCCATATCTGACTCCCGAGTTTTTATTAATAATAGAGTAGTTTAGGTCATTGTTACACTTAATTGCACAAGGTCACCTTTGATCATGGCAAGTACAATGGAGAAAACGAAACTAAGATGAAATAAATGGCAGAGAATGGCTTGGTGTGTATGCATCATCTGTGCTGTGTGTGGTGTGTGTGTGTGTGTGTGTGTGTGTGTGTGTCTGTGTGTCTGTGTGTCTGTGTCTGTGCTGTGTGTATATGTGTGTGTGTGTGTGTCTGTGCTGTGTGTGTGTGTCTGTGCTGTGTGTGTGTGTGTGTGTGTGTGTGTGTGTGTGTGTGTGTGTGTCTATTTCAGAGTAAGTATTCAGAAACGGTATCTCTCCCACAGTGACATCTTCATGGAATGTTCATGATAACAGGGTTAGACGCCCAGCACCCAGAGACAGTAGATGGTGGGCAGAGATTAGGAGGGTCAGTGGGCGGGGACACATCAGGTAAGGGATTAAGATTAGAGTGAGAGTCAGGGTTTTAGTCCAAATGCTAGGGGAAGCAGTGGGCATTTCGAAGCGAAGGAGTAATGGCTTGTACAAGTTTAACTATGCAGGGGAGTTTAGATGACAGGAATTCAGAAATTAAGGGGTTTTAGAAACGACCCTGTGGCCAGGCATTGCTGGTACACGCCTTTAATCCCAGCACTCAGGAGGCAGAGGCAGGTGGATCTCTGTGAGTTCGAGGCCAGCCTGGTCTACTGTCCTGGAGTGAGCTCCAGGACAGTCTCCAAAGCTATACAGAGAAACCCTGTCTCAAAAAAAGAAAGAAAGAAAGATAGAAAGAAAGAAAGAAAGAAAAAAAGAAAGAAAGAAATGACCCTGTGAATTTTAGTTTAAATCTGACATAACCCTGAAGCTCCTAGGAAGTCAGTGATGTCTTTAAGGTCACAGAGATTGTGTAGACAGAGTCAGTACAGCCCAGTTCTGGCCTCAGAGCCTGTATTCTCTCTGTTCCAGAGCTGGTTGTGCCCTAGAAGCTCCCACTTGTGAAGATTTTCGAGTTTTCTGTTGAGTATATCTGAAAATGGTTTCTGAGATGATCCAGTAGGATGGATGATGCCGATGTCAGGGTTCACAGTGAGAAGCCCTTGCTGGTGCCCAGGGAAAGTCAATGTCAGGTTATTGTGACTCCTGTTACGTGTACCTCACTCGTTCCTCTGTAAATTTATACACCTATTTCAAATGCCTAGTATCTAATGCCAGGATCACAATTCTATAATGGAAGGAACTTTTGGGTACATTTAATCTAATCTCTTTTTTAAAGACCTTTTTTTAAATTGACTCTTTGTGGTTAATCTCATCCTTTTAACAAAAAGAAAGCTGATTTACCCGGTGTCTCTCCCAGGATCCTTACAGTATTTCTTATCATTAAAATGCTGTCTACTAATTTGCATATCGTTTACATTTCGGAGCTGGGTTTAAGATGCTTGGGATGCTGATTGGGGGGGGGGGGTCCATCTTAACCGTTGTGCTGACTGTGATTCACTCGTTAGGAAAATAACATAGTGGGCATGGAGTGTGCCCACCGTCTACACCCGGAGGGTGCAGAGTTACCCATGATGCTGACCTCCATCGAGCTTATTGGAAGCCTGTAGGATGAAAGAAGAAATCCAGAAGTTTTCTGAACTTGGATGGGCTTCCTCTTTCTCTCCCCTCCCTCCCTTCTCCCCGTTCCTTCCCCCTTCTCTCTCCTTCCTTCCCTCTCTCTTCCTCTCTCCCCATCTTTCTCTCCATGGGAGCTTTCCTCTTGTCTGAGGGAGGAGAATGTCAGGGAAATTTTTCAAAGAAGAAATAATATTCAGTGGAGGCCATGTAGGATCAAGCCCAGTAGACGGAGCAGAAATGTGAGAGAGAGGCTTCAAGACACTGTCCGGTGGAGGAGGAAGTTTGCACAGTGCTCCAGTTAGGACTGCATGTCCTTCCTGTGTGTCAGGAGCTGATCACAGGGGAGACGGGTGAATCTGGCAGTGTAAGGTTGTGTGGGGTGTGGCATCACAGTGCCCCATCAGGTGGCAATGGGAAGCCACCAAGGAGTTCCAAGAAAGTAAATTCTTTCTTCTTAAAAAAAAAAAAAAAGTATTATCGTATAATGTGAGCTACAAAATGAGAATTTCATGACGGTATCGTGCACTTTTCCCAGGGACTGGCCTTGCCAAGTGCATTTTACAGGGAACTGTGGCTGCCGCGCAGGGTACAGGTTTTGCTTTGGCAGAAGTAAGAGGTGACCCTCGTTCTGAGAAACTGAGGTGAGGTGGACGGCAGGGGGGCCGGGGAAGGGCTGTTCTGGCTGTGAGGAAGGAGGAGCTCCCCCGCCCCCCCAGCTCTCCAGCTTCTGGAGACAAATCCCAGTCCTGTCTGGAGCAACTCGGGAAACAGTGACTAAAGTTCATTCAGATAAAACCCTGAAGGGGGGGGGGGCGGTGAGAAAGGACCAGTCCCAAAGAAGGGTGCCCTTTGCCTGCAATCGAGGGGACCTGTTCCACCCTGAGGGTGATGTGAAGATTATTTTTAACTGAAGACGTTCAAGAGAATCAGCCAGATGGCAGCAGAAACCTTCCCTCAGCTTTCTGTGTCACTCCAGGAGCAGAAATTCTGGGAGTGTGGCTGCTGTAAACTCTCTCTCTCTCTCTCTCTCTCTCTCTCTCTCTCTCTCTCTCTCTCTCTCCAGGAGACTCATACAGTCATGAACATCCACGCAAGCACGCGCGAGTACACACACACACACACACACACACACACACACCACCATCACCAAAAGTAACCACAGGGTTCTCATACATACGTAACTGAACGCAAGCACCCACTTCCTTCTCTCACCTCTCATCTACAAACTAATCTGCAGAATCCCCCACCCCAGTATGTTTGCCGTGGAAACCCTGTTTTGTTCTTGAGAGGGCCACTCCCTCCATGTTCTCCCTATATGGATCACATATCTAAATGTCCTGGGTTTTTCTTTTATCTTGCTAATACGCCTTATGCAAATACTGAAGCCTAAGACAGTAAAGGATTGCCTCTTGAGCACACTAAACTGTGGTAGATACTCCTTTGCAGACTTCAAAGGAGAAACCTAGAAAATAGGGCCCAGCATTTAGCAACCTGCTTGGAAATCACACTCCGTAGCTGGGATTTGAACTTTTGTTGTTGTCCTTTGTTTCTTATGCCACATCTGGGGCTTTCTGCTATTGTCTCACGGTCTGGTTCATGCTCAGTTGTCTGAATTCCACTGAGGTATGTAGGGATGTCAAGACAGAAGCTCCAGGGAGAGATGCCGGCTTTGGGAGATGAGAACTGACAGGGCACTTATTGGTTCGGGTTTGTGCAAAGGCCTGGGTCTAAACGGAAGCAAAGGCCTGGGTCTAAACCAAAGGGGACATTTCTGCAAACTTCAGTGGTCACACCCGTGCTGCCGGTGACAAGCGCTGAACTTTACGTTACTGTGACTAGAATCTGAAAGCGAAAAGAGACAAGAATAAGGAACGGGTGCTGTGAAGAAATGAAAATGGTGTGGAAATACTTCCTTCCCAGAAGTCCCAGCTGCCCGGGCATCCCAGCAGAGGGCATCAAAGGTCACCAGCACCTGTAGACCTCAGGGTTATTTTGAGAGAATCATTTTGCCAGGTGTGGCAATGTGCCAGCACTCAGGCCAGCCTGGGCAACAGTGATTTCCAGGCCAACGTGAGCTTTGTAGAAAATCCCTATCTTAAAACATACCCCATCCTGAAAACAAATTATTTGTTTTCTTAAAGGAATGTGGATTTGAAGGAGGTTCGGATGAAATTGGGGAGGCTAGTTAGGGTATTGTGATTGTAGGCTATGGTGACGGTCATGGATGAACAGAGTGGCAACAGAAGCTAAGGAGAGAAATCAGACTTGAGACATGTCTCAGAGGAGAGTTCAAAAATGTCCTAACAGGTTGAGGTAATAAAGAGTGTGCCAAAGTTAACTCCTAGAGTTATATTTTAACATTTTCATCGACATGTAATTTATAGACTTGAAAACTCACTTATTTGGTGTTAATTTAATGTCTTCAGCATATCCGCAGAGTTGGCAACCATCTACATAATCCAATTTTAACCTGCTACACCATTCAACAGAGAGGCCCTACTATTAGACATTCTCCATTTCTCCTTCTTCAACCCATTGTATTGCTTTCCTGAGGGAAATGACCATTCTGGTGTTGGTGGTTTAAACCAACAGAATGTACTTTCACAGTTTTGGAGACCAGAGCCTGGTTGGTGTCTGGTGTCAACAGAGGACTGCAGAGGGATGCCAACTTTGTCTCTTCAGATTCTGGCTTGCGGTTGTGTAGCTCTAGCATCTGTCCTCATCTGTGTCCTGTCTCCTCTTACCTTGTTCATTCCCTTTGAGTGTTCCACATAAGGATACTTGCTGTTGAATTTAAGACCCATCTGGATACTTCCGGACAATCTCTTGTTGAAACCCTTAACTTAATTGTAGCTCCAAGGACCCTTTCCCTAATAAAATCACATTCACGGACTCCTGGACTTAAAACATGGCTGTCTTAGTTAGGGTTTCTATTGCTGAGAGGAGACACCATTGGCATGGCAACTCTTATAAAGGGAAGCATTTAATTGGGGGTAGCTTACAGTTTCAGAATTTTAGTCCATTGTCTTCATGGTGGTGGACAGGGTGACAGGGTGCTGGAGAAGGAGCCGAGAGTTCTATGTCTTGATCCACAGGCAGCAGAAGCAACCGTGTGTCAAACTGGGTGCAGCTTGAACATAAAAGGCCTCACAGCCCACCTCCATAGTGAGGCACTTATTTATTTATTTATTTATTTATTTATTTATTTATTTTTATTACATATAGTATTCTGTCTGCACATTTGCCTGCAGGCCAGAAGAGGGCACCAGATCTCCTGATAGATGGCTGTGAGCCACCATGTGGTTCCAGGGAATTGAACTCAGGACCTCTGGAAGAGCAGTCAGTGCTCTTAACCTCTGAGCCATCTCTCCAGTGACACACTTCTTTTTAAAAGGGCCACACCTACTCCAACAAGGTCCGCCTCTAATAGTGCCCCTCCCTGTGGGCATTCAACCTATTCAAACCACCACAATGACCATATCTTTTGTGATGAAAGGATACCATTCAGTCTACTATACCTTGGCGATTACTAATCTGCTTTTTAGCCTTCATGGGTTTGCCTATTCTAGACACTTCACGCATAGGATTTTGACCCAAGGACTTGAGTACATACTAGGGCTGTGTGGAGGTTTAAATGAGATGTCCCCATGAGTCTTGGATATTTGAATATTTGATTCCCAGTTGGTGGAAGATTAGGAGCTGTGGCCTCGCCGAAGGAAGTATGCCACTTGGGGCAGGCTTTGAGGCTTCAAGAGTCATCCTTTTCTCCATGTGTGTTCTTGGCCTCCTGCTGGCAGTATGAGATGGGAGCTCTCAGTTATTCTTGTTGGCACGCCTTTGTGTTGTCACCACAGACTCTAACCCTTGGGAAATTGAAGCCTAGTTAAATGCTTTCTTTTATAGGTTGACTTGGCCATGGTGCTTTATCATAGCAATAAAAACCCTAAGCCATGCTGCTTGCTTAGGGTAGACTGAGAGTAAACTCCAGGGTAGACTCTGAAATCCTTAGGCCAGGCTGTGTTTGAAATGCCCACTGGAGATCCAAGTTTAGAAGCAAGGGGAGCAGCTAGACACACAAATCTGCCAGGGTAGTCTGTAAGGTGGGGGTCACTGGCATACAGGACCAGTTACAACTAAGAAGTCACTTGGGGTGAAAGAGGAGGTAGAAAGGGAAGTATACAGGGTCCATGCAGGGGGTGTTTATAGAAGGCTTAGAAGAAATGATCAGTAGGAAACTCAGGAGAGGGTCTTCACAGAGGAAGAAGTCTTTATTTGTTTGTTTTAAGAATGAGGGAGCAGCTCATTGCTGCTCACTCATGCGAGGTTGATGGGAAATTATAAAATATATGTAAACAAAAAAATACATGTACACGCAAACACTGGGTTTGGCAACTCTATTAACTAGGACTCTCCAGAGAAACAGAACCGATGGGACATATGCAGATATTTCAGGACAAGTGTTGGGATATAGCTCAGCGGTAGAGGACTTGCCACTATGAATGAGACCCTAGGCTCAGACCGCTACTAAAATCACTGCCAGTATTTAAGGTGGATCTGATGGGAGCTGGTGATGCCATTGTGGAGGCCAAGAAACCTAACAACACACTGTCTGAAAGCTGGAGAAGCAGAAAAGCGAGGAGTATGACTCCCGCTAAGCTGACACATGAAATTAACCGTCAGAGCCACGGAGCTCTCACTAATCGTCTGATAGAAGCATTTGGTGGAGTAGCTGGGGCGAAAGCTATTCATTGAGGGAATAAATGGACGGCAAGGACGTGGACATGCTGGTTACTGCCTGTCCACCCAGACGGGCTTTCCTGAAATACAACAGCAAAACTGGGCCTTTTCTGTTACAGATTTGAGGTTTGGCTTGTTTTGAAGATAGGATAATGGAATAGGCTTTTATGCCCGTGAAAGTTCTCAGTGCGGGACTTAAAGAAGACAGAGATTCCAGGAGCCGTTCTGTTGAGAAGACAAGGTTGAAAGAACAAATCTCCGATAATTCACCCTGAAGAAGGCAGGGACCACCTGCAGAGCTACGGAAAGTTATGGTAAACAGACAGAGATGGTTCCCGCCATGTTCCCATGTTTAAAGGAAGTACTGTTTGGCAAGATGAGTTCATCCAGTTCATATTTTTTTTTCAGACAGGTGGGATGGATGGAGACAAAAGAGGGCAAAGGAAATAGGGTGAGTTAAGCCAGGTCTGGGACTCCAAACCGAGTTCAAAGGGAAGGAAGGACGAGAGCCGTCTGATGGACGATGGGTGTGTGCTAGAATCAATAGGTCCGAGGCAGTGAAAAGGTCAGAGGTGACAAGGGCTGTGCATGAAAGACCTAGAAGAGCAGAGGGCGACAGGAGAGGCCCTGGCATGTTTATGACCATGAGCGTAGGGAGCAGAGGTGAGGGTAATGCCCCGTTAGAGAAGAGAACAGAGGGCAGGGTATGCAATACAGAAATACATCAGTCCTTTGTGCGTTCGTTCCCTTTTTTTCTGGAGACAATGAAAGATCTCTGTTTAATTGACCATTTTGGCTCTTGGTCAATAGGATAATTGGGCCATACCTAGGATCCTAAGTACACTCTAGGAGAAAGCCCAAGAAAAAATGGAGAACCAACAATAGCTTGGTGACTGATAAGGGCATGCCAGGTTGGTTACTCCTACTGAACCCTGTATTTAAGTGTATTATCTCATTGAAAAGTTTCCTCAAAGACGTATTTTCTAATATCTCAAGGGTGACATTACCTGACGCAATTATTTGGGATGGTTAAAAAGGATAATGATAAGGGGAAATTCAAACTGGAGATTAACACATCACTCCATCTGAAACTGGAAGCAGGGGATAGATAAGTTACAGAGAGAGCGTTGTTACCACTGCAGTTATCAAGAAGGAAAACAGACTTTCCAATTCAAGAGACCTTGAAACTCACAGAAGGACAAGGCTGCAATAACTCAACGTTTTTCAGTTTTAAGGTCAACATGTTCGATCTTGAATTTGAGTAAGGCTTTTCAGAGAAAAACATTTGAATTCTGGAGCCCTAGAAACCAAAGGTTTAAATTCTTCCTCTCACTTAATTAACTTAGTGCCCTTGGAAATTTTCTTAACCTATTGGTACTTCTAGCTTCTCATTTAAAAAAATGAAAATTAAAATTGCTCCTACCTCATAGGGTTATAAATGGAGTCGAGGAGAGGCAATTAAGGGATTGGTAGGGTAATTGATTATGCTAAGTCTTGGAAAGTGAACAGTCATCATCATCTATGAACTAGAGATAACAAAAGCTTCATTGAAAGCCTTAGGAAGACTGAGGTGAAATATGCAATGTACCAAGGACACAGCCGTGCACTAAATGCTAAGTCATGGTTAGCCACTATTTCAGTGACATGGCTTGCCAAATACAACCATCCAACTCTTTATAGCAACTACAAGTGACAGAGAAAACACCAAGCTCTCCATCTCCTGAGCCCCATCCTTGTTCATGCCTGCCTCTGAGGTCTTTGTAAGGGTGGAACAGATTTTCACGGTAGTAGATTCCAGAAGTACGGCCACTTACTAGGTCTAAAAAGACGAAGTCTGAGGTAAACATATTCTTATTGAGCTGTGTTATATTTGGGAGCCTAAATCTGTGTGAATCCTCCTCCTCTTGATCTGCTCTTTCCTATGCAGATGTCACTGTTGTGTAAGAACTACCTGATGCCTACGCCAGTGCTCTTGGTTACAGCCAGTGACGGCTCTCAACCCTGATAGTAGAACCTAAATTTTACAATGTCTTCCAGCTATTATCCAAAGCTCTTTCCGAGAGCCATCGATGCAAACCGACAGCTTCAGGATGTGGCTGCCATCATTCTCCGAATTTTTCCAAGAGTGGAACTGAGTGAGGCTCAGAGACGTTAATTGACCCAAAGATGGCAGCTTCTGAGAGGCAAAGACAGGAGTTCAGTGTAGATTCTCTGTGACTCTCACAGCTTTGCTCCTGTTATTCATGCATGGGCATGACATTTTCAGAGTTTTCTTTTAGCAATTAAAAAAATTTCCCTTAGCAATCTAATAGCCATGTTCATACCTTGCTAGAACCCAGGGTAACACTGATGGGCCCTATTATGACACCTACCCTGAGATGCCTCCTCTCCTTTGCCTTTCAAATGACAGCGTGTCATAAAATCTAATGTTGATTGACTACGTAGTTTAAAAATTCAATGAGCATACTGAGAATTCCACGAGCAGGTTGCAATGCTAGGTACAAAGACGGATGAATTTGGAGGAGGAATCATTCAGGGTGTGTAAAGGGAGGCTCCTTGGGTATTAAAGTCCAACAGGGAGGGTGGAGGGTTCCTTAGGAGAACTCATCCCTCCTGGAAAGCATCTCCAGGAATTGCCTGCCCCCTTGAAGAAGAGGAAAGAGTAGACAGGTGAGTTCATGGTGCTACACATAGACACAGGACCTGACACGAAGCATGGAGGTCATGGAGAGCACACTGAGGGAGTAGAGTTTGGCTCAAGGACAAGGAAGTAACGAGAGAGTCAGCTTGGCGAGCAGCTTCCAATCAAATCCACGCATCCATTTTAAGAGGTGAAGTTTTTGCGTGTATAGTTTTTTGCAAGTCTAGGCAGGTGACACCACTCAGCAAATCCTAATGGTCAAACCCCATCAGGGACAGGCAGGGTGGAAAGGAGGAAATAGGGGATGTAAAGGTTTATGTATGGGAAGACGTGTTTGGAATGCTGGCCTCTGCTCATGGCGAGACCACTTCTTTCTAGGTCAATAGATCCCATTCTTAGAGGAGAGGTCACGTGTACCTTATAGCATGTTGACCTCTATGCTATCTCCGTCAGAGAGCACACCGTCCTCATGGTGGAGGTCCCATGTACCTTGTAAAGGTAGTCACAGCACATGGGATTGGGATAATTGTTACCAGGAAACTTTTTTTTCCCCCCAACATTATACTGTACTTAAACATGTCTAAAATAAACTAGCCTGGTGCTGTGCTTTAGAAGTTTGAACGAGCACCAGCTAACTAAGTCACACTGAACCCAGTTTCATTCTCGCCTATGGCAGGTCATTTCCCTGCAGGCAGTAAAGGTTGCAGGGACTACCCCCCCCTCCCCACACACAATGTGAGAAACACAAACAAATGACAAAAATGACAAATCAACCCCAAAAGTCCAAGGTGGTTAATGGGATCGAAAGTATCATTCCACGGTAAAGTGGACATCAAAACACTGGGTGGAGATTATGATGGGTTGGCCTGGTTAAGCAGTGGGTTTGTTGTAGGCTCACCTGGCTGAACTCTTGTTGGATGCTCAGCAAAGAATCCTTCAGTGGTGTGGGTACCAGTGTTCCAGGAGCAGAGCAGGAAGTGACAGCAGGCCCAGAGGTCAGAAGCCGGTGTGTTTCTCCTCTTCACCTTTGTGTGCGTCTTCTGCCTAGAGAGGTCCTGCCGGTGTTCCTTTATCAGGAAACACCTAGATCTTTCCTTCTATGAGGAAGAGGCAAATTCCTAGCTGCATGGTTATGAGTTTTCTTTTTAAATATCTTTAACTTGTTATGTGGCTCAAGTATAGCAACATCTCTATTTTCACAAGTGGTCCCCACGTCTAATTCCTCGGGCTTCATTTGGGTTGACTCTGCTCCGTTTTGGTTTTGTTTTTCTCCTGTCTGTGGTTTGCCCAGGTTGCTGCCCACTCCTTTAACTGTTTTCCGTCTTGTACTTAGTTGTTCCTATTTGTTCTCCCAGTGACTGTGAGTCTTTGCTTTAGGGGGAAAAAAAAAAAAAAAACCAACCCATTTTCACTAATCTCAGCGTCTTTTACCTCATGGAAACCATGAAATAGGCAGCTTTTCGTCCTAACTTACTTGATTTTGATGGTACACTTGAAGATTTATTTTTAATTAGGTATGGGTAGGTTGTGAGTGGGGTTTGTGTTCATTTGGATACAGTTCCCACAGAGGCCAGAGGAGGATGCTGCATCCCCAGAACTGGAGTTACAGGGGGTTGTGCGCCTCCTAGTTTGTGTGCTGGGCACTTTTTTTAACCCTGTCTTCACCACCAGCATTCCAGGTTCGGAACCTTGAGCCACCACACCCGCTCCTGGTTGGTGCATTTGAGCCAGGCTTATGGATACCTCTGGAAACCTCATCCCTCTTTGGCTTCTATGGCCATATTTTTTTCTCTCTTTCTCTTGGCATATTTCTTTTTTTTTTCTTTGAGTTCCCTCTCCTGTTGTTTATCTCTCGATTTCCTCTCCAACACCCCATCTCAGTCCCAACTCCTCCTGTTTCTTCTCCCCTTCCTCCCCCCCTCCTTCCTTCTCTTTCATTCTCTTTTTTATGATACCGGGGCCGTGTTTGCAGGTACTCCGCCACTATCGTTGCCTCCATGCTACTCCATTTTCTGTGCTTTTTATTTCGAGACAGGGTCTCATCAAGCTACCCAGGCTGACCTTGAACTTGCAACCCTTCTGCTTCAGCCTCTGAGCATCTGGGATGCCGGGCCCACAGGACCAGGTGGACAGTTCTGGAGCCAAAATAAGTTCTTTTAGACAGAGAAAACAGCAAGAGTGAAGGAAAGCATTTAACTTCATAAAACCAGCATCTGGAGGCCCAAAGGATTAACTATTACCCGTGTGTGCTCTTAGCTACATATCAAGTAACCCCAATCACAGTGACAATGGGGGGGGGTGTATTTCTGTACCATGAAAAATTTGCCCAGTGTTGAACCGCCTTGCCAGACAGCTATTATTCTAGGTAATTTGGAACCCGTGGAACCTCAAGTCCAACACACGTGAATTTCTCCATGGTGGGAGAAAAGTGAGCTGTGTGGTTGAGCAGAGACACACAGAGGGAATGAGTCACATTTCTGTTCATTGTCCAAAGCAAGTCATGTGGCATCTCTGACTCCGAAGGACAGAGATGAGCAATCCTCTAGGTCCCTGAGGACCAGATGGTGATGGACAGTGATGATTGGCAGCATCAGAAAACCCTTATAAGGGGTTTGTAGGTTGTTTTTTTTTTTTTTTTATACTCCCAGTGAACTCAGATGTGTTGGAGGGTAGTGATACATCTTTTTGAAAAGGTGTTCAGAAAAAGTCTTAATCAATACCTCATTTTTCTTCCAAAAGAACAGGAACATTTGAAACCCTTCCACTGACCTTTCTCCTGGCCTCTGGGTAGAATCATTTTTCAATCATTTCAAAACCTTTCTATTTTTACCTCTGTCAAAATATTTCTCCAATCTCAAACATAAAGGGCATGCTGGAAGGAGAAGTTACAAAGTTACAAAGAAGTTACAAAGAAAGGTGTGTGTGTGTGTGTGTGTGTGTGTGTGTGTGTGTGTGTGTTCAAGCTTGTGTGCTTGTATGGGTGTGTGTGTGTGTGTGTGTGTGTGTGTGTGTGTGTGTGTGTTCATTCATGTGTGCCTGTATGGGGATGTGTGTGTGTCTGTGCGTGCGTGCGTGTGTGTTAGGCACATGGGTGTATAGTAGTTTACACATGGAATCCAGAAGAAGGTTCAGGTGTCCTCTTCTACCCCTCTCCCTATTCCTTTGAGGTAGGGTCTCTCTTTGAACCTAGGGATTGTGTTTTTGAGCTAGGCTGTAAGCCAGCAAGCCCAGTCCCCTTAGAGCGGGGATAGACGCATGCCTGCAGTGCCCAGCTAGTAGACTGAGCAATGAGATACCCTTGCAAATGTTAGTGGGCATGGCCCAGTTCACTGAGGGCCTGGGTAGGATGGAAGGCAGAGGGAGTGTCTGCTCGGCTTGAGTTAGACATCCCCATGGGAGAGACTAGGCCTGGTGTGGGCTTTTGAGCCTCAAAGTTCACATCTAGACACTCCTCCAACAAGGCCACACCTCCCACCCTTCCCAGCAACTCACCAGCTGGGAACTAAGTGCAAATATATGAGCCTACGAGGGACCATTCTCATACAAACCACTACAGGAGGAGAACAGGATTATTAGCAGAGATGTGATATTTGTTACCTTTGGAAGTAAAAGTTGCTGGGCTAGCCCGCGCTAAATTTACCTTCTCCAGCCCCACCCTTTCTCTTCCTCTGCCACATGCTAACCCTGTTAGCATCACCTCTCTCACACGTCATGTATTCCCAGGGACTTTCCTTGCTACCCACACGTAGGCCTGCTTTATTCTGTAGTTCTCCACAGAGTATGCATACACAAACCACAAAACCTCTTGCTCCTGCTTTTCTCTTTGTTCATCTCCAGGCCTTTCAGGTTTTCAGAGAAAGGGAGTTTCAGGAAGGTCTAATTCATTCACATCCATCAGCTGGCTGGGTAGGTCTCAAGTTAGGGTGCGGTCACATAGGGTGGGGAGGCTACGGAAACTGGGTAATGGTGGTTAGCGTTGCTGGACTTTTACTGTGTCAGGTGCTGTTTCAAATACGTCATCTGTTTCATCACAGCCCTATGTAGTATGAATAGTAAAAACCCAGAGACAGATATTGGGGTTTAAGCTGAAGACCAGAAAAGCAAAGCAGCCAAGTCACCAGCGAGTTCTCACCTTTACCAATGCTCAGACCGAAGGGGAGAGCCTGTCCTCAGATTGCATCTTCAGACTGCCCTGCTCCTCAGACTGCATCCTCAGACTGCCTAGACTGAATACCTGCACTCCTGTCTCCAGCTGCCTTATATTCCTCTCTAGTCCTGGGATTAACGGTGTGTACCACCACTGCCTGGCCTGTATGACTGACTACTGTGGCTGCTGGGATTAAAGGTGTTGCCACTACCGCCTGGCCTCTATGGATAACTATTGTGACCAGCTTTGAACTCTGATCTTCTCAGGCAAGCGTTATTTGTTAGATCATAGACAAAACATCACCACAGCCCTATAAAGCAGATGCCTGCATCTCCATTTAATAGATGAGCTAACTGAACATTCTGTCTTCATATCCATCGGACAGATGAGCAATGGAAAAGCTGACGTATTTTCATGGGGGCAGTGCAGCCAATCCGTAGTGAAGACTCAACTCCAAGTTCCAGCATAATTCTTTCAACTGTTGTCATTTGATGCTTGAGTGGGGCTGGATGGTCCAAGATGACCTCATAAATATGCTGACAATTCACCCACTGCTGTAGGCTCAGGTCCTCTCCACCAAGAGATCTTTGTAAAGGGTACTTCAGATTTCTTTGTTCAGCAGCTAGATCTAAAGAATTCCAAATGCCATCCAGAGAATCATGCTGATGCAACAGCAACCTCCAAATATGTCACCAAGCCGAGTTGTCCCTCGGGCCACAGAACACACGGCCAGATAGACCAAATCAAGGTCCTTGAGTCACATTGTCTATCTAGAGATTTAAGAGCACGCCTTACAATCCTTTCCTTCCCATTTAGAAGTGGGGTCTGTACACTTAAGCGTCTGTGACGCTTAACCCTGATTGTCAACTTGATTGGATTGACGAAGGCCTAGGGGATTAGTAAAGCATACCGCTAGGTGCTTGTAATGGCATTTTCAGAGACAATTAAATCATGAGGGCACTGACTTAATCAATAGATTAATCACTTAATGGGTTCACAATGAGATAGCATTACTGAGAGTAGGAAAACACAGGGGACGGAGTGTAGTGGAAGGAAGTGTGTGTGTGTGTGTGTGTGTGTGTGTGTGTGTGTGTGTGTGTGTGTGTGTGTGTCCTCAGGGCTATCCCTGGTCCTGGTTCCTTGCTATATTTCCCTTTCTCTCTGCTTCCTGTCTCCCAGTATGTGGAGAGTGGCCTCTGCTACTCTCTCTGCTTCCTGTCTCCCAGTATGTGGAGAGTGGCCTCTGCTACCCGCCTGTTGTCATGATGTTTTTTCCAAGCACCCAAAGCCAAACAACCTTGGACTGAACACTCTGAAACCGTGAGCCACAATAAAGTATGACTCCTTTGTTTCCTGAAGGCATGTTGGTCACAGCAACCAAAGAACCCAAGGAGTACCTTCCCTTTGAATCTGGGCTGGCTGCAGTGGCTAACTTCCCAGCTATTAGAACGGAGAATATGATCAATGTGAGGGTTACTACCTGACTCCCAAGGACAGGACAAAATAGGCCATGAGCCTGGTTCCTTTCAGACTCTCACCCCAGGGGAGCCAGCTTCCAGGTTTGCCATGCTGAGAGGGCTGAATTTCCAGATAGCCAACAGCCAATGTCACCTGTCAGCTACACAAGTGAACTAGTTTGGATGTCTGGATTGTTCAAATGACAGCAGCTACAGTTGACATCTGATTGCAGCTAATTTAGGGACTTGAAGAAAGACTTGCTGCAAAATCATGGGCAAAATCAGTCAAGCCACTAAAGTTTTGTTCACTCAAAGAGCAATGCTCAACCGGAACAATGGACTGACGAACGTCTATGCGGTGTTCGTGCGCTCCGTGCCCTGTGCTGTGCCGTCTTCTCTGCAGATAGTCCGATTCCAGGGACTAAACAGGGTGACCAAGGGCGAGCAGGTCTGCTCATAACCAGCTGGCCATTAGTTGGTGGCGTGTCTCCAGGATTTATCACCTGTATCTGAGCACGCAGAGATGACATACGGCCATAACTGGACTACACTGGGTAGGTGCTCACTTTAGGGATGACATATCTATCAATCCAGAGGTGGTGTGATCTTTGCCTGTATTTTTACTTTTATCTCTGCATTTCTTAGGATGGAACCCAGGGCCCTGCATTGCACTGGGCAAGCTCTGCACCCCTCCCCTGCACCCCCATCCCATGTGGAAAGGAACACGTACACTTGCACTTATTTTTTTTCATTGTCGTGAAAATGTTTACTATGTTTTCTTCTTTTTTTTTTTTTTAAACCTTGCTGAGTAAACTACCCCAACCCCATGCCATTGTTCAGACATAGTGAAACTCTGAAACAAAAAAAACCCATGAAGCCAGTGATGAGTCCATGCTCCTCCGAAGTTCAATTACATTTTTATCTAATTGGAGGTATATACACTTGGCGTTTCTTTTAAACTTCTTAGTGTTTAAATTTACTGGCTTCCCATAGGAATCATTCTTTCACTCTACTTCAAAACTCACCCAGTTCTTACAGGTGCAACTCCTGAGTGTCTTGCATCCACATTTTTATCCCCCCCCCCACTATTTCACACACCAGAGGCGTTACAGTAAGTGTCCAAAGGGGCAAGTCGTTATCAGATCAGGTTTGTAGTGTCTCTTTCATCAGCTGGGCAAATCACATGGATAAACCCGCAGTTAGTATGCAGGCGAACTACCCAAGCCAGTGGACCACAAAAGTTTAATTTGTTGAGTGTAGTTGAACTTTCTTTGGGACTGACAGCTCCCCGATAATTACACAGAGACTTATGAATTACGAAAGCTCGGCTATAGCTCAGGCTTGTCCCCCGATAATTACACAGAGACTTATGAATTACGAAAGCTCGGCTATAGCTCAGGCTTGTCCCCCGATAATTACACAGAGACTTATGAATTACGAAAGCTCGGCTATAGCTCAGGCTTGTCCCACTATCGCTTACTGCTTTCAGTAAGCAGTAAGCCCGTTTCTACACACCTATGTGTTGTGACTCGTGGCTTTTACCTCTCCTCCTGCATGTCTTACTCCCTCTGCATCGGGCTAGTGACTTTTCCTTCTCCCCAGAGCTCTCTGTCCCCAGAAGTCCCGCCTAACCTCTTCCTACCTAGCCAATGGCCATTCAGCTCTTTATTAAACCGATCATAGAGACACATCGCCCCGCAGTGTAAGAGGATATTCCTCAACAGTGAATGTTGTTGATGACCTGGTGACCTTTGCTATCTATAGCACCAGACCTCAGCTACAACCCTCAGAGTGTTTATCCCAGAATTTCCCTCCCCAGACCTTTATCTTAGCGTTGTTTCCCAGTCAGTAGAACCCATCCTTACCTGCTGACCTCTTTGCTATCTTGGTCAGAGACCACACCAGGCCCTTAAACTATAAATCCACCTTCACATGAACCTTACCAGAGAGGTTCCAGCCACACCTTAATCTTAACCTTTATTGGACACATAGTTTGGGATAGTTGTTACCAGTAAACTTTTTTTCCCAAAATTATACTATACCTAAATATGTCTAAACTAAACTAGCCTGGTGTCAGACTCTAGAAGTTTGAACCAACACCAACTATCTAGGTCACGCTGAACCAAGTTTGGTTCTTGCCTCTGGCGGTTTGTCTCTCTGCTGGCTGTAGCGCTCGCAGGGACTCCCACACAGTACATGAAGCACAGTCCAAAGCCGGTGCTGAGTGGAGCATGAATAATAAAAACCCAGAGACAGATATTGGGGTTCAAGTTGAAGATCAGAAAAGCAAAGCAGCCAAACACTAGAGAACTCTACCAAGGCTAAGACCAAAGAGGTGGGGGCCGCGATCCGGTCCTCAAGGTGACTGCAGACTGCCATGCTCTCCACCAAACCTCAGACTTCCTGAGACTGCACTGAACTCCTGCCTTATATTCCTCTCTAGTGCTGGGATTAAAGGCGTGTCATCCCAAGTGCTGGGATAAAAGGCATGTCATTTTTTAACTTATTCACTCTCATGTAGCCCAGGGTGGCCTTGAACTCACAGAGATCCATCTGCCTCTGTCTCCCAAGTGCTGGGATTAAAGGTGTGTGCCTCCACTGCGGGTCCTCTATGGTTAACTAGTGATTTAGGTGTGTGGCTAACTGGTGGTTTAGTGTGTGTGTGTATAACTAGTGGCTTAACTCTTAACTAGGTGTGTGGCTAACTAATGGCTTAGCCTTTAACTAGGTGTGTGGTTAACTAGTGACTTAGCGCTGCAGCCTGATCTTCGGGCAAGCTTTATTTGTTAGATGACAAACAATATATCTTTATAGTTGACGACCTAGAAGATTCCTGGCGGGGTGGTGGTGGTGGTGTTTCTGGTCTGCATACCAGGTTGGAAGTCTGAAGAAACTGAATGGTGGTAACAGAGATGGTCATATTTACCAGTAAGACTCAGAGGCAGGCAAACAGCAGCACTGACCTCTCAGGAGTCCCTGTCCTGTCTAGTCGTGTGGCAGAAGGTGCTGCCCACTCTAGTGGGGGGGGTCTTTCCCCATCAGTTAATTCTTGGACGCATCCAGTTTATGAAAATACAGCTGACTGGGCCCCCGGGGATACTTTCAATCACCTCTCAGTTACTTGCAATAACCAATACAGTGTAAGGGCACAACAACAGTTGTTGCTCTGATCTATTAAGGGAGTAATCACAAGAAAAAAAAAAAAAAGTCTCCAGATGCCCCAGGCAGGCGCACATTTTTTCCAAGTACTTTAGGTCTGAGGTTGATTGCGTCTGCAGATTGAGAACCACAGACAGGGGGGGCTGACAGCCGCCTTACACACTTAACTACACACAGGGTTCGGAGCTGGCAGCCGCGGTGGTTACGGTAAAGATGGGGATTTGGATCACACTTGAGTGGATTTATCGTCTAAGCAGATTTATTTTCTAAGATGGGATGCCTAAGGGTCCTTAGATAGGTTCAGCTAAAGCTGTGATCTTCTCCTGTACAACGAAAGGAAAGCTTCATGGAGTAGGTGACACTTGACCCGGGCCTTGAAGATCTGTAGACCACGGAATTTTTTTTCTCCTCTGCGTGGCACAAAGAGGGGGACATAAATCACTAGAGACCACTCAAAAAGAAAAAACAGAAAAAACAGAAAAAAAAAAAAAAGGTTTCACTACAGTTGGGCCTCTGGCTCCAGAATTAGCAGTCTGCAAGAACGCAGCTGTCACCAGGCCAGGGAAGGGTGGTGTTTTCCTCCGCAAACCCTGAAGTGTCAGCCTGGAACCCGCCTCCTCTGGGGACAGGTGGAACCGGCCCTGCGGTCCCCAGGGAGCGGCCAGAGAGGGCGTTTCCGCGCCGCGGTGGGCACCGGGGGGCACGGGGGGCACGGACTGGGCGGGGGGCGCGGCTCTTGCTGTCCCTCTCCCGCAGGCCTGGGCAGGTGCGGGGACCCGAGGACCCCACCTGGTGGCTCCCAGCCGCCCCGCGGCTGCGCCAGGGCCCCCCTTCGAGCTCCAGATTTAGCACAATGCCGGGGAGAGCAGCACGGCAGCAGGAGCACCCCGCTCGCCCGCCCGCTCGCCCGCCCGCTCGCCCGCTCGCCAGCCCTCCACGGGTCCTAAGCTCTGCCCTGCGCTCCCCGCAGCGCATTTCACACGAGCTGACACCGGGCGGACACGGTGTGAGCCCCTTCCTGGGGAGTGGGTGGAGACTTCAGGGCGAGCGCCTCCTCCCTCCCCACCCCGGGCGACTTTGCGCAGGCGTAGCCCCGCCCCAGCCCCGCCCCTCTCCGCCGCCCCGCCCCGCCCCAGCCCCAGCCCCGCCATCCCGGGCTCCACCGCTAGGGGTGCGGCTGCGGCTGCGGCTCCGGCCTGCCTGCCGGCGATCGCGGTGGCTTTGAGGGCGCCGCAGCCCCGCCGAGTGGGGACAGCGCGAGGCCAGAGGGTGGGAAAGCGGCCGGCGGCGGAGGGCGGCGCCGGAGGAGGGCGGCGCGCGGTGACTCATCCCCTCTGGACGATCAGACACGCTCCGCCAGCCCGCCCGCCCGCCCGCTCGCCCAGCCCGCCCCGCTCGCCCGGCTCGCCCGCTCCGATCTCCGAGCTCCCGGCCCGGCCGCGGCACAGAAAGTTTTCCCGGGCCCAGGGCCTGCCTTGCTGGGCGCGCAGCGGGCCCGCCGAGTGCATGGTGCCGGGCGCCCCGGGGCCGAGCGTCTGGAGGACCCGGGGCGGGGCGGGGCCCGGCCGATCCCAGCTCCCGAGCCTCGGTCCAGCCGCGTCGGAAGCCGGCCTCCCTCCCTCCCTCGGGGCTGCCGCGGGGGTCGCGCTCCAGCGTCATGTCCCGGCTGCTGCCGCTGCTGGGGAGCCGGACGGTGCGCAGCCTGAGGCCGCCGGGCCCTGCTGCCACCGCCGTCTCCGCCACCGCCGCCACCGCGCCCCGCCCGCCGTCCTGGTGCGGCTGCGGCCGGGGGCTGCCCGCGCTCGGGGTCCCCGGGGGGCCCCGGCTCCTGGGCACCCACCCCAAGAAGGAGCCCATGGAGGCGCTGAACACGGCGCAGGGCGCGCGCGACTTCATCTACAGCCTGCACTCCACAGAGAGGAGCTGCTTGCTCAAAGAGCTGCACCGCTTCGAGTCCATCGCCATCGCCCAGGGTGAGCGGGTGGGGCCGCCTGGGAGGGAGGGGGAGGAGGGAGGGGGAGGGAAGAGGGGGGGACCTCGCCCCTGGACCCCTGTCGCCTGCCTCCCCAGCCAAAAGGAGAAACTTTTCCACCCCCCCCCAGTGTCCCCGAGTGTCCCCCAGGCAGGTAGGACACGCTCGGATCGTGCCAGGCAGCCGGGGCCAAGCCTGGCTGGGGCCTCCCCAGCCGTGGAATCGAGGAGCCCCAAGTGCCAGCCGCCGCCTCTCGGGGTCGTGTTTTGGTTTGCCCCGTGCCTCCCCTCTCTCCAGAAGTCCATTCCCGAAGCCTTGGGTGTCTTCCCCAGACGGTGCACCCATGCATGCCCTGTCCGTCCGTCTGTCTGTCTTAAAGTGCTTGCAACTAACTGGGCAGCCAGGGGAAACTTTCTTGAAGGCGTGTGGATGCACCCCCGCTCTCCCCCTCCACCCGCCAAGGGGGTATAGCTTCCAGAGGCAGGGATGCTGGAGGCTCTGTGTTGTTGTTGTTGCACACATCTGGCGGTGGACCGGCCCCAGGAAATCTTTTCAGGGCAAGTGGGAAAGAGCGTTATCGAGTCAGCCCCTGGAGTGTGTACTGGAAGCCTGGAGATTGAAATTGGAACTCCAGCGTTTGCTTCCTTTAAGAGCTGGGAAAGCGTGAAGTTAAGTGAATTTTTTTTTTTTTTTTTGAATCTGTGGCTTGCTTGGAAATGAAAAGCACACTTCTACTTAAAAATAATCGGGAAAGGATGAAGGAAAGCTATTTTTCTTTTCATTAGGAAAGCTATTTTTAAACAGACACGTTAAGGTAGGATATTTTTAAGACAAGTGCGGAATGTGGTAGGCCAGGATGTGAGTGTAGGCGAAAAAGGCTAAAAGTTCAGAAACAGACTCAAAAGGATGCAAAGACCAAAGTGGATTCAGTCGTAACGTGTGCTTTTGCTACGTAAATTCTGTTGTGTACGCAAAACCACAGAGCTACTATTTTACATTGCATTCGAATGTGTTGGAAGGTTTTAAATAGGTGAAGTCGGTACTGTATGGTACAGTATAGTACTATTAAGGCATCCCACAGGCCCTGAAGCATGGGACACATTCATTTGGAAAGTGTCTTTCAAGCATCTTGAAAGTTTGTCATTGGCCTGAGAGGAAAGTGAGTTCCACCTCATTAGCATGGCTTATCTTTATTACTTAAACTTTTTATTAGTTGTCCCCTTTAACTAATATCTTTTTTTTTTTCCAGTTTAGGGGATTGATAAAGTAGTGGATAGTTTGAAGAATTGCTTTACCCACAATGCTTTTTACAGGAAAACGAAGAATCCCAATCAGTCCAGGTAGCAAATCACAGTATTACAGGCAATTACACCTGAATACTAGCATATCTTTTGTCTGTGTGTTTTCCATGTGTGGTTTAAAAAAGTGCTCTTTGAAAAACAATATAGATAGTCATGCCTTAGAAGCTCAAATTTTGTCACTCAGGCAAGACTTCGTAAAAATCCATTTTCCTTTTAGGAAAAGCTAAATCTTGCAAGTTCTACATTGTCAGCATGTTGGGAGATTGGAGGGCCCTGAGAATATATTTTTATGGTGGTTATTGAAAAGCATGTTCCACAACGCCGGGCTTGCTAACTTTTATCTCCTAAGTTCCTAATTTTGCACACGCAGGCAGTGTATGAGATAGGAGTGCCACCTTTTCTAGGGAAGGTAGTGTTTTTAAATCTGAGATGGTTTTAGATATCCTTGGGAGAACCTAAAAATTCAAGTCCACGGGGGTCATTAGCATCAGTAAACCTTAATGATCTAAGTTGTTTGAGGAAGTCACTGGTAACTTAAATGGTTTAATGCCCCCTGTTTATAAGCTAAAGGACTTGAGAGTTTGGTGAGCTGTTTTTGTTGTTGCTGTTGACTAAATCATTGCCTTTTGAGTTAGTGACAGTGCTCTTGCATTAATCTGTAGCATGCCTCGGGCTCACTCTCAGTTTTCATCACCAGTACACGTAGTTATGGGGCTAACTAGACTTGCTTAGTAACTTACCTTGCTTAGCAACCATGAGCGATCTTACTGCATAGGGGTATGGGTACAGCTTATACATGCTATTGAGGAAGTCAATGTTTTTTGTTTTTTTGTTTTCCAGATGAAAACCTCTCATTTTTTTTTTCTTAGTTGCTTTTTTCAGTGTTTCCTAATTTTTTAACTCTATTTTAATCATGTATTTTTGTGTGTGAGTGTGACACTGCATGCCTTTGGAGGCCAGAGAACAATATGGGAGTCATCCAGTCTTTCCTCCCAGCATACTGGTCTGGGAGATCAAACTTAGGCCCCTAGGCCTGGCGGCAAATACCTGCCGAACCATCTCGAGTGTCTTTGTAATGTTTTAAAATACCAACACTAAATGTGTCAGTACTAGCTGCCCTGTAATCACTGTGAAAGGGCTGTTCTTACTATGGAAAGCCTGTGTGCCCTTGGAAAGGTGCTTAGATCATCCAAGGAAGCAGTCTGGCTTTGATGGAACATTACAGAAAGAAAACAAAGATCGCCTTTGCTTTGAGATGGGTGGTGAGGTCTGCTGAAATTTGGTGCTGGGTCCTTATCTGTCTCGTGTGTCTATCAGTATGAGAGTGGTACAATTTGTGACAAGATAACGCCCCACAATCAGCTTACAGCCCATGAGGCAGACTTTGCGGGATGGCCTATCTCAGTGAGTTGGGTTGTTTCGGTTTTAGAATTACACACTGACTTCCTTCCCAGTCTGAAGAAACAGTCCACGCTGCATTCCTACCTGCGGTGCGCACAACTTGTTTTCCTCCCAGAAGCAGGCTGCATTCCACGGACAGGCTGGCTTTTTAGCATAAGCAGAACTGACAAGCTGACGTTGCTACAGTTGCCTTTATTGTTAGCCAAGATTTTTTAAAGCAATATCTTCTTCCTCATTTTTGCAACTAACATTTCTGTTTATAATTGCTTTAAAAACCTCTAAAAGTACATTTTGCTTTTGAAACAAGGTAGTTGACATTGTATTAGTCTCGTTACCTGATAAAACAGATTATATCAAAGCACAGAAACGTAGAACAAGCCTCCCACAGTTTCCAATGTTCTGGAATCCTGGAGCTACATATTTGGGTATTTCTTATTCATAGTCTTTCATGATGTGGAAATCAAGCTTCTGGCTTTCTGAGGTTTTGGCTGGGGCTGGAGGGTTCATTCCCGGCAGGACTCACATGGCTGTTGGCTGGCCCTGTGGTTCTTTGTTATATGGGTCTTTCTATGGGGCTGATAGCTTTCAAGACAGAGTTCCTGGAGGGATGGGGAGACGGGGGAGGACCTTGTGTACTCAGGGAAGGAATGAGGTCTGGAAGCCAGCTTTCTAGGGCAGGAGATAGAGAGTCACTGAAGTCACTGTAGAGACTGAGTGTCGCACTTACTGAGGTGTAATGAACAGGTACTGTAGAGTTATGTAAGACTAGGGCTAGCTTGGGGAGAGAGATCATAACATGAGATTTGAAAAAAGCCTCTTAGGGAATATTATTGTCAAATGTATTCAAAAGTTTAAAAAAGAATTTTTTTGTAGGGCAAATGCCAAGGTGACATTCGATACCCTGGTCAAGTAGGTGGTTTTCCTAGGGTGAGGCTCACCCATGGCACTCAGGGTGTGCTGACCCCTGTGGCTTCCCCAAATGGGGCAAACTTGACAGAAGTTTATGGGAGGGAGGGACTGTGTTCATGCCTTACTCTAGAAAGATACTTCAGGGTGAACAGTGAGTTTTTCTGTCACAGCACACTCATTAGCTTACAATTCTTGTTTCTTTGTGTAAACAGTAATTGTGTGCTTTTAAAGTTTTTTACTGTTATGTACTCCATATTACTCATATAATTCTAACCTGTGTGTCTTCACCCCTCTCCTTTTGTGACTGCTTATTTACAGTAGGCCACACCCCTCTGTTTGGAGCCTTGGCAAGTAGCCTAAAGGACCTTTGACAAAATGAAAGTTTGGCAGCTCTTGGGCTTGGACTTCTAGAGTCCTTACACATGACCAAATTTTGTCCTGGAGATTGCTCTGCTAGGGGTCTTGCACCTTTAAAAACCCTCTCCCTATTCTCCACAGCCTGTTCCTCGGGGTTGTATGAGAAGCAAGCAGTTGTGCCCACATCCTAGCCTCTGGGATGCAGTGAGATGAGCTCAGCTTTTGCTCAAACAGAATAGCATTTCCCGTGTCAATTGAGACACATGACAAATAAAGACATTGCAATGCTGTAGTTAAGATAATAAAAGAGGAATATAGTTGGGATGGCCCCAGCTGGCCTCAGCAGGAGGGCAGGAGCCACTAGCCCCAGGGCCCAAGAAGTGTTTCCTCTCAGGGGTCTGGGCCCAGCTGGTACAGGCAGATGCAGGTTTCCTCAGTAATGTGACTGCGGCATTTCAGAATGGTGATAACATTTAGGTAATAAGTTAGAGCTTGTAGAGAAAATATTCCGAGAAGGGTAATATAGTGGGATATTACCAATACAGAGCCAGGTAGAAATATAAGGGTATTTAATAGGGAAAAGCCCAACTTACAGAGCGACCTAGCCAGCCGGCGTGGCAGCAGTCTGTGTGCAAGCCCAAAAGAGAAACCGAAAGCGAAAACACAGTCACCCTACATCCCCTGACCACGCCCTCGCAAGCTTGTGAGGGCGTGGTCAGGCACACCTGTAGCCAGCCCCTAAGTAGGCGTGGCTACAGCTTCCCCTACAATTCCCTTTTTAGTCTAAAAGAGGATTAAAACTTAACAGTTTAAAGTATCCAAAATTAACAATCCTAAAGGTAAAATACAAGAAGATACAACAATCTGCTTATGTCACATCCTAACTATCTATTTTAACTAAACCCTAAGGTCATCCTTCCCCTACAGGGTAAAAGAAGCCATGGAACTTTGTATCTCTCTTCTATTGCTGCTGTGAAAAGTTAGTTACAGCAACTCTTGTAGAGGTTTTGCAACAACTCAGGGTCTAAAGTGAGCCTTTTTTTTTTTTTTTTTTGGTTTTTCAAGACAGGGTTTCTCTGTGGCTTTGGAGCCTGTCCTGGAACTCGATTTGTAGACCAGGCTGGCCTCGAACTCACAGAGATCCGCCTGCCTCTGCCTTCCAAGTGCTGGGATTAAAGGCGTGCTCTGCCACCAATGCCCCGCTCAAAGTGAAGGGAGCTGGTCAGCAAGGCCCAGTGCTTCAGGAGTCTCTGGGGAGAATCTGTTACTTTAGTCTTCCAGCTTTTAGCATTCCTTGGCTCTTGGCCCCACCACTGCTTCAGATGACCCCCCCCCCCACACACACACACTTTGTAAGGACTCTTGTCCTACATTTAGTTTTCAATTAGCAATTATTATTCCCTGGATAAAACTTGAGTTGCAAATGCCACTTTACAAAGCTTGTGACAACATTTAGGACCCAACCAGATAATTCAGAATAATCTCATAAAATCTTCAATTACATCTGTATAGGTAATGTATTCAAAGGTTGGAGGATGAGGGCATCTCTGAGGTCCCCCGTCCAGCTTCTTACAAACTTGTTGTGACCTAGTCCGGAAAGGCCACACTGCCTTCTTTGCTGCATGCCATTTATTGATCAAGGGACATGTCACCAGGGCCATTCCAGATTCAAGGAAAGAGAACTTAGCATTTTATGTTGAGTGGCCCTGCCTAGTAACTGTAATTTCTTTCTATGTGTGTAATGAACAAATTTTCTCTTGAAGATTTTGCAGATCATTGTAAGTTTTTATAAGGGTACAGGGCCCCTTTCTGAACATTTGTTCCTGTACCAAGTGCCAGTACAGTGACTCTTTTTAGATAATGAGATGTGCTGCGTTCCTCTCTCTTTATCAGGATTTCTCACTTTCCGGGTGTGGGGTTTTGGGCTGGGCCATTCTTGGCTCTGGGGCTGTCTCTAATAGGATACTTCACAGCAGTCCTGTCCTGGGCCTGCCATTTGCTCTCCTAGTTGTGTTGGCCACAAATGTCTCTAACTGTAGCTAAGTGTTTCTTGGATTGTAGAGAGTCTGGAGCCTTGCAGAAAGAGGCCTATCAGACTCTCCTGGCTGAGAGACATCATTTATATGAAACTCTGCCATTGTTTCTTTAGCTGGTCGGGCTTGTCTCTCCTCTCATCATACTGGTGCTTGCTATCAGCCACCTGCCTTTGCCCCTACACCACTGTTTCATTTTACACCTATTTGTGACCTGAGAAGGATCTATCCAATCAACTTCTCATCTGTGTGATCAATCAACTTTACTGATAACTATTTCCCTTGATTGTGCTTTTTCCATTTAACTAAATTCTAAATATTAGAAAGTTAGAAAATACAGCTTTCAAATAAATCAGATGTTACCCTAGTCTAATTTACTGTTTGGTAGTTCAATTCTTCTTCCTCCTCTTCTTCCTCTTCTTCCTCCTCCTCCTCCTCCTCCTTGTCCTTTTTCTTCCAGTTATGACAAGCAAGTTTTTTTTTTTTTTTTTTTTTTTTAATGAACAAAGCTGTGGGTAGGAAAGTTGGAACACTATAAGTCAGTGATTTATAGGATCATAAATAGGGTTGCACGGAGCTGAAAGAAACTGCGTGATCTTGAATGTTGGGGATGACCTGATATTAAGTCATTATTATTAGTAGAGATTTAGTTTCTCTAAAAATAGTGATGTTTGCACAATCACATTCTTGTCCACTTTCCTGTGGCGTGCCTGCTTATAAAATCACTGCAACAAGCAGAGACCAAATCCCCAAGTGCAGAGTCTATTAGCATAATATTCAAGTCAGTTGAATTAATTAGTCCGTAGCTTTACAGGCTTCTAGCCTTGTCTTTGGCTCATTGCTTTATGTCTTCTTTAAGTTAAGGCACATAATCATGTAATAAGTAGCTACATGTTAAAATCATCTCAGTCTGATTAATGTGTGTCTCTTGCCGGGAAACTATGAGACCTTTATTCTCCTGGCCTTTGATGAACTACATCTGACCATACCCCTTCTCCGTCTTAGGTAAAATATGAGAATGTGTACATACTTTCCACTAAATGCCAGGGTGCTTCTATACTGTATTTTGGTGCAGTGGTTTTCTGTGCAGCTACTTCTATTTGTAGATGTACTAGTCATTACACCAAATGCGAGCAGAGCACAGCTGTTTTAGGTGGCATCTTTTTAGACCGTGCAGTGAGAGTGAAGTGTGTCGGGCTTAGCCTGCCCTCCACCTTCCCCCAGGGCACTCACACACACATTCTTCTCTGTTTCATTCATTCCTGGTGGCTCTTCCCCGCTCTGTGTGGAGGTGTGCTTCTTGGTACTTCCGCTACTGTCTCTAATGTGTGCTGTTCTGCTACTGTTACTATTCCACAGTGCTTATAATTTATCTTTCTTTTATTAATAAAACAAAACCTTACGTCTCTCCACCCCCTCCCCAAGGTGTAATCTTGATGGACACTTCATGGACCAATACTCATTGGTCTCTCCGGTCAGTCGGTGAATCCATCTTGTGGTTATAGATCCAGCCTCAGCTGTCTCACTGGAGGTCTTTCTTGAGAGTGTTATGGCTGGTTATCATTGCTCTAAATACCCAGAAAGTAGTTGTCTGGGGCATTGCTTTTTATGAGTCTTTCAACTGCTGGAAATTTAAGTTAGAATGATGTTCTTGGCTTAGTTCAGATTTCCTGTTTCCCATCGGAATTTCAGGATAGACTAGCATGTTAAAAAAAAAAATCTGTAATTTAAAAATCAGTCTGGAATTTTGTTACGTAACTTGTGAATTTTTGTGTGTCTTATTGCTGTAGGTATTGCTGTGGCACGCACATCCTCACGGCTGCTGTGTGTAGGTTATTGGGTGGACTGAACTGAATCTTCATGCACTTTCCTTGTTTACTGTTCTTGGAAGACGTTATCTTTATTTTAATGTTAATAAACAGAGGCTGAGTACTTTGCCCAAGATCTTTCAAGCTGCATGTCATATTTGAGTTATAACTCTGCTTTGCCTGCCTTTAAAGCCTCAGTTCTTATTCTTCCTCTTTGAATATTTGTACTGGGATGAATATCCAAATAGCCAAAACCCAAAACTTGTCAGTGTTATCTTTTCTGTGTGTTTGCTTGTGTTTTTGAGGTAGGGTTGCCTCAAGCTCACTATCTTCCTGCCTCCTAAGTGTTGGCATTGTAGGCCTGCATTACCATACCCAGCTGGTAACATATCTTAGTCTGTTTTCTATTTGCACAAATACATTGTCAATATATATATAAGCAAACACAGCATCATTACTTTGTCAGTAAGGGACCTCAGTGTGCAGCATAGCTAATAAGATATGTAAAAGTTTGGAAAAGTCAGGAAGCCAGTGTTTGAGTTCGTTCATAGCTTTCTGTATATTGTCTGCTTGTGAGGTAATTATGGAGACTAGTCAGTGGTTAGTCAGTGGTTAGGCGGGTGTGTGGACACTACAGTTGGGACTGAGTGGGTGGGATGAAAGGAGAAGCCCCTAGGAAGGAGCTCTGAGACTCCCGAGTGCTTGCTGGATGGGGAGAGGAAGAAAAGCCAGAATTAGATGGCTGTGAATGTCTAGAGAGATGGAAAAACAGCAATGAAGAGAGCTTTTCAGATGAGCTGGTGATCTGGCAATTCACCATGGCGAGAGGGCACGTGGGTGGGGGTGTCCTTGGCTTTAAAGAGAAGAAAAGGGAACAGTGTCTGTTTCAGGAGTTTATGATGGTCACATGGGGAGCAGTCAGACTTAGTTGGCTGAAAAGGAAAAGGGTTTAACTTTGTAAAGGGAACCTGGGGTACAGAGGGTAGCTATGGGGCTAGATTTTTACCTGATCTCTGTGCTCATAGGTTAGTCTGAACTTAAAGGACAAATTAGTTGTTAATATGCTCATTTCCACAGGTGGTCCCTGAGTAGGGGTCTAGTTCATCACTGTCATAATTCCCGCCTGTGTGAATTCAGAGAGCTTGACTTTCTCTGTCTCTACTCCGTTCTCAGTTTATTTGCAAATTGCATATTCTCCTTGTGCTTCGTGGCAGGATGATATTTTAATATTTTTTCTGTAACCGTCAAGCAAAGTGACCTTGTAGGCAGCTGTCTGGAGGGTCATCTCCCATTCCTGTAATCTCAGAAATCCACTGTGTGCTTTCAGACAGCTTTGAAGGAAGCCGAAAATAGTTAATGAGTTTTCGTTATGAAAAATGTAAATTTCACATGTAAGCAAACCACACTCTTGTGGCAGCACTCTGTAGAAAGTCTGTGGCTGTTTAGCAGGTAGGATCTGGTCTTGGTGAGGAGTTCATAGGCAGAGTAGAATTTGTCAGCATTTACATTTGCTCCTAAATGCAGAAAAAGTGAGCAGTGTCCAGTCGGTGTTTAGATAAATTGTCTGCTATGAACAGTGCAAACTCAGAAACCGTAAAATTTTGTAAGTAAATTTTGGGGTGTCAGATGGTCTTATGGTTGGGAGACATGGATTCAGATAGTTTTGTGTCTGTGTTCCTAAGAAGATGGGGACATTGGGAATATTAGTCCTGAATTTGAGCCAAGGTCTTTCAAGCCGTGTTTGTTGGCCTTGAGCAGCAGTCACCCCGAGGTGCAGTGAGCTCAGTCACACTATTCTGTATGGTGAGCTCTTCTAGAGACACCCTGGGCTCATTGTGTGTAATCTTGGGTAGAAACCTTCAAGAAGCTGCAGGCAGTCCCCCAGTCCAGGCGTGTCCCAGCGTCTGTGTGTTGCCATTAGCCTTCACGCTGCCTTTCCTTGCTCTTAGTCTATTCTAGCTGGACGCTTCTAATGGTGTACGGTTGCATCTCTCCCAGGTAAACAGCTGCTGACGTCTCCTCTGCCCTTGTCAGCTCCTCACAAGGCTCCAGTTGCTTGCCCTTTGACTACAGTTCTCTTCCAGCCTGAAAAAAGCTTTACATGTGAATTGACTTTGGTTTGGTTTATTTTACCATGAAGATGGATGATGTTCCTTGTAGCTCTCTGTTTTGCAGTGGAAAGTGAATTTGGTTTAATGACGTTTACTCTGAATACATTACCTGAAATTAGGATATAAATGAAGAGTCTATCTCATATCTCAGTATGTTTAAAGGCTTTGCACGTCCTCATGAATTCCCAGGGGTTCCCATGCTATACAGGTTCAGGGACTCTATTCTAAATAGCAAAGGTTTGAGCTTTTTATTCACTCAAGATAGTAGAAAATTGAAACTGTTCAGATAGTAGGTGTAGGAACATTTGAGTTGAGAAGTATAAGCAAATGTGATCATTATAAGGTGTGGTGCGTTTTGTAGAATGGTAGAGTTTTGTGTTAGCATGCGTGAATGATCTTATATTTAACAATATATTATCCTAGAATTGTTTTCCTCTGCTTCAAAGGGGCTTGCTTCTTGCAGACATTAGAAAAAAATGTGACCTGTTAACATGGCTTTTATAGCTACGTGGCAATCACCTTTGAGAAATGAATATTGTATAGCAGGTGCCGCTACACAAGGATGCCGTGCCCAATGCCACATTTCCCTGTTGTAGTGAACATAAGAGACAGCCAGTTTAGAGAAGACTCACCTAGCTCGGCGTCTACACAGCCTCGCTGTTCCATTCTGCAGCTGCCTCTTGACTAGATCCCTTCATGGTGCAGAGAGCAGCACGGGGCCCTGTGAAAGCCATTAGTAGCTGGGTAGAAGTACAAGAGGCCCAGTCTGCAAACAGGAACTCAGGGGCAGGGGCAGGAGGAGGATGTGTGTGAGAGACAGACAGACAGACCCTGGATCTCACAGATTCTCATTATCCCTTCCTAGGACATATTCCCTAGTGACCTAAGGACCCCTCGCCTTGTTCTGTCACCCCCAGCAGCACTACCCTGGGGACCAGTGCACCTGTAGGGATCAGACCACGCTCAAATCATTGCAGTGATGAACCGCATATACCTCGGTGCTCCAGAATACAGATTGCCTGGCGACAGCATCAGTTTAAGTACAGGCGGTGATGCTTGCACAGCTGAAATTTCCTGACAGTGCTTTTCTCAGATCTGTCCCTATTAAGCGATGCGTGGCTGGATAACTTTTTGTTCATTTTATTTCCTGTTGTTGTCTACAACATACTCTCCAAGGAAGTATTTCCTCAGGGATTATGCTTCCAGGCAGAGAGCAATTTCATTGCTTTCCAAAAATGCTATTTTCCTCCGGTTCTTTCTGCACTTACTTTTGACTACTTAGAATTTTTTGGTTCACTCTGACAATTACAGACTTCCAAGTATCGTTCAATAAACACTTTTCCTTCCCCAAATCATTAGAAATTGAATTCCTGGGATGAAGCCTTATTGTCTCAGTGATAGGTGACAGTTCCTTGGGAAGCAGTCTGTAAGACAAAGATTAACAGGCAAGAAGTATCGGGTCCTGTTGCTGCAGTCCTTACCTCAGGAGAGAAAGGGAAATGAAACCCAGGCCTGGCTTTGTCAGGGAAAGCAATTAGGTTTTGGGAGAGTCTGAAGAGAAGGCTCAGCTGCCTCTGTGGGCAGTTCTGGAGTTGGGATGGCCCTCCTTCCTTGTCCTGAGGTGGTTGAGAGTTCTCGGTCTTACTTCTGTGGAGGGGGGCTGTTGACTGTAGACTGCTGTGGGAAGAGTATAGAGCCTTGGTGAGGTACTGTTCTCCAGCTGCAGCCCTGCCATCCACCCCCACCCCACAAGACAGCCACTGCCGAGAGCCATCTCTTAGGACTTCAGGCAGCTGCGGATGGTATTGTACAACCCAGTGTTCACTACGCTCGCAGTACTTTGCTGTGCATTTCCTACAAACAAGGACACTTTGCCGGAGGAGAGGATGCACTGGAGAAGGGTTAACCAAGACTAAGGACGTGTGAAGAAATCTTATGAAACCCTACTAGTTTGTAAACTAAAAATATATTAAAAGGAAAGGGGGGCATTTGAACAGAGTTGACTTGTCGTAGGTGAACAGTGCTGTGGATGAGTTAGTGACCAGGGAGGCCCCAGTCACCCATACAGTCGTGGCTACTGCTACTGCTCTGTTCTGTTACCCACCGCACCCAGACCCTAGGACCCCACTGCTGAAGATACCACATTGGTCGCAGAACTTGAACTGACCAGAAAACTCTGTGTCCCTGCTGACTAGCTTTCCTAGTGCTGGAAGGGGCTGTGCAGGCTGCTGGGGGCGGGCGGGGAAGGGGGGGAGACAGCCGTGGTCTCACCCAGTACTGGATCCCGCCTACTGCAATACTGACCTGCCAGTTAACATGTGCCTACTGGCACAATAAAGGCAGGACAGTTGATGGGGTAACCAACCTGTGCCACAGGGTGGAAGTCACGCATGGTATTGAAAACCCAAGTCTGGAGAAGGCACAGGCCCAAGGCGAGAACCTCTTGATACTGTTTTGCTAAGTGATCGTGTTGTCAAGCTTCTTTCGAAACGTTTATCTTTACATGTGCTGCTCCCAGCCCTAGGCAGAGAAGCTTCTTACTCTGCCAGGTAATGGCTGGTTAAATGCAGATGTACATAGCTCTTCAAAGTGCTGGGAATAAGTGGCCGAGTCGTCAGCAGTTGACGGGATGTCTGTAGCTTGCTCAGGGAACACGGCAGGAGAATGGGTAGAAAGAGTGTTATAGTCAGAGGACAGCGAGCGGCGACTCCTGTTATTCTTAATATAGATGTTTTCTAATCTCTGATACCTGTGCTGAGATTTGTTTATGATCTAACAAATAAAGCTTGCCTGAAGATCAGAGTGCAAAGCTAGCGACAGCCATAGAGGCCAGACAGTGGTAGTGTTGCACACCTTTAATGCCAGCACTCAGGAGACAGAGGCAGATGGATCTCTGTGAGTTCAAAGCCCCAGGGCTACATGAGATTAAATCAGTCTAAAAGAGAAACTGAGCTCACACAAAGGTGATCTGAGCACTGGGGATGACACGCCTTTAATCCTAGCACTAGGGAGGTGGACACAGGAGTGATATGGCTGGGCAAGAGGAATAGAAGGTGGGAGGAGACAGGACCTCACAGTCTAGGCAGTCTGAGGAGCAGTGCGGTCTGAGGGTGCAGTCTGAGGATGCAGTCTGAGGAGCAGTGCGGTCTGAGCATGAAGTCTGAGGGTGCAGTCTGAGGATGCAGTCTGAGGAGCAGTGCGGTCTGAGCATGAAGTCTGAGGGTGCAGTCTGAGGGTGCAGTCTGAGGAAAAGTGTGGTCTGAGGGTGCATCTGAGCATGAAGTCTGAGGGTGTGGTCTGAGGAGCAGTGCAGTCTGAGGGTGTGGTCTGAGCATGAAGTCTGAGGGTGCGGTCTGAGGACAGGATGCCCCTTTGGTCTGAGCATTGGCAGAGGTGAGAGCTCTCTGGTGACTTGGCTGCTTTGTTTCTCTGGTCTTTAGCTTGAACCCCAATATCTGTCTCTGGGTTTTTACTGTTCATGCTACAGAGCCCGCTTGTCACCAGTGTACCCTGCCGCGCCTTCCCGTCCGTGCAAATGCTCTTTCACTTTAATCTGGGCCTCAACACCCAGTGTGTGCACATCCTTTCCACTCTCCAGCCTGACCCCTGACCCCTCGTGTGTGTTTACCCCCTGCCCTGCCTTAGCTGTGAGCCTACTGTGTATCACCCTGCCCTCCTCACCTTTGCATGAAGCTATTAGAGTGAGGCCTGTGTGAACTGTGTGAGATCACACTTCTGTGTCATGTCTGGACTGTTGGACTACGTTTTATGGGAAGAAATGTCCCCCCCCCACCCATTTGCTTAAAATTCGCAGTGCTTTAAGGCTAAGCCCAAAGCCTTGCTCTTCTGGAAGACTGTCATCTGTCAGGAGACAGTCAGTTCTTTCTGCCGGAAGGTCACAGAGTGCCTGCTCTCTACTTCCTGTGTCTGTTTTTACACTCTGCCAACTGATGTCTATAACTCTTGGATATCAGGGACAATTGTTTTTTAAAGATGACCCTTAAGTTTTTATTTTGTTTTCTGGTCATAACTGGAAAGTCAGATTGAAAAAACTTTCCAGTCAATCTGTGGTAGAATTCCTTTATTTTTACATGCAAGCTTTAACCGATGAACTTGCTTCATCATCAGCTAGTGAACCCTGGGGAGATGGTTGAATGCTACTAAAATTGAAGAATTTAGAAACAGAGCATCGAACTTCTAAGGAAAATAATTTCCTATTTTGCATATGTAGAGTTTATGCATAATTTATTAAATAATCTGTTTTTCACTTGCATAGGCTGTTTCCGCTGTAAATGATTCCCAGGATTCAAATAATGATGCTTTAGTTAAATAATATCGGTCTCCAACAACGTGACTCCAATTTTATTTGCTTATTAACTTTGAATAATTGTGTAAAGTACAAACTTCTCTCGAGTGTTGCTGAGGTTCTCAGTTCACAAAGCACTCTATAAGCGCAGATGTGTGGGGTGTCGCGAACAGTCTCATCCCAGCGCGTTCCTATTTGGGTGCTGTGTGTCCATTCTTCACCTCACTGTCTGACAGAAGAGCACGCAATCGCGTTTCCTTCTTGTCTCCTAGTGACAGGCCCCTGGAACATTTTCCAGAGTGGATAATCTGCAGGGAGTTGAGGACCACGCATGGTTGCACATGAGCGTAATTGTAACTCCTCTGGAGAATGAGGCAAGAGGGTTATTTGAACTCAGGAGTTTAAGCCACTCTGAGCACCGCAACCCCACCTCAGCAGTCAACCAAATGCATGAAGGAATGAACAAGGAATTGATGGGGAAATGAAAGTGGTGTGTCAAAGAAATGAAAGTGTGAACTGAGTGTGAGCAGGCCAGTTTATTACAGTGAGGCCCGTGTGAACCGTGAGAGATCACACTTCTAATCCCAGGCCAGCTATTAGAGTGAGGCCTGTGTGAACTGAGTGAGCTCACACTTCTAATCCCAGGACAGCTATTAGAGTGAGGCCTGTGTGAACTGAGTGAGATCACACTTCTAATCCCAGGACAGCTATTAGAGTGAGGCCTGTGTGAACTGTGTGAGATCGCACTTCTAATCCCTGACCAGCTATTAGAGTGAGGCCTGTGTGAACTGTGTGAGATCACACTTCTAATCCCTGACCAGCTATTAGAGTGAGGCCTGTGTGAACTGTGTGAGATCACACTTCTAATCCCAGGCCAGTTATTAGAGTAAGGCCTGTGTGAACTGAGTGAGGTCACACTTCTAATCCCAGACCAGCTATTAGAGTGAGGCCTGTGTGAACTGTGTGAGATCACACTTCTAATCCCTGACCAGCTATTAGAGTGAGGCCTGTGTGAACTGTGTGAGATCGCACTTCTAATCCCTGACCAGCTATTAGAGTGAGGCCTGTGTGAACTGTGTGAGATCGCACTTCTAATCCCTGACCAGCTATTAGAGTGAGGCCTGTGTGAACTGAGTGAGATCACACTTCTAATCCCAGGCCAGCTATTTTAGTGAGGCCTGTGTGAACTGAGTGAGATCACACTTCTAATCCCAGGCCAGCTATTTTAGTGAGGTCTGTGTGAACTGAGTGAGATCACACTTCTAATCCCAGGCCAGTTATTAGAGTGAGGCCTGTGTGAACTGAGTGAGGTCACACTTCTAATCCCAGACCAGCTATTAGAGTGAGGCCTGTGTGAACCAGGTGAGATCACACTTCTAATCCCTGACCAGCTGTTAGAGTGAGGCCTGTGTGAACTGAGTGAGATCACACTTCTAATCCCAGACCAGCTGTTAGAGTGAGGCCTGTGTGAACTGAGTGAGATCACACTTCTAATCCCAGACCAGCTGTTAGAGTGAGGCCTGTGTGAACTGAGTGAGATCACACTTCTAATCCCAGGCCAGTTATTAGAGTGAGGCCTGTGTGAACCAGGTGAGATCACACTTCTAATCCCAGGCCAGTTATTAGAGTGAGGCCTGTGTGAACCATGTGAGATCACACTTCTGATCCCTGACCAGCTGTTAGAGTGAGGCCTGTGTGAACTGAGTGAGATCACACTTCTAATCCCAGACCAGCTGTTAGAGTGAGGCCTGTGTGAACTGAGTGAGATCACACTTCTAATCCCAGACCAGCTGTTAGAGTGAGGCCTGTGTGAACTGAGTGAGATCACACTTCTAATCCCAGACCAGCTGTCAGAGTGAGGCCTGTGTGAACTGAGTGAGATCACACTTCTAATCCCAGACCAGCTGTTAGAGTGAGGCCTGTGTGAACTGAGTGAGATCACACTTCTAATCCCAGACCAGCTGTTAGAGTGAGGCCTGTGTGAACTGAGTGAGATCACACTTCTAATCCCAGACCAGCTGTTAGAGTGAGGCCTGTGTGAACTGAGTGAGATCACACTTCTAATCCCAGACCAGCTGTTAGAGTGAGGCCTGTCTTAGGAGGAAGAGAGGGAGGAGGAGAAGGAAGCGGTGTGATTGCTCGTTTGCTTTGCATTATTGTAGCCAGAGGCCTGAGACCAGGGTGATGGCATTTTGACAAAGGTTCAGTCACGCCTGGTCATAGTGTCACAAGATAGGAGTTGAGGGGTCTTCTAGCTTCCACACAGGGGCACCTGCCCCCTCTCCCCCTTTCCCTTGTTCTATTTTAAGACAGGTTTCACTAAACTCGGGCTGCCCTGGGACTTCCTGTGTGGTCCAGGCTGGCCTTAACTCTTGGTCCTCCTGTCTCTGCCTCCTTAGTGCTGGGGTTATAGACATGGACCACTACTCCTGGGTAGAGGGGGTGGGGGGTAAATCTTTAAGGTCACAGAACAATTTAAAATTTTCCTACTGGTTGTTGTAACACCAGGGCGTCACTCACTAGGCAAGTGCTGCACCTAGCGCCCGTTGGCTGTTATGACAGTACCATTTAATTCCGCATTGCCGGTTTTACAGTACTGTGTGTAGAAAGGAAGGCCTATATGCCAGCACATAGCACTTTAAAATCCTAACGTGTTTCATTTTTGCACACATTGTAATGACTTCAGTGCTTGATTGCGTTTTGATTTTACAATATTTTTAGCATGCAGATTTCCCAAACCTGAGATGGTCATTGTGAATCGTGCGAAGGAGGTATCACCGGGAGAGACCCCTGATAGCTTTGGTACAGTACAATCTGGCACTGTTGTTTGGCAGCTGTTTATTGCAAATAGCAAAGCATCTATGTGACAGGACTTCTTGCTTGTTCAAATAGAACACTTAAAAACTTTTTTGCATTAATATTTTAGATTGTCAGCATAATGCTTCCATTACCTAACCCTGGCCTGTGGACGTAACTGAGTAACTACTGCGTGCTTAACTGACTAAAGAATTAAGTTTGTGACGGTGAGAAAGTAACAGCTCCATAAGGAGGCTGAGACAAGGCTTTACTAGTTCAAAGCCACCCTGGGCTACAAAATAAAACCCTATCTTAGTGCTCTCCCCATACATAGACATATTTCTCTTGAGCAGTCTGTAAGCTTATATAAGTTCATGTTAAAGCCAGAAGTGAAAGACTGGTTTGTTGTGTTTTAGACTCGGTAGCTGTACAGTTGCATAGTAGTGGTGAAACTGTGTGAACTGTGTTTATGCTTGACACTCACACAGAGAAAACCAGTTTAAAATTGATATTCTCTACCCTGATTTCAATTCATAGTCAATTTAACATTTAATGTTAACTAGTTAATATTTAGCAGTGCCCAAAGTGCATTACAGAATGTGAAAAGGTAGCTGACTGATTCTATCTGTGGCCTTATGGGTTAAAGATATTTTGTAAGGCCGAGGATTAAATAGTACTCAGATAGTGTTTGTCAAGGACAAAAACAGAGTTGTCAGAACTTCAGAGAAATATAGAGGCGCAGCCTGCGTGTACACGTGTTTGCACTCACGTTGACATATTAGTTCCTTGTCTGCAAAATCCTCTACTATAGCCTACTTTGTTATTTCTAATGGCAGTGTAAAAAAAAAAAAAGTAAGCAGGTAAGCATACACGTTTAATGCTAATATGTCTTGAGGAACAGTTTTGGTTTGGAATTATTCTGGAGGTTGTTCCCAGTGTGGGCACAAAGAAAGGCTGTGTGTTCCCGAGCTGATTGACGGCACTCACCCCCAGCAGGTTCGGGGCTGCCGAGTGGGAACTGAACTAACAGTAGGGCTTGCATGGTACTCAGCTCCTGAAACTCAGCCTCCAGTTAGGCCCCTGGTCGTTACACCTCTCTGCAGACATTGAGATAGTTTCCCCCAGAAGCCACCAGTGTGCAGGAGAGAAGGAGAACACAGCTGCCTCTTCGGGAATGCAGAGACCTAACCTTCCGTTTGGGCACTGTGAAAATGTGTGTTGAGGGGTTGGCGTCAGTTCCTGCAGGCCCTGCAGAGTTTTAGTTCAGTGTGATTTCAGGACAACAGATCTGTTCAGGGTTAGAGATTGGTCCTAGACTGGAGGCCACATAGTTCTGAAGCCTGCAGAAGTCTAATGGGTGCCTCTCCCCATGCATGTAGGGTTTTATTTGGTGATCATGATGAGCCATATGGCTTTTTAATTTCCCTTTTCATGATGCGTGGTGGTGAGGTATATCAGATTTATTATTTTCTTTTAAATTACAGATGCTTGAAAAACTACGTGTGAGAGATTGTATCCTAGGAGAGGGAGGGAAAGCAGCTTGAAGAGGACAGTGGTATTTAATTGAAGTTTTCTTTCTCTTTGAAACACTAATGCATGGCCAGTGTCTTTGTTCTCTATTTATGTGCTGATATTTTTTATTCTTTATTTTTCTGCTGGAGGGTTATTAAATCAAAGGGAATTTGAGTCGACACTGTAGACCAGCTGCCCGTCACAATGAAGGCACCGCCTCTGCGGCTCCAGCTTCCATCTTCAGAGCACAGAATTCTGTCCACACTTCCGGGTGGCCATGCTCCTTGCCTTAGATACAGTTCTTAGTTGTGACGGACTCTGCAGTATTGGTAAAAAAGTTTAGAATCGCTGCCGATAGTAGCATTTCCCATTGTTTTAATCATATTCTAAACAGCTGTGCATTTGCTTCTGGGGGAGGCAGCATCCCACTGAGAAACGAGAGCTTTACTTCATAGAGTCCTTTTGTCTCACATTTCTGTGAAAGAATCCTTATTTTAGGGATGACAGAAAGAGAAAAGGGTGGTAATCACCTGAAAACAACCTCGGTTCTTTCCTCGATGTTCAGCAGTTGTATTGTAAAATGAATGTCTTGGGGGGTGGTTATGTAACCCTACTCACAGACAGATGTACTATTTATGGTATTCTACAACGGGTAGATTTTTCTAGCTCAGTTTAAGTTTTTCATCTACAATATACATGGCTAGATGATTTTTTTTTTTTTAAGAAAAAGCTAATGCCCACAGTAAGTAAAAGTAGCAGGATCTGAGTTTTCTTAAAGTCAGTTGCTTTACTGTATTAGCCTGTACAAAACAAACATTACATGCAATAATTTCCTGTTATTCCTAAGCAGAAAGGCAGGGGAGTGTGCATTAAGAAACATCTGTTAATTTTTCACGCACATAGCTGCATATGTAAAAGCAACTGTACGCCAATAGTGTGTTTGGTTACCTTAAAAGAGACTCTGTGAAATGGAAGACAGAAGGAAAATAAAGTGATTTTATCATTAGTGTGGTAGTTATTTCTTACGGTAGAATTTAATAGGTTAGTACATTAGTGTCTAGTTGAGCGCTGCAACCTCTTGGCAATACCAGGTCAGCCCCTGTTTCAGCTGTGCTGCCACTGGCCCGGGAGCTCCTGGGTACCCCGAGGCTGGGTGCAGTCCAGGCTTGCGTCACCCACCAGGTTCCCCAGAAGGCTGAGGGATGTTAAGCTCTGAGCAGGACTATCTTTGCTAATATAATGTATATCTCACAATAAATTCTTCTAATTGTTAAATAAAATTACAGGGCCACATTCAAATACTTTCATGGGTTTGACCCAAAGCATCTGTTTAAAATATGATTTTGAAATCTTGGTACAGAAGGATCAATTAACTAAACTCTACTAACTCAATTGAGTTCTTTGCTGTTTCTAAAGAGTGTTCTTTTTGTTTTTGTTGTTTCTTGCGAGTGTGTTTATCTAGTCCCATTTATGTCGTGTTATAAATCCCTTTTTGGTGCATGGCTTTTTGTCCTCTAATATAACTAACTTATTTTGCCTGCAGCATGGTTTGCATTTTGTACTCTTTAACGTATTTCTGTGAATTTCATTATACACATCTGATTTTTTTGTTCCTATTAAAAACTAAATAGATTTTCATTATGCCTGGAATCTTAGTCTGTTTAAAACATCAGGTTTGTCTTTGTTCTCCCTCCTGAGTTCCTTAGTAGATTGGTTGTAGACTTAGTAGACTGCTGGCTCTCCTCCCTGGGGGGAAGCTGGGTGGATCTGGAGGAGGCTGTGTTCAGAAGGCCAGGCACCGACTCTAGACAGTTATCTGCCCTCTCAGCTGCTTTGCTACGTAAACTTCCTAAAAATGATTTAAAAAATGTCTCTCTTGATGTTTTTTTACAGTCATGGCAATAGGCTGAAATAAACAATTACATTAAGAATTATTTTGTGATGAGAGCACAACACCAAATAGAGTTGGTACTAAGACACTTGGGTTTTTCAAACGTCTGTCATTTCAAGCTTAGAGTTACATGATATAAAGTGTGGTTAAGTTTAAGGAGTGTTCAGTGTTAAAATAGCATCCTAGTTTCTATTAGATAATAAAGGTTATTGTATGCCGTGGGACTGCAATCCTGCTTCCCAGAGCCAGTTGCTATAAAAGTATTTTATAATTCAACAGTGGCGAGTAAAACATGGGAGTTGTAACTGCCTCCCTTACATTTCTCTTACTACAGTCCTTTGATTCAGTCTTCAGATATGCCTTGTAGGACAATTGGAAAAGAAAAACACCAACAAGCATAGCTTATTCTAAAAATCCTATAATTTATTAATATTAAAAAAATTATAATTAGAGGAAATATGAAAAAGGAGATATTATAGGTTAAATCTTACAGTAACCTTGGTTTCTCTTTATTTTGCTTAGAGGCTCACCATTTAAAAGAAATTGATCATTGGAGCTTGAAAATATTTAAATTTCTTTCTTACTCTTATTTTTTCTACATCTCAAAACATGAAAACACTATCAGGTTTGACCTAAAATAAGAGCTGGGCTCAGTGTGCTGTGGCCCCAGAGCAGCCAAGGCTGGAGACCACCGTCTCCGTCTAGCCTGGACAGGACAGCGAGCCCTCCACGCCAAGGGACGGGGTAGGAAAGCAGCCTGGTGGCTTCATTGGAAATGCTTTTCCTGGGACATTTGATAGCTTTAGAGCAGTCTTAAATATGTGTCTTGCTTTTATTTTGGGTTCAATGACACCACAAGGAAACATCACTTAATGACTTTTCTAAAGAACATAGAAGATTTAGGTGTAAATCCTAAGTGTATAAAAAAAACAACTAATAAAAGTATCCAATAAAGAATTAATCTGCTGTACAGTTGTCCAAGTTAGACAGAAAATCTCAAATTAAAACATTAATGAATTTTGTTGTAAAAATCATTTTGGCAAAGGAAGATTGGACATAAACAAATACTATTTTCTCTTCTCTGGATAATTATATATTCACTATATTTGTTTTTGTGTAGTTCATATTACTAAAACTTTGCTGGGAACACATTTTTATGTGACTTTTATTAGTCTTTGAAAGCAGTAGTAGGGTACATAGTCTTTTGCCATTGGAATAAACTGTGTTGGGAATTTGCTGTCAGAAAATTGTTTCCACAAGTAGGGTAAGGGTTTGATGGTTTCATAACTAAAATTGTTTTTTCTTCACTGGGGAAAATGTGATTTCATGAAAGACACAGCAGAAACAATTGAGACCCCTGGGCTTTACTCAACCGTCCTTTTGTTGGTTTCGACCCCTTTTGGTGATTATGACACTTCATCGATTCAGCAGTTAATAATGAGATCAGGTGCAAAAGCCATATTTGAGATGTGAGTTGTCATCTTGACTAACAGGTCACACGTGCAGACTCAATTCTGTAAGACATCCGAGTGGTCGATAAAAACAAGGGAGAGAAATACTGCCTTAACAGTAAGGGAAGGTAACGCGCATATGCTGAGTGACCACATGTCAGAGATGCTATGTTAGCATGGCATGCTGGATCTGCCCCAGACTGCTCCGTGTGTGTGTGTGTGTGTGTGTGTGTGTGTGTGTGTGTGTGTGTGTGTGTGTGTATGTGTGGTGTGTGTGGTATGTGGGGGGGTGGTGTGTGGTGTATATGCATGTATGTGGTGTGTGTGTTTGTGGTATGTGGTATATGTGTGTGGGGTGTGTGTATATGGTATGTATGTATGTCTATGGTGTGTGTGTGTGTGTGTGTGTGTGTGTGTGGTATATGTAGTGTGTGTGTGTATGTCTGTGTGTGTGTGTGTGTGTGTTATATGTAGTGTGTGTGTGTATGTCTGTGTGTGTGTGTGTGTGTGTGTGTGTGTGTGTGTGGTGTGTATGTATGTTCTGTGTGTGCATGTCTGTGTGGTGTGTGTGATATGTGGGGGGTTGTGGTGTGTGTGGTATATATGCATGTATGTGGTGTGTGTGTATAGTGTGTGTGTTTGTGGTATGTGTATGTCTATGGTGTGTGTGTGTGGTGTGTGTGGTGCGTGTGTGTGGTGTGTGTGGTGTGTGTGGTGTGTGTGTGTGGTGTGTGTGTGGTGTGTGTGTGGCGTGTGTGTGTGTGGTATGTATTTATGTCTATGGTGTGTGTGTGGTGTATGTGGTGTGTGTGGTGTGTGTGTGTGGTGTGTGTGGTGTGTGTGTGGTGTGTGTGTGTGGTATGTATTTATGTCTATGGTGTGTGTGTGGTGTATGTGGTGTGTGTGGTGTGTGTGTGTGGTGTGTGTGGTATGTATGTATGTCTATGGTGTGTGTGTGTGGTGTGTGTGTGGTGTGTGTGGTATGTATGTATGTCTATGGTGTGTGTGTGTGGTGTGTGTGTGGTGTGTGTGGTGTGTGTGGTGTGTGTGTGGGGGGTGTTTCGAGGATGACTTTGCTTCCTTGAGAGAAAACAGTGCCTCTGAATCTGTCATTTTTTTCTATGATAATCCCTTTCTGATTTCTGAGAGTTAAGCACTAAGCCCCGGGACTTGTGTTCGCAGGTAGATTCTTAGAGTAGGCTTGTCCTTTGCTTTGTCACAGAGACTCATCCAATGCCAAGACAGTGAAGAAGTTCCTTAAACTCTGAGACCCGTTGTTCTGAAAGCTGTTAGTGTTTTTGTTTTTTCTCCTCACAAAGTGGCACTGATTGGCATTAGGACTGTTGCTCCAGCCTGTTCTTCAAGTGTCCGCTGTGAGGGATAAGCCAGACTTGTGTCTGCTCCCGCAGTACAACAGCATATCCCCTCTGTCACGCAGGCCTCATGGAGGCTCTGACCTGAAGCACAGTGGGATGGATGCCTGCCTTGCTTACAGGCGGCTCCGCTCCTGTAGAGCACACTCTCATACACATTTCCACTGTAATCTGGGTTTTTATTTAAAGGGTACATTTCAGTGTCAGTGGTAAGACATTTTAATCAGAGTCACATTTCAGCTGTGAGTTATGGGTAAAATCTAATGGGAGTATCCTGGGGTTCTTGAAGCAAATGTGAGCGCTAAAGTGGAAATGTTTGCTTTACGGTGGTTAGGTCATAGAGTGCAGGCTCAGGTAGAGGGTTACTGTCCTCATTCTGGTATATGTCTTTGTATCTTATCTGTCTGTCTGTCTGTCTGTCTGTCTGTCTGTCTGTCTGTCTGTCTATCGAGACAAGGTTGCTCTACATAGCCCTGGATGGTCTCAAACTCTGAGAGATCCACCTGCCTCTGCCTCCCAAGTGCTGGGATTGAAGGTGTGCGCCACCATGCCTGGTTTTATTCGTTTCTTATTTATCTGAGACGGGGTCTCACTGTATAGCCCTGGCTGGTCTGGCACTCACAGATCCGAGTCGCTACCCTCACTCAGTGCAGTGTAGGCATTAAAGGCAGTTCACTAGATGCTTTAGGCAGCTGGAAGAGCTTCGGCCAATGAAAAAGCTTCTTGGATATTTTCCAGTATAGCAAAGTGAAAAACCTAATTAACTGGAGTTCAGTTCATTAGAACCTAACCTACAGTTAGTAATTTCCTCTCCCATCGGATGCCACTGTAGATACGGAAGAAAAAACAACTAAACAATTGGCTGAAAATTCAAAGGCAACTCTTAAGAACATAACCAAGGGGTTCTGGAACCTTAGTGCCAAGCAACATGTGGGTGCAGCTGGGATGATTTCTCTGCTGTCTCGGGTGATTGGCACTGTGCTGTGTGTCTGCCATCGAGCTCTAATGGCTGAGTAGCAAAGCGGGTGGGGCGGAGGGGCTGAGCCTCAGGCTCCAGCTTCCTGGGTGGCCTGCATTCTTCTCAAGCTTCTGTGTCTCATTTCCCTTTGTCCCCCTCTTGTCTAATTGCCATTTTCTTTACATGAACAGAGTATAATGCTCACATATTTATATAACAGACTCAAAAGCATCTGGGTTGAACAAAGTTTTATTTCTGGAATAGGAAATGTTCTTTTCTGATACACGTGTGGTTTGTGTGGCGGCTCCCTTCAGTTTTACATCTCTTAGATAAGTAGTAGCTCAGCACCAGAGAGGATTCTGACGGGGTACAGTGTACATCTCAGCCCTCAGGGAATAGAAATGAGCCATTCCTCAGGGAGCTGCAGGGTGGACAAGCTGACCGGCTTTCCTGGCTGGTTTGGTCACTTAGAAAACGGGTACTCCATTCTTACATTTTTAAAAAATTAACTTTTATTTTAGATGTATTATTTTATGCGTATGGTGTTTTGCCTATATGTACGTCCATGAGCTATGTCTATGCATTTCTTGTAGAAGTCAGAAGAGGTTGTCAGAGCTCAAAAGGCTGGAGTTACAGTGACTGTGAGCCATGAGTGGGTGCTGAGAATTGAACCCGTCTGGAAGAGCAGCCAGTGCTCTTACCCACTGAGCTGCCTCTCCAGCCCCCTTTTGACATTTTCAGAAACCAGTCCCCCCTCTTCTCTCTCCTCCCTTCCTTCTTTTTCTGAGACCCTATTCTCTGTGTAGCCCTGGCTCTCCCAGTACTCACTCTGTAGAGCAGGCTGGCCTCGAACTCACAGACATCCGCTTGCCCCTGCCTCCCGAGTGCTGAGATTAGAGGTGTGTGCCACCACTGCCTGGTAGAAGTTAGTTTCTTAATATTAAAGTATTTTAGTATTTGTATTATTACAAATTAATGTGTTCATGAAGGAAGTTGGTCTATACTTTTCAGTTTTCCCCCTCCCTTTGGTTTCAAAGATTAATCCTCCCAAGACCTGAACCTAATTTTTTTTGGGTGGGGGGGTGGTTTCGAGGCAGGGTTTCTCTGTGGCTTTGGAGCCTGTCCTGGAACTAGCTCTTGTAGACCAGGCTGGTCTTGAACTCACAGAAATCTGCCTGCCGGGATTATAGGCGTGCACCACCAACACCTGGCCCGAACCTACATTTTGTTCCTGACACACAAGTACTTTATCTCTGAACTAGATCTCTAGCCCTGTAACTTTCGATTTTGATTTTATTTGTTGGGCTTTGTTTTTAGTATTTGGTTCTCAAAATGTGCTGGAAAATATTTCTCCACGGTGTTCTTCAGCTCGTTGCTGCTTTGACCAAATGTACGAAAAAGAACCTAAGGAAAAGATTTGTCTTGGTTCAGTTTCAGATGGCTCAGTCTGTGTCTGGCTGGCCCCATTGTTTTGGGTGATGGTGAGACAGGTCACCATCATGGCAGAAGGACATGAGCAAAGCTGCTCACCCTGTGGTGGCTGGGAAGCAGAGGCTGGAAGGGGCTGGGCAAAACCATTGTAATGGCATTGCTTTCAAAATGTAATTTCTGAGTGGCTGTGGTGGTACAGGGCTCTTATTTCAGCACTGGGAATGTAGAGTCAGGAAGACTGGGGATACGAGGCCAACTTGGATTGCATAATAAGACCACCTCTAAATAAAGAAACAAACTAATCTAAGTATATTTGAGAGTCTATTTTTCTGCTGTCAGTATTGGCTTGTTTGTATGTTACGTCATCCAGAGTTTCCATTTGAAGACAAGTGATTCTATCTACAATAGATGCAAATGGGTTCCCTGCAAATGGGTGATGCCATGACTTAAATAAAAAAGAACCCATGTGTGCGACCCCCAGCATATGGCTGAAGCTGCTTAGCCCCTAACCTTGTAATTTACTCCAAACCAATATTCTTTCAAATGGATAATTTTGATCAACTAATGGAAACATGTCTTAGCATTTTGTAAGTCTGTTGCTATACAGTGGTAACTAACTCTTATTCCATCCCCTCTCTTCCCCTTTAGAAAAGTTGGAAGCTCTACCGCCCACTCCAGGACAGCTGAGATATGGTAATGGCTCTATAGTTGTTAAATTGATACGCATTTCTCTTGTGGACCTGAGGGAGCTGTTTCTTATAATTACTGCAAAAGTCAATAAATCAAACCTTTCCGATAGGATGGATTATCCCAGTTTTTCATGGAGGAGTACTTTCTAAACTTGGCTGAAGACATCACAGTATGGGATAGCTATTATTTTTTAAATGTTCTTATCTAGTAATAAAAGTAAATTTCTTCAAAGTTGTCTTAATTTGCAGGAAAATATGTGTTATATTTACTTCTTGGGTAAAATTTAAATTAGGTAATTGCAGAACTTAATTTTAGATTCAGACTAAGTGTTCTCTGATGCAGAAAGTGTTTCTGGTAGCGTTTGTAGCTGTAAGAAAGCAAGAGTTCGTTTGAGGAGAAAGAAGCCTCATTTAATTTGCTAGCAATTGCTTAGCTATAGAATCGTGTTTTCCAAAGGGAATGGAAGAAATAGCAAATTAGTAGGAGACAATTCTTCACTGGAAGACCAATTCAAACAACCAGGAAGAAACTTGTGATGGTCCTTTTCCCTCTCAAAGGTATAACTATGTTAGGAATTAGTAACTTTCCTCCAACACCCAAACATTTGAGACTTCTTTGAGATCTCTCTTGCCAGGTAATCTTCCCTGATTCTCCCAGCCCAGATTCCTAACCCTGTACTGATAGTGCATACAGAACTCTTCTCATTTTTTGTAGGTGATGTTGACATTAACAGCTTATGTGGTTAGGTTTCTGTGTCTAAATGTGGAAACCAAGTTTTATATGTCTCTATATCTCAAGTTCCAAAGTAGGGTGCCCAGTGCATACTTTTTCTTTGAGAAACTTCATTTTCTCCCTTTGAATTAAAAGTAGCTTTTTATTTATATGGCAGATTTATTTAAATGTAAACATAAAGATCTACTTCACAGTTCATTAGTTGCTTGGTGTGGCTCTATGCCTTAGCTTTACTGACTATTGGTGCAACCTGGATGCCATTAACACCTTGCTTTCAGGTATTTCTAATTGGCTAATTTTAGAGATGTCATTACATTCTTCAAATACTAAGTCACCTCAGCTGATTTCTTGGTTATTTTGCCATATTTGTGTTTCAGAAACCACGGAGAAGGCTGTGTCTAGATACCTCTAGACAGGTTTTCCTTCACTGTGTGGCTTCTTTGGGTGACTTTAAAATTTCCAGTGTACATCTTTGCCTATTAAGTTTATGTTGTAGTTGGCAGGTGGGATTGTGTATGTGTTTTGGAAGCTGCTCGCTGTAAAAAGTCACGGGTTCAGTCGGAGCCCAGTGGACTTCGCTGAAAAGCCAGAGAAGTAAGCTGGTTTCTTGAGCTGATTCCCACTTCATGAGTGTGGCGGTTGGCTTTTACCATCGTGATAGCTTTCAAAGCAGTAGTCACAATGGCGTATCCTGCTCTTCCATCAGGAACATTGTTACCGTGACAAGCAGAGACCAGAAATGACCGGTTATATCTACTGTGTAACTATCATAGTCTATTCATGATGGTACAGATCATTACGCTGAAGATGATATTTCTCTAATTGCAGTTGTGGGTAGAAGTGTTAATTTTTTGAATTACTGACTACTAGCTTTCCCTGATGGCGCATAGAATTTCATTCTCATAACTTCTGGATTAGATTTGATTACATTGCATATTCAGCTGTATTAAAAGATAAAAGAATCTGAAGTCACTCACCAGTGTAGTCAGGTGGCTTAAGGGAGGGCTTTTTAATATCAAACTCAGGTGTTTGATGCTCCTTGAAGACCGTTGTCGGTTGGGCTGACGTTGGCTGTGCCTGAGGCTGTAATGACAAATAGATAGTCCTTCCTGTTCCCAGCTTTTTACCTGTTCACAGTATGCCTCCAGTTGCCTAAATGTGGAATTAGCTTCTTTTCCAGGTTCGTGGCCCTCAGCTATTTACTCAGCATTGTACAGCCTGCTGAAGATGCAAGTTTGAAAAAAAAAAATGAGGCTAGATTATAAAAAGGAAAACATGTTTTTCCTGCTTTGACTTTTAATATCCCAGGTTTCAGGTTATGTATCAGATAGATGAGGTGAAGAGTGTCTTTGGTAGGAAGAGGCCTTTAAGCCACGGTTTGATATCGAGCAAATACCGGTTTTTAGTTTTCAATAGAATTTAGATGTCAGATGAAGGCAATCACCATTTCCTAAAAAGCAGTCACATTGCTTCCCTGGAATTTTAAAAATTCTTGTTGCAAATGCAGAGGCCAGCACTGCTGTGCCAGTCCTCTGGCACAAGAGAAAGAAATAGACTATTGTGGGTGGGGTTAAGTGGGGCCATCACATGTTTACAGATGTGCTCTCCCTTGAACTGTGTGTATCTGCATTGCTCGTAAGCAAACATAAAGGCCTAAGATTGCTCTTCTGTGTTACGTATTCGTGTTTTGTCTCCCAGCATAGCTTCTGTAAGTAAACTTGCAGCAACAACAGGGTCTGTGATTGTTATCAGGTCTCTTTAGAAGCTTTAATTACACAGCCTGCTTTGGTCATTCTGAAGTTATCAAAGTTTTAAAATATATTTTTCTGTGTTTTGATGTTTTTCAGTATTCTTCCACAATGCGATACCTTTCATAGGGTTTGGCTTTTTGGATAATGCAATTATGATTGTTGCAGTAAGTCTTCTCACCACTTCTATTTTGAGTTAATAAATAAATTAGTATGCTCTACATATTCCTAATAATTTATGTATTATACCTAACAAGTTAATTAACAATGAGCAAGTTCAATTTTAGAGTATCATGTGTATTAATCATAAAACTTTTGGCAAAGCATGTAGACAAACACTTATGGTTTATATAATTCTGTTCTGTTTTAACATTTTTATTAACCACAAATGTATATAAAATGTCTGGTGTGTTTTAGTTTTGTCGGTACTTGCCATCACATATAGAGGGTTTTGATTAGTTCCTTGTCATAGTCTAGGCTTTAGTCTCAACATTTAATCCAAGATGTCTTAAGATTCACTCAACAGTATCCTCTGCCTTTGTTGGATTGTGTAGTCTTATAAAGAATTCCTTTTTGCTGTGACCACTGCAATCTCAGGAATGCCTGCCTTTGCCTTTCTTATATTAATGACATCTCTTTTAGTGGACACCAGTATTTGGTACACTTTCCTAACAAAGTAATGATTAAAACACAAGTATTTTAAGACTTTCCCAGTGTTGATTTACTTTTATTTTATATAAAGATAATGATTTTCTCATAGTTCAGTCAAGGCAATTGCTAACTTTTAAACGTGCCTTTAGGATGCTTCATGCAGCCGTCTTTCCTGGATATTAGCAGTAAAAAGGTGGAAGGCTACCTAAACCCTTGAAAGAGGAGAAAGTATAAATTACTTATTGCTTTCTGGGTATCAGTTTGGGCATCCGGGTGGATTTTTTTTCTTAGACTTATTTGGAAAGAAATAATGCTTCTCTGAATTAGAACACTGAGAATTTACTGTGAGCCTCCCAGGGTCTAACTATAAGAATTTTCTACTAACTGTTATTGAAGAAACTACTCAGGATGTGGGAGAGGAGAAGGGTTGGGTGGGAAGGTAGGGGAGATTGAAGAGAGCTTATTTTTGGTATTTTAGAGTTTACCTGTACTATGAATGAACATAAATAGATTTAGTTATAAAATAGAGATTTAAAAAGTATTTTACCTCATCATTTTATAGGCTGCAGGTGTTGTTTACCGTATCTAAGTCAGTTCATTTGAAGTGATTTGGTTGCTACAGGGTCTGTCCATCCTTGCATCCAGATAAATGAGGACCTGGTCCCTGAGGGTCCAGCTGTGCCCGGTTTAAGCAAGGTTCAGGGGCTACTGTTGAGAGTCACAGAGTGACTCTGGTCTGCGCACAGCTTGGGGTCATAAACACCTTCGCAGGGTTTTTTGGTAGCGTGCTGTGGCAAAGTCCAGACTTCCCAAAGCTGTTGCTCATTAAGTTAGTGCCCCTAAAATGTAATTCTAGAATAGTCATTTTTTTTAGGATTATGATGCTTTCCTAGCATCATACAATTGAATACAATTGATCTGCGTATACACACACGTCCGAAGAGTATTTAAGTATTTAAAACTGCACTGCTCTTCTCAGGCTGCTCACATTGAGTTGGCTAAATTACTGCTATTAACGCAAAGCGCACCTGCTTGTAATAAAAGCTCCTCGATGTTGAGTTTATAAGCCATAGTTGATTGTGTGCCCGGGAGCAGGGTGCAGAGCACCTCTGTGCTAAATATTTCACTTTCCCATTATTTCCCTTGACAGTTCAGTGCTCCAGCCACCATTGTAACAAACTTCCTTAATAAGGCACGCCTTAAACACCCAGTTGTCGAAAACTGCCCTCTGCAGTATTGGCAGTTGTGGAGATGTACACTCTGACAAAGGGGTGTAGGGAGCAGTTGTGGGGACCTACGCTCTGACAAAGGGGTGTAGGGAGCAGTTGTGGGGACCTACACTCTGACAAAGGGGTGTAGGGAGCAGTTGTGGGGACCTACACTCTGACAAAGGGGTGTAGGGAGCAGTTGTGGGGACCTACGCTCTGACAAAGGGGTGTAGGGATAGTCTGAAGAGTGAGGAGTATGGAAGCTAATGGCTTCTTAGATCTTCTCAGACCCTTCTTATAATGAGCTCAAGAGGACCAAACCCAGCAGAGCACATCAGGGACTGCAGTCACTTCCGTTTTGTTAGTTTGTGCCCTTCAGAACTCTGCCTCAGTGTTTCAGAGTAGAACGGTTTTCCAGACCCGAGAGTCTCAACTCCAAATTAGCAATAACGTGTTTACACTGAAACCCAGTTTCAAGGGTGTATCCCCCTGGATACAGTTTTTACAGAATGAGAATTTTAAGTCACTGACTTCAACACCAATTAACAGTGATGGTCTCGATTACCCCTGTAATAGAAGGTTATTTCAGAGAGGGTGACAGTTTCCAGTGAGGTGATTTATTTGACTCCAGACATTAGAATAGCTATGTGATACAATGGAAGAATCTCATGACTGTCCTAGCAGCAGTGTGGGTTTTTTCCGGTTTTTTTTTTTTTTTTTTTTTTGCCCCTTTATCACACTTCACCTTGTGGAGCAGATGTGAGTTTCTCAGACAGGACAAAGTTGAGTCTTCTGACCTGTCTTGCTGCACATTCCTGGCTGCTGCCCTCTTTGTAGTCATGAACGAGTTTCTGTATAGCCAGTTAGAATAGGGGGAAGTAGGCTTAGGAATACTCAGCCTTAGGTTATATAACTTATTACACTTTTATATTGCTGGATTGCTTTTTATAATTTATATTTTAGTCATTTGGGGAATTGCTTTGTTTTACAATTCAATTTAGGATAGATCTTTTAAAAGAATAGATTAATTGTAAGATAAGTGTAATTAGGTGATAAAGTGTTACTTTGTGATAACTGTTGTTAGATTTTGTTCATAATTCCTATCTCTATTAATTTTTTTTGAAATACATAGCAAAGTAAAGAAGTAGGAAATTGTCCCCCAAACATCTTTGAATTTATATGAAGTTTTTACATTCTTAGAAGGACCTTCAAGCACCCCAAATTTCACCAAATGATAAGCACACAATACTTGTTTCTTACTGTTACTCAGTGGAGGATGGTGGTGCTCAACCTGGGAACCTTGTGCATGCCCGCAGACACTATCCACAGAGCTGTCTCCATGCTCACAGACACTATCCACAGAGCTGTCTCCATGCTCACAGACACTATCCACAGAGCTGTCTCCATGCTCACAGACACTATCCACAGAGCTGTCTCCATGCTCGCAGACACTATCCACAGAGCTGTCTCCATGCTCACAGACACTCCACACACAGAGCTGTCTCCATGCTCACAGACACTATCCACAGAGCTGACTCCATGCCTGCAGACACTATCCACAGAGCTGTCTCCATGCTCACAGACACTATCCACAGAGCTGTCTCCATGCTCACAGACACTATCCACAGAGCTGTCTCCATGCTCACAGACGCTATCCACAGAGCTGTCTCCATGCTCACAGACACTATCCACAGAGCTGTCTCCATGCTCACAGACACTATCCACAGAGCTGTCTCCATGCTCACAGACACTATCCACAGAGCTGTCTCCATGCTCACAGACACTCCACACACAGAGCTGTCTCCATGCTCACAGACACTATCCACAGAGCTGACTCCATGCCTGCAGACACTATCCACAGAGCTGTCTCCATGCTCGCAGACACTCCACACACAGAGCTGTCTCCATGCTCACAGACACTATCCACAGAGCTGACTCCATGCTCGCAGACACTATCCACAGAGCTGTCTCCATGCCCGCAGACACTATCCACAGAGCTGTCTCCATGCCTGCAGACGCTATCCACAGAGCTGACTCCATGCTCGCAGACACTATCCACAGAGCTGTCTCCATGCTCACAGACACTATCCACAGAGCTGACTCCATGCTCGTAGACACTATCCACAGAGCTGTCTCCATGCCCGCAGACACTATCCACAGAGCTGTCTCCATGCCTGCAGATGCTATCCACAGAGCTGACTCCATGCTCGCAGACACTATCCACAGAGCTGTCTCCATGCTCACAGACGCTATCCACAGAGCTGTCTCCATGCCCGCAGATACTCCACCCTCAGAGCTGTCTCCATGCTCACACAAATGGTCTTTCATATGTATACTTTTAAAGAGGCTCTTCTTGGGTCATTGACAGTGAGTCACGGCTGTTCAGGGTGCTGTCAAATTTGTTATTTACTGTGGTCTGCCATAGTGATGCTCTGCCATGTTGGCATTTATATTTATTTTTTTCTCTGTTTGTGCTTCCTTTTGTTTCCCCTCAGAAATCTGTTACTTTAGGTGCCTTTAGAAGTGTGTAACTTTTTGTGTCTGCAACAGTGGCACATCAGGCTGGTTGGTCGTATTCAACAAGAATTGCGTCTTCCAGGGGCAGAGCTGAAAGCAGAGGACAAGAGAATTGAGGGAAATGTCACCCAGCTTTTATGGTCCATATTGACCGAGCAGTGGGGAGTTTTATATAGCACATTAGACAGTCTTTTTTTTTTTCCCCCTCAATGTTAAGATTTAAAAATTAAAATTTTCAGGTCCAGTCTCCTAGGGAAAATTAAGTTCACATTCATGAAGAATTGGAACTGAATTAGCAAAATAGACTCAGGGCCTCCTCCTCCGTGTGACAGCCCAGGGGAGCTACTTCAGTTCCACATCTGTAAGGTGGGTGGGAAGCATGAGCCCTTCCTCTCTCCCCAGGGGAAGATTAATGTGGGAGCCCTTTGATGGCCAGTAAGTAAATCTGGTGGGATGCAGCGGTCCTCACTGTTACTGCCGGCCTGCCAGACTAACTGCTGTTCCCACTTAAACACGTGGAGGAAGGCCTTACTAACCAGTTTTCCCAGAAAATCGTTTAGTCTTTCGAACCCCGAAAGAGCAGATAGTGACACAGTATGTTTCAGAATTTAGCATCTATGTGTCCATCTTTTTGTTCAGGGAGCTCTAAACATATTTCTGTGTGAAGAAAAGTAGAATTAAGAATGCAGAGATCAGATTCTTGGTGAAGAACTGGTTATTACATGTGTCACTGTTTACTTTTAGGAAGGCGCAGCATTAGTGGATGTTAGTGGTTACTCCTTCATGAATGTGTCTATGTAAATAAGAACTGAGGGACTCACCTCACGCCGTGCACATTCATGGGTCTTTGTGTGTGATTGTGTTACAGCAGCGTGTTGATTTTACCACACAGTCTGTTTTTATTAGCACATTGATATCTTTGATAGCCATGTCAGCTTTAATTTTTTTCCCCAATTACTTTTCAGGGAACCCAAATTGAATTATCTATTGGAATTATTTTGGGAATTTCAACAATGGCAGGTATGTAACAATAGCAAATGTTAAAATTCTCTTGTCTGCATGTTGTTTTAAAAGGCCAGTTAGTTAGGTTTAGGGGACAGTTTGTTTGAAATGAATTTGCTCGCTGAGATGTTTGTTTAGGTATCTCTAATCCTAACCTTCTGGTTCCCAGTTTTCTGTATATAGCAGGATTGTTTGTTTGGTTTTTTTTCCTGAGAAATTGTAACTAATTTATGTTAGTTAGTGGTGATAATACTCAACTAAATTGTCTTATGTAAAGGCAAGTTTTTCTTGCCTTCACTTTCTTGAGCTTGGAGTTGCTAATGTAGCACCTCCAATATCCAAATTCCCAGAAACAAATATCACACTAAAGACGCAACTACAGAATTTTAGTGTTGATGTAAGAATAGAAATTTTCTGCTATACAGGTGGTCACTCTGTTAATGGAAGCAGGGTGGTCACTCTGTTAATGGAGGCAGGGTGGTCACTCTGTTAATGGAGGCAGGGTGGTCACTCTGTTAATGGAGGCAGGGTGGTCACTCTGTTAATGGAGGCAGGGTGGTCACTCTATTAATGGAGGCAGGGTGGTCACTCTGTTAATGGAGGCAGGGTGGTCACTCTGATAATGGAGGCAGGGTGGTCACTCTATTAATGGAGGTAGGGTGGTCCACAGGGTCATCCAGTTTTAGGACTGTAGTCTTTTAAACTCTCAACACCTAGAGCTATCCCTGAGCTTCTTCCAACATGGTTGTTACAGCAGAGAAATATGTTGGCCTCGGCAGACCAGAGTTCAGTGCCTGTGATGTGACGTAATGCTGTGGCCTCTGCTGGCTTTGTTTTGACAATTCATTGTGTGTTTTTCAAATTTCCAGCTGCTGCTTTGGGAAATCTTGTGTCAGATTTAGCTGGACTTGGGTAGGTCCCTTCATGATTCATTTCTGCAGTTATGTACTTCTATGTTCTTGTCTTCATTCTTCTCTAACCAACAGGCCTTCTGAAAGGGCAGTTATTTTCCTTTGGGGTCTAAATCTAAAAATTTAAGTTTAACATTTCTAAATCAGTAATACTAAATATTTTGCAGAAATCAAATATAGTTGTCGTCTATGAGTGTATAAAATTGAATCAGTGATTCCAAAAATGGATAGAACTATTGTATACATTGTTATATCCTAAAATGATAAAAATAAGCAAAATGGAATTTCTATTTGCTGAAGATGTATTTTGTGGACATCTCTGATGGGAACAGAGGATTAAAAGTAAACATCTCTTATTTCCTTATACTTGGAAAATCCCAAAGATGAAGAGATTTAAAGGTTCTGACCCACAAAGGAAATAATGTCCAATCTCCTCTCTCCCTTCCCTTCCTTCTACCCTCCCTCCCACCACTGTTAATAGGTTGAACATGGGGTTTCTGCTGAGGATGTGTTCTGCCACTCAGCCATACCCCAGCCTCCAAAGCCTATGTTTGCTTGGCCATTTTGTTTTTGTATGGCAGGAACAATAACACAAATGGCGGGTGGCTGCTTGGGAAAGCCAGATTTCTCGTTTTCGTCCAGGTGGCAGATGGCCTGGCTGCTTCCTGGGCTTGGGGAAGCGAGAAGTTGGCATGAAATATTAGGACAAACATCTCTCTCTCATTCTGTCATTGACACTGGCTTCCTTTCTCGGCTACTCAAGTGGCATATTTTGAGATTTGGGTTGGATCTAGTAGGACTCTATTTTAGGTCACAGTAGGCAGAGACAATTTAAAGGTGACCCTCAATTTTAGGCTCTGTGCTTGAGTTTGGAGCCAAAACTAAATTTAAGTTTTGTTTTGTTTTTTTTCTTTAAGGCCATGATTGGGATTTTATATTCCTAGAATTCTTGACATAAATGTTATCTTGATATGGCCTCTTTGACATTCCATCTCCCATTTTCAAACTTCAAAGCTTAATATCGACAACATTGCAACTTCTGTGGAGCTTTCTGATGCATTAGTAGAGCCAACTGATAGATTTTAAGGCCACTTAGCTTTAGATTGAGGTATGAAGATTTTTATAAAGAACTTTCACTTTTGAGAACTGTCCCCTTCCTTGTATTTTCACAAATACTGCATTTTATGTGTTCTCAGATACACAGTTTCAAAGCCCTTCTCACCTGAAGCCAGAACCTACCTTGTGGTTGTCGGTGTGCGTAACTCACAGGCTCTTTTCTTCAGTACTTAGAGAAAGATTCTATCCCGCAGCGATGGCAACTTAGAATCTCCAGTTATGCTAAAAGTGATAAGTGTGTGATGAATTTTAAAAACTTTTACTTTCCGGTCATAGTTACCAAATTAAATTATATATTTAAATAATTTGCTTTGAGTTTGAAGTAAGTACATTTTAATTATTTATTAAAAAGTATGTACCTTAATTGGTCTCTTAAAGATAATGATAAAGAATAGATGCTCTGAGTCACTGTGTTTAGAAGCGAATCTGAAAGTATTTTTAAACCAGAGTTATTTATACATAATAAAAACAGAAGTTATAGAATTTTTATCATTTGTCTAGTGATGAGCACAGGGACAAAACTCCCATCTCTCTTTGTAGTGATTGGTTTTTACTATATGAAGACATTTTCCCATCTCTCTAAACTCTCTTCTTCTTCTTCTGTTTTCTTAAAGCCTTGCAGGTTATGTTGAGGCCTTGGCTTCCAGGTTAGGTCTATCAATTCCCGATCTTACACCAAAGCAAGTTGACATGTGGCAAACGCGTGTTAGCACACATCTGGTAAGTTACGTGGCTCGTGAGCATGAAGCTGGTGGTTAGCGTGGCAGTTTTGAGACTATAATTGATTTGAGTGGAGTTGCTACAAAAAGTTACCCAGGCCTTGGACATTGTCAGGAAAATAGTTTGTTATACATTAGTTTTATAAGTATACTTGATTTTTTTCCAAACATTGCGCAGCTTGGTTAATTAAGGGCTTGAGCACCCAAAGACTCTGCTATCGGCTGGTTATTCCGGAGCTCATCCCCAATATTCTGTGGTAGCTCGTGGTGGTCGTTCCTGAGCCTTTCTGTGGACTCCTAGGGGACGGAAGGTCAAACAGCAGTGGGTAGAAATATTAATGGAGCAGGATCACCCGATCACCCTGCTCCAGCATTTCTAAAGGGAGCAATGGGGGACCCTTGGTCACCCTGGGTGATGGTGAAAGTCATTTAAACTGAATGGGGGGCAGTGGGGGGGTCTCTTAGCAGCAGTCGCATCTAGGGCAATCAGGAGCCAAACAGAATAGTCTATGTTGAAATATAAATGAACCAAATATGAGATGAAAGTAAGGAATCCAGGACTGGCTGTATTAGTGTCTGGACAGAGCACATTTCTTCTTGTTATATTTCTGAAACTGTAGTTCCTTTTCAAATATTCATATAATGAGATTAACAGATTTAACAATTAATGTAAAACACGGGCATACTACCCATCACTACAGCAAACAACAGACGCCATAGTAACAGATTGAAAAAGTGTTGCATACACTATTGTCAGAACATTGATGTCTACTTTGAAAGTTGTTACAGATACCCCCCACCCCCCACCCCCACCCCCACGATCTGATTGCTTACTGGACGGTATCCAAGAGGAAACAGTCCCTTCAGGGCTACAGATTATGTAGCCAGCACGGCATCAGCAATGTCAGATGGGACTTGTTTTGTCTCTCTGTGTTTCTAACTGGAGCTCCAGAGACAACGCCATGTGATTGGTCCCTGCCTCAGGATTACCCAGCACAGAGAGTTTAGTCATACATAGCAGAATCTCAATGGATGATTGTAAGAAATGAAAACTTAATCGAGGGGCCGGAGAGATGGCTCAGACGTCCAGAGCTAGTACTCCTTATAGAGGATCCAGTTCGTTCCCAGCACCCAGGGCTCACAGCTGTCCCTAACTCCAGTTCCAGGGTATCCCTGCCCTCTTCTGGCTTCTGTGGACACCTGCACTCATGTGTGCATATCCACTCACGAAGACATGCACACAAATAATTAAAAATAATACAGTAGGTATTCTTTAAAAAAGAAAACTCACAGCCAGGGAGGGCTACACAGAGAAACCCTATCTTTAAAAGAAACAAACCTTAAAAAAAAAAAAGAAAGAAAATTGAATTTAAAAGTGTTTAAATTTGATAGCCATCATAGGAATGCAAAATTTAGAATCCGTTTTGGAAGTTGAAATTTTAAATGTTTCACAGTGTAGGCGTCGCAATGTAGATTGCTGAGGCTGAGAGCCACACTGTTTCTGTAACGGTTGTATCTTCATATAGCTAAGCATTTGTGGGATTTGGTCCTGAAGGACTGCATACAAGGACATCAAATCCAAATACACCCAGAATAGTTGCTATGTTTCCCCCTCCTGTGTTCTGACATTAAGATAAACAAACAATTAAAAAAATATTTTCTACTTGAATCTTTCTTTGATGTCATGTTCATGATGGATGGTTTCCCGTGTTCCTCTGAACTTTAAAATGGCAAGTTGTGTGTTTGGTAGCTTATTTTAATACTTAGGTTTCTGTAATCAACAGGAACACAGTTGTAGTGGCAATGGACTGTTGTCATCAGTGTCTATGAGATGACACCTCTACTAAGGATATTTAAGAGATGCTGTCTTTTGTCTCCTTAGGGCAAGGCTGTTGGCGTGACTATTGGCTGCATTCTAGGAATGTTCCCTTTGTTTTTCTTTGGAGGAGGTGAAGAAGATGAGAAACTGGAAACGACAAATGAATCATCTTAGAATAAAACGATGTAAACTAATGTACCTCAGTCATTAAAAAAATACTGTCACAGCATTTAGTGGTGAAGACAGTAGCAGTGTATAGATACAGGGATCAAATAATTCAGCATGTATTATGGAAACACTAACTTATTGTGGCTTGGTCTCTAAAGACATCTTTTTTTAAAACCATTTAGTATCATTTTCTGTAAATTGTTGAGATGCTTTTCCTCAGTGGCAGTCAACATGTTATCTTTTCTTCCTCTCTGTGTATCAACATATTATTTAACTTTTAGTCATTGATACTGTACTGTACTGACTTGGGGTTTGCTTATTTGTTATGTAACATGTATATGCATGGAAATACCTATTTTATGTTTTTTTTTTTTTTCTTGGTGGTTATAATTCAATGCTAGGGTTTCTCCAGATTATTTCAGATGTTTAATATCAGTTGGAATTTTAATCCCTGCCTGGTGGCGTCACTTCTGTGTTATTTCACAGTAAACACTTACAGTCATAAAATTTCACTCATTTTTAAAGCTTTCCCATCTATTCGAAATGAATAGAGGTTTGTAAGTGTTCTAAGTATATCCGGTTCATTTTACTTTTGAACCACGCTGTCTTAAGGGCCAGAGATTAACCAGAAAGATCGATTTGCTGGCCTTCCTTTTACATACACCATATATGCTAACAAGTGTACTTATTTCTAGTTGACGTTTTACCTTTTATTTGCCAACTTTGAATAATCGAACCGTTAGCTCTGGTTTGTGAGGGAAAGACGGTGTCAGTGTTTACCGTCTTTGGAAATAGGGATTAAGAAGTCAGGGTTGACTAAGGGATTTGGGATGACATTTGGAAATTATGCTAAATTTTGGGTTTTGTTGGGAGATAGAAAAAGGAAACTTTCAAGGAGGTTTATGGAGAATGAGGTGGACACAGGTGGTGTTTGGAGAGGCCACAGGCATCTGTCCTGTTACTTTGGAGGATTTTCCCCTGACCTGCTGTTGTCTCGTCAGAAGGAGTGAGTCTAAACAGTCCGTGCTCAGAATCCTAATCTCATTAGATCTCGCTTTGTGATTTTTTTTTGGATGAATTTTTTTCTAGAAATAACATGTGTTTCATATTTTGTTCTTCGCTGTATAGTCTGTCAAACATACCTTGAGGTATGGAGATTTTTTCTTTGCGGTGATTGTAGCACGTGGCTGGTGAGAGCTGTCTGTGTCTGTGCTTGTATGTCTGACCTAAATCATGTGGGGGTCCTAAGTTTTCTCCCATGGGGCCTACACATGGCAGAAAGTCCCATGTCACAGAATAATTGAACATGTGGAAGAGAGAAACTGAAGTTAGAAGTTATTCTTTGGGGAATTAAAATTATCCATGTTGGCTAACTAGATGGAAAACCCTGACTTAGCATGACTATGCCTTTCAAATCGTATTTTGGAGTTTTGTTTACACATATTTACTTCAAGCCCTTTTAAAGCAGATTTCTCTTCCATAAGAAAATGTGTCACATACACCCCTTGTGCACTATGGGACGATTTAGTGTTGTCCATTTATCATAGAGTTTAAGAAAAAATAGTATGAAAAAAACCATCCAATTCTCATGTACTCAAGTAACATTTTCTTTTGACCAATCAGAATTACAGGACTTGAGACACAGAAAGACCTGTCTTTCATATCTCCTTCCACATAACACATGGACACTAGGGAGAGAGCTCCAGGTCGATAGATTAGAGTGTTTCATTTTCTGTGTAAACCGTGAGTGTGTGTCTATCCTTTGTGTTTTGGTGGCTTTCCTGTATCTGTTTTGTTTTTAAGTGTTGTATTGTGGTGCTTAACTTTCCTTCTTATTAAATCCCATTTCCAGAAACCTGTCTTGGAGTTTAGGAAGGACTTTTGATTGTCCATTTTCCTTATCTTTCTCTTAAATACACCCTAGTCCTTACCAGAATCTTGGTAACACAATTAATTAAGCCAGTGTCGTTAAGTCTTCAGCTGTCTCAGTTGTCAGCACATGAAAGATGTAACTTTCACATTGAAAGACAGTCACATTTTCAGTAAAACACGGAATGATAGTTAATCAATAAAGTTTTGAATCATTAAAATACTTAATTTTCAAAAGCAGACACACAAAATCAGTCTCTTTGTCCTCAGCCAATCAAGCTCTGGCGCCAGTCTCACACTGTTCTTTGTACAATGGGATTTCTGAAGATGGCTCCCCTTAAGTTATTGACTCCATAAGACCCTTGTTTAGTGTTTTCCACCACAGAGAATCTGACATCAGCTGAAACTGGACTGCCCTGCCCTGCCTCATGGCAGCTGTTCTCTGTCAGCACCAGAGCTCCAGAGAGCTGTACCGTGAGCTGCGGGAGGACTGTTTGCTCAGTTTGTGCCGTTCTTGTGTTATTATTTACTGACCTGTTCATGCATGTAAACTGGGTACATTTTGTTGCCTCTGTATGTTAAATAGTGACCAATGTTTTTACGAAAGAATTGAACAAAAAAATACCTTTTAAGACATTCGGAATGTGGTTTTGATTTTAAAATTTGGTTTTCTTAATCTCAGAGGGCCTGGGCTCTTCTATCACTGAAGGAAACAGGATTAATAAAAATGCAGGGTTGTTATGAGGTGACAAACATGCCAAGACACTGCTTAGAGCAGTTTTACACACACACACACACACACACACACACACACACACACACACACACACACACGCACGCACACACTCACGCATGCACACACACACACACACACACACACACACACACACAGCACACAGTCTCCATTGACATTGAATCCTGTGGAGTCTGAGAGAGGAAAGACCCATCAAACAGCTGTGAGTGATTGCTCAGGCACAGGACCAGCTGCTTACAGCTCCAGCCATGCATGGACTGCTCAGTTCACATCATGCTGTTTCTCCAGACAGGATACTATGAAAGCAGTAGAATGCTTTTAAATTTTACTTATGGTTTCTTTGCAAATTTGATCCAATGTATTCAAATCATATCCACACTCCCTACCTGAACTTCCCAGGTTCTTTTTCCTCCCAATTCTGAGCCCCACCACCCCCACCAAGGTCAAATTGTGCTGCCAAATGTTCTTGGCTGTGTGGCCTTGCACTGGAGTGTGGTTGATTGATCAGGGCCTAGCTATACTCGCTCTTAGAAAAACTGGCCCTTCCTTTCCCAGCAGCTAACAAGGACAACAGAAGTTTCTATTTTTCAGCAGAAGTTTGAGTAAACTGTTTTGAAGTAAATCTTTCTAATTTTAGAATTCAGCTTTCTTTGTGGACATTTTCACTGTAATAAAGACCCTGGGGAATAGAGTTAAGGTTTATCATGTCCCTGCCCCCCTCAGGTGCTCTGGTTTCTGGAAACTCTTAATCTGCTTTTTGTGCATTTGTTTTAGTTGTGTGGACTTGGAAAGTGGATTCCCATTCTTGCCATGATTTACTTGGAAATGATAAACGTGTTTGGGGCTCTCATGTGACGATGGTCCTATCAACACTGCCTTGTCGCTGTCTCCTGCAGTGTTTCACACACATCGACACAGTTAATCACAACACTGTTGTTGCTGCAGTTACCTGGGGAATCGCTACTTTCCAGTGGACTTGAGTTAGTTATGTCCTTGGGTACAGCATATTCTTACTTGAAATCTCAAGGTCTACTTGGTAAAGTCTGTGTGTTTGGTTACATATGGTGTGCTAGGGACAGTCCAAGGCACCAATAACTATTGTTTGTTTGGAAAGTGTTTTTGTTTTTCCCTTTTCTTTCCTTGACACAAGGTCTCACTGTGCCGGTATTAAACTTGGGCATCTCTCCTGCCTCTGCTTTTGGAGCGCTGAGATTAAAGGACTGTGCCACTGCCCTGGGCTTGGTACTTCTGTCTTCGTGAAGTTCCTTCCTCGAGGAACAACGGTGGGGGAAGAGAACAGAAATATAGATGCACACTTAATTTTTTAAAATCTTTTGGTTGCTAAATGGAAGAAGACATGGATTAGAAGATGCCAGTGATCCTAAACAGTTTACCAGGGAAGACTGGAGGGAGTGAGCACACAGTACAAATGTCTGCGCAGAGAAATGTGCCGTGTTCTAGGAAACCGATGTTTCATCTCAGACATGAAATAAGATTTCACCTCCGGGTGCATTATGAACGTTTTCCTCTTTATTTCACTAGGCAAATGTCTGGATTAGCCCTAAATATTAGCACACAGTGATAGGATGAATAGCCATTGGATATTAGACGGATAGAGGTAGAAGAAACTGACCCAGAAGCATGGAAAAGTGATCTTGGGATACAAAACGTCTGTAGATAATCTGTAAGTAGCTAGGGTCTGTCCCGAGCTCGGGACCACAGAGCAATAGCTTGTTTTCAGTCACGCAATGTGTGCTGCTGATACCTGAATTAGGACTGAAGTTAAGTAGGTTTGTTTCATGGGATGTGGCGTTTTGTTTTTGTTTGTTTCACTTTTAGCAAGAGGGGAGTCATCAAGACAGGCACATACAATGTTTCCATTTGCAGTGTCAGACGACTGGTGTTCCATACTGTTCGCACCACACCGGGCATGGATGCCATGACGTTCCGGAAGCTTAGGTATGAAGGTTCGTGAGCTTCCTTCCTTGAAAATTATACCGTCTTTCCACAGTCACTAGAGCTTCTTGTTTGAGTGATTAAGTGTGAGGAGGAGGTGCCGGGGAGACCCTCTGGAGCAGTTGGATGTAGTGAATAAGTGGAAATTGGGATACTCGGTTGACCTGGCGTTCGCTATTAGCATGCAAGCTGTTCATTTGCGGAGTGTTTTAGCATCCGCACGCACAGCGGGAACCGTAGATGCTCCCTGCTGTGACTTTAGAAACCCCAAGCTAGCAAGCTCCCTTTCCTCCTCCGTTCCTTCCTGGGAGGAGAACAAATGAAAGTTAATGTGGTTTATTGCACTAACATCTTCGCCTGTTCTTTCTTCTACCTTGACTCAGAGAAAGAGCCCACATTTGCTAAGAAAAACATTAGCCGGGCTGTACATCTCATCTCTGAGGAAGAGATGCTCCCCCTGCTCAGGTCTCCAGCGCTCTGAACGGAGCCGGCTCTTAATAGTCACCCACGTCACTCTGACTTCTCCGCTGACACTGAAGTCTGACTGAGGCCCTTGGGGGCATTCTGTGTCCATCCCAAGACTGCCTCGTTTCCTGTGTCACATCCTCTGGCACTTCTGACCTTTTCACGCTTTGCTTCGGGGAGGCTGGTTACTCCACGGGCAGTTCCCGGGGCCACCGTTTTTATTACAGGCCATCAAATGCATAATGAGGAATTGGATACGTACACGCATTCCCTATTTAACAGTCAATGTCAAGGGCAGGCGTGATGGTGCACGCTTTTAGTCCTGGCACTCTGGAGGCTCTGAGGTGAGCTCTCTGAGAGTTCACGGCCAGCGTGGTCTACACATTTAGCTGAATGAGCGCTAGCGCCAGCGCCCCACAGTGAGAGACCCTCTTTTCAAGGAAAGAAATACGTCTTGGTTTATTGGCAGTGCATGCGCGTTGCAGCCAGTGGCTACCACTCTGCTTGCATTTGGTCTCCTGTGTCCCTGATGCTTCACACCAAGGCTGTTGTCGATCTGCAGTTTTGAAACTCCGCCCATTCCCGTTCCCCAACCCCCTCTCTGTACCTCTGTGTTATTTCTCCACTTCAGGGCTCAGCAGCGCCCGTGTTTTCATAGGAAAACAGCTTTGCGATTATGTTTTAAGTTCAGTATCACAAACCGAAGATTTTAAGCTTCTTATTTTCAAGATGTCTTGATTCTCCAAGCATTTGAGGTTCCCCAAATGGCTTTTATGTAGGAAGCTTATATAAATACTTAACTGTATTGGAGATGCAACTAAAATATTATTAAAAAATAATTTATTAGTTTAGTACAACTGTAAACCAGCTTCATGTTTATGTAAATGATGCATATTTTATGGAAGTTATTTTTCGAAAGCTAGTGAGAATTGGAGAGTTTTAGAAAGGTTTTTCCAAGTGTCTTTGACATCTGGCTTGCTAGAGACAGCTGGACTCTCATCTGTTTTGATCTGTTGTATGATGTTTAGCTTGGGGAAGATACTTGATTGCAAAAGGAAGGAGGGAATGAATATATATATATATATGGCCTTTTGTTTGACTGTATGCTTGAGCCCAAATTTGGCACACATGGCCGCAAAGAGTACAGCGTCTGCCTAGGCCTTCATGGATCCACACTGCCTCCTGCCCCCACTTCTTAGTCCCTCCCTCCCTCCCTCACCCCCCATTCTTTCCCCTCTTCCCTCCCCTCCCTCCCTTTCTCCTCCCTCCTTCCTCACCTATCAATTTGAATTTCCCAGGGTGAGTTCAAATTCCTGGGCTCAAGGCCTTCTGCCTCACCCTTCTGTAGCTTCAATCACACCCTCGCTCTTGCCAGTTTAACAGTAACAATGCCTTGCTGTATTAGTGAAAATGTCTTGAGTTCACAAACGGTTTAAAACAACCACAGACACTGAAACTCCGCAGAACACACCTCTACTTGAGAACTGTGGTTTGACCTGTCCTGATCATATTGGCTCTAACTGCAAACCAGAAAACCCCAGGAACACAATGGCTGAAAGAAGACAGAAACTTGTGTCCTGTGTAACATTATCATGGCGTGTTGCCCAGAGCTGATAAAGGGGTTACACTTCGGAAAGAGGTCTGAGACCTAGTTCTGTTGTTTCATCATGAAGGCAATTCATGATCTGAAACAGTTGTTCGAGTCCCAGCAGTTACCCACACAGGACGAAGGAATAACGAAAGGTAAATGGCTCCAGGTGACTTAAATCACCACTCGACACAACACATTTCTCAAATTTCCATCTAGAAACTTCCAGAGGTCTTCACTCTGGATGACCAAGTCCGTAGCACGAAGGACCTCTGAAGTTAGCTGTCTATTGAAATCTACCCCTGTGAATACCACATATTCATGTCTCACCTGTCCCCTCTGTGAAGACACCCATCTGGGACAAGGCTCAAGTTTCTGAGTAGAGACTGTTTATCAAGAACACCATTGTCCTGTCCTATGTGGTTGGTGCCAGATAACCTACACATGAAAAACACCTGGTCCAACACACCCAGCATGCAGTAACAATTTCTATCCAGGCAGAGGAGGGGGAATACAGTGGTCACTAGTTCTAGCAACGGTCATCACCCAGCAAAAATCTACCATGACTGTCCAGCAAAAGCTGGCTAAAGGCTAGGACTCATCTACTGAAGAAATTGACAAAGGGACAACTCTAAAATGAGTGGGTATCTAGGGGTGAGATGGTTTCTATGTCTGTCTTCAGCTCGGAGTCTTTCAATTCTACTTGGTGGTTTGGGCTCTGTCATGTGGTGATATATTATTTATGATTTATTAAAGCTTGCCTGAGCATTCAGACAGCAAAGTCAGCCTCAAGCTATAGAGACCAGGCAGTGGTGGTATACACCTTTAGTCCCAGGACTCAGGAGACAAAGGCAGATGGATTTCTCTGAGTTCAAGGCCACCCAGGGCTACACAAGATTGAATCAGTCTAAGAGTAACAGAGCTCACGCCTTTAATCCCAACACTAGAGTGATATAAAAGATAGGAGCAGGGCCTTCAATGTCAGTCTCAGGATTCTCCTGCCTCTCTGAGGAGAGCATAGCAGTCTGAGGCTTGCTGGAGAGTTTGTGGATCAGCCCTTTTAGACTGAGGTACAGTAAGAGCTAGTGGCTGGCTGTTTTGCTTTTCTGATAGTCAGTTTGAAGCTTGAACCCAAGATCAGTCTCTAGGTCTTTTATTTGTCATGCTACACTGTTGTTTTAAAAGCTGGCTGCAGCTTGCATTGTTTAACAACTTAGTTTAGGGAGATATGTGTACTTTCTTTTTTGTCTGTTTTTGTTTTTGTTTTTGTTTTTTTCTCTGTGTAGCCCTGGCTGTCCTGTAAGTTGCTTAGTAGACCAGGCTGGTCTCGAACTCAGAGACTTGTGGGCTTAAGGGATGTGTACCACCACTGCCTGGCAGGCTTTTTAAACAAGTCTACTCCACTGTGGAGAGTGGTCATTCAGTTTTTGAGCAGGAGGATCTCAGAGTGGAAATTTTCAGTATTTGACTGCAACATATTGCTATAGGCTTTTGTTTGTTTGTTTGCTTTTTTTTTTTTTAAATAGATGTTTCTTTCAGAGTAACAGAACTTCCTATTGGTACAAGGTTTACTTTGTAATCATAAATGGGTGCTGGATTTTATAAACCGCTTTTTCTTTGCTGAAGCAATCAACTGACTTTTCTTTTTTTAAGAAAAACTTTATCTTTATTTCATTTTTATTTATTTTTTTTGAGGCAGAGTTTGTCTACACTGTCCTTGAACTTGTGTTCCTCCTGAATCTCCCTTCCAAATGGGGGCAGGGGCCAGTGAAAGACCCCCGGAGAGGTTCTCTCGTGGAAGAAGACCCACACCCAGGAATCAGCGAAACCACGAACTCTGGATGCAAGAACAAGAGGATTTATTGATGGCGCCGGGCACCCGGGGACTTAGCTTTTTGTTAGGCCAAGCCCTGAGCCCCGGAAGGGGAGTCCTTTTATAGGGGAAAAAGGCACCGTAATAGTCAGGCGAAATGGCCTTTATCTTTTGCCGGTCCAGATGGCTGACCTTGGGACGGAGCGGTCCGGCGGGGGCCGGGGCCGGCCTTGCGCCGCGGCGGGGAAGTGCCGGCAGCTGTGGGGATCAAGGGTCAGGGGGTGCAGGGGAGGATGTATTCGCCAGCTGCATGCGGGAAAACTTAAAAGAGAAAGCTAAGGGCGGGGGTCTTTCACCAGGATGGTTCCTTTCTTCTTTTGTTCCTTTAAGATAGAGTTTCATACGTCCCTGGCTGGCCTTGAATGAACTCACTCTGTGCTGAGGCTGGCTTTGAATTCCTGACCCTTCTTCCTCCGTCTTGTAAACGCTGTGACTGAAGGCACACTTGACCGCACCTGGCCCAGAAAGCTCTTGGCCGCCTGTAATTGCTCCTTTGCTCCTGATAGTCCGTTTCCGTTCACTCTGTGCCAGCTCCAAAGACAAGCGAAGCTAAGGGTGCAGAAGAAATGAAATTCCTCAACCTGATACCTGACCTGTTTTCCTGGTCACGGAAGTCTAGAAACTTCAACAGACAAGCTCTCATGCTAAAGCAGTGGTTCTCAGCCTGTGGACCATGACCCCTCTGGGGATTAAACATCCTTCCACAGGGGCCACATATCACATGTCCTGCATATCAGACGTCTACATTCCCATTCGTATCAGCAAAATTACACGTAGGAAGTAGCAATGAAAATAATTTTACGATTGGGGTAACCCCAACATGAGGAACTGTGTTAAAGAGTCACAGTGTTAGGAAGGTTGAGAACCACTGCTGTGAGGGCATCTCCACAGGGATGTTAAAATCAACACTCTTCTTACAGAGAGAGCCAGAGCATCTGCGGCCCTGAGTGTAACTGTAGTAGCACTCCTCTCTCTCTCCCCAAATCTCTAACCCTAAACCTGAACCTAACCATACCCTAACCTCCAACCCCTAACCTTAACTCTAACCAACACTAACTCTAACCCTAAACCCTAACCCCTGACCCTATCCCTAAACCTGGCCCTAAACCCTAACCCTAAACCTGACCCTGACCCTAACCCTAAACCCTAAACCCTGACCCTAAACGTGACCCTAACCCTAAACCCTGACCCTGAACTGATACTGACCCTTACCCTAACCTAAACCCTGACCCTAAACATGACCCTGACCCTAAACCCTAACCCTAACCCTAAACCCTGACCCTGAACTGATACTGACCCTTACCCTAACCTAAACCCTGACCCTAAACATGACCCTGACCCTAAACCCTAACCCTAACCCTAAACCCTGACCCTAACCCTGACTCTGACCCTGACCCTAATCCTAATCCTGAAACCCTAATCCTAACCCTAACCTTGAAACCCTAACCCTAACCTCTCCCCTAAACCTAAACAGTAAAAGCCTGGAGATTCCAGTTACAAAAGGAGGTTCTTTAGAAAAACAGGCCAATCAGCTCATAGACTCTTAATTCTGAAGCTGGCTTGATACTTACATAATGTTGTCAATTGCGTCCGAGAGCAATGTAACCTCAGAAGCCATGGATCATGTTACAATCTATTGCTACCATAGAGGTAGCCGAGTCAGTCTCTTATGTCTGTGTCTCTGTCCCTCCCCTCCCCTCCCCTCCCTTCCCCTCCCCTCCCCTCCCCTCCCCTCCCTTCCCTTCCCCTCCTCTCCCCTTCTCTCTCCTCTGCTCCCTCCTGCTTTCAGAATTCTAAGGTGATAGTATAATCAGCAGTTACAGTATAGTCAGCAGTTACGGAGAGTGGTGGGTAGCCCGGGGCTTTCACGGGTGAATATTCTGATGATCAGCACCAGGCTTTTATCAGTTTGCATTTCTCTGAGTAGAAAAGGAACCACTTTAGAAGGGCGGTCGATGCTCAAGGTTAAAATCGTCTTAACTCATTTTCCCCAAGTCCCTTTCCCTTTCTGAGCCTGTTGTAGATGGGACAAGTGAGCCTCTCTGTCTCAGGAAAACTCTATGGTTAGCACACAACACTCTTGCATGCAGCCTGAGGTCTGGCATGTTTTATCAACAGGCTGCATCTTGGGGTTGGGTGCTGGCTAAGTTCATATTCCATAGTGGCATCTGCCTGCAATATCCATCACGCTCGAAAGCCAATAAGTAGTTTAACTGAGAGTCAGGCTTTCTTTGTCTCTGCAAAATGCAAGGGTCTCCAGCGCTGTTCACAACACATTTTCTGCACTCGGTGTTGTGAGGAGTGAGTTAACAAAATGGTTCCCAGGAGCATGTTAGCACAGAGCTTGACAGCCTTTCCATTCTCTGCAAGCCCCACAATTCTATATTCTGACTGCCTTACACAGCTCCGCAGTGTGAGATCTTGGAATACATTAGATTTTCTTCCTTTTGTATAATTTAACATACTGGGCAGTGGAGTCTTCTGATTCAATTTGTATTAATCTGTACTTTGCAGAAAGACTTAATGTAAAATAACCTATTAAATGCAACTCTGGAATTACTCTAATTTAGGAAAAGTGTAAGTGAAATATAGGGCCGTTTCCAAGGGCAAGACATCAATTTGAATTCGTGTTAAGTTCCCTGGACCTGTGGGCCTCTGGTGCTAATATACTCCTATGTGGTTCATGCTAGGCTTCAGCCCCGTTTCCTGAGTGCAATGGCGTTCTTGGCACATTCATTTCTCTGTCCTTGGCATCTATGGTGATGCCGGGGACAGCTCATTCTCTCTGAGAAGGAGCTGGCCACTTGCTGTGATCTCTCTGGAATCTTCTTTTCCTTTCAATCTGGTACTAAAATGTTTGAAAAAAAATATGGAACCTTGTAGAAAGTTTTAAGTTAGAGAATGACAAGAAGTAAAAACATTCCTGATGGTGGGTGTTCTTCTGTATGTATGTTTCTCTTATTGATGAGTAAAATACTTACTGGCCAGGAGAGACAGGAAGATAGGTGGTGCAAGGAGATGAGGAGGATGCTGGGGAGAGAGGCAGAGAAGTGACTCTGAAGAGATGCTATGGAGACTAGGAAGATAGGATGTGCCAGGCATTCTCTGGTAAGAAAAGCTCATGAAGAAATACATAGATTAACAGTAGTTATGGGTTAACAATGAAGAGAGAGCTAGCCAGTAAGAAGCCCTAGCCATTGGCCAACAGTTTTATAATTACTATAGTGTCCTTGTGCTTATTTGGTGCTGAAGGGCAGAGGGACCTGGCGGAAACCAGCTCTTCTCATTCCTCTTCAGATACTTACTGTATGAGTCAGTTGTTTTCAGCTCTGAAATCTCAGTCCATCCAACACTTCTTTGGCGAAAGTTAAGCCCCACCCAAAAGAGCCCAGCCCAAACACAGTCTTGAAGTTACTGTGCCATTGTGACCCTTACAGTTCCACTGAAGCCTGAGGATTTGGTTCCCCTCAGTATTTCTTGGTGTCTTGGGTACTAATGTAGTGCCTTTGGAATACCATTTAGAACAAAGTCCTAGGTCTTCAGTTGACTGTTTCGTTGAGCCATTTCCCTAGACTTCAAATGGTTATTGTCCCTTGGATTTATTTTTCAGTGAGACATTACTGAGCACTGGCTTAACCTTGTTAAACTCACAACAGCACTAACCATCCAGAGCAGTGAAAAGGGGACCGTTATCTACAAAACCTTCCAGACACATCCTCTTTCTTGTGTGAAACTAGATTGCTCACAATGGTTGAGAGGAAACCATGTTTTTGTGAGCCATTCACAACAGTTGTCGACTCTCTCAGTCTGGTCTCATTCCCTTCCTTAGTGAACCAGGGCAAGAGCAGCCGAAGAACTCGATTGACTCTTAGCCTAGATTTAAAAATTGTGGGAAACACATACATGGTGGCTCACAGCTACCAATAACTCCAATTCCAGGACTTCTGAGGACACCTATGCTACACACACACACACACACACACACACACACACACACACACACACACACACACGGCATTTTAATTGGCTGGATTTGTTACGTAATAATAGCTAACCCAAGCAAAAGTCAGGAGTTGGATGTAGACAACTGCCATAGCAACAACACAAAACTGGTACTCTTGGCTTTGGAACTGGGTAGTGGGTGGAGCTGGAGAGCTGCAGGGGACCACCAGTGAGGGTTGAAAGTGCTGTGAGGAAGTGGTATAGCCTAGAGGAGAGACAACCTATGGTAGGTAGCAGTTGGAAGTTTAGCAATATGTTCACTGTGGAAGACAGAAAAGATGCCCAAAGAACTTGCTAGCCTAAGAAACTTGTTTCCAGACAGAACCTAGCAACTGCTAGCTGCCTGCTTTTGGCTACATAAGACAGAGAAAACGTGGAAAAGGAAAGCATCAGAACAGAAAGGCTTTCCGACTTGGGATTTAGTAAGGAAACCAGCCTATCATTCTAGTCTGCAGAGCTCTCAAATTTGCTTGGGGTGGGGGTGGGGAGTAGAGGGATGGGGAAAATGGGGTTGTTTCTGAGGTCGGGGCTGTGAGATCTACTGAGAGTGGATCTCGGTTGAGCCTCTAGACACAATCGCTTCTAAGAGTGCAAGGGCGTCTCCCCACAGTGCTGACACCCTGCGTATGGAGAGGCTTATTGCAAACGAAATCTGACGGCACTTTTCTCGTGGAATGGAATGGAGCCTGGCAAGCTTCCTAAGAATCTCCCATGCGTTCGATGAGCTAAAACCGTATTAGCAAACCAGAGCCAGGCCTGGTGGCACAAGCCTTTAATCCCAGTTTCTTGGGGGGCTGAGGAAGGAAGATCAAGAGTTCAAGGTCCGCCTGGGCTACAGAGAGAGATTAAGCCAGCGGGGAAGTTTAGCAAGACCTGTCTGGAAAATAACAAAAAAGTAAAAAGAGTGTTGAGGACTTAGCTCTCTTGCAGAGGTTATGCCTGGCACGGATGAGGCCTTGGTCCAAGACTTAGTACTACGAGAGACAGAGAGAGAGAGAGAACCAGAGTTGAACTTAAAAGGACAGACAATTAAAACTGAAAAGAGGCCTCTAGGCTTAAAACGCAGGAACCAGGATGGGGAATCTATTTAGTTATAGGAATAAGCTGATGTTTTCCTAAAAGAAGGAATATTTGGAAGCCAGTGTCAGGAAAGGCAGAGAACCACCCTCGGGGAGCACAGCTGTCACTAGAGCAGACGGAATGGGGTGACATGCCCCAGGCTGGATTTCAAAATGGATATCTACCGAATGTAGAATGTAGAATGTAGAATGTTCTCTCTCTTCTCTCTCTCCCTTCCTCCCTCTCTCTTCCTCTCCTTCCCTCCCCCTGTTACGATAAATCTTTCTGCCAAAAGCCGCCCGAGCGCCACTGCCACGTGTGAGCTTTATGCCAGCCACCCGCCCGAGTTAGGGCCCAAATGAATACACAGAAACTTGTATTAGGTTCAAAGCTGCTTGGCCAATGACTAGGACTTCTCATCTGTTAGCTCAGTCTCAATTATCATAAACCTATATATTTTATAAGACGTATCTTATCAATAAGGCCTTATTGGTGTCCCTCCTTGCTGGTGGATCACATCCCACTGCTGGAGCAAGAGCGGAGGGGAAAAGAGGGACGCTTCCTGTTTCTCCTCCGCTTAAATGTGAGTCTCCTTGCTATGTCACTTCCTGCCTGGATCAGCACTTCTCTACTACATTTCCCAGAATCCTCTTTGACTCCTAATCCTGCCTAACTTGCCGTTTCATTGGCCAAACAGTATTTTATTTAACAATCAATAAGATAAACATACACAGAAGTACTTCCCCATCATCCCCCTCTCTCTTCCTCTCCTTCCTTCCCCCTTCTCTCTCTCCCTCTCCCCCCCCCCCCCCTCCCTCCCTCTCTCTCTCTCTCTCTCTCTCTCTCTCTCTCTCTCTCTCTCTCTCTCCCCACAGCAGTATTATGACAACAATAAGCTACTCGGGTACTCTGTTGCTGCAGAACCTTGGGAAGAGGTCTGTAAAAGGCCTAACCCTCCCAGCATCTGAAGCCGAGCTCCGCCCTAAGCCAGCCCATGGGGAACCAGCTAATGATGAGCTGAAGGAAACAGCCTAGCCAGCCAGCCACCAAGCCTTGTCCAGCTAAGACCGACTCTCACAGTGTGAGGAAAGGCAGATGGGTCTTTTAGGTCATGAAGTCTGAGGATATTTTATTATATAATGATAGATAAGTAAATATATTGGCTCAACAGTAGAGTAGATAACAAAACCAGCTATAACAATACTTCTGAAGAATAAGAGTGTGTGTGTGTGTGTGTGTGTGTGTGTGTGTGTGTGTGTGTGTGTGTGAGTGTGTGTGTGTAATGACTGATGGGTTTGATTGAAATTAACTGACTAAACTCACTCACAACCTGAACATAAATCACAGTTGAAGAGGCAGAAGAGACATCGGAAATGGAGCGAGCTCATCAAGTCAGCTATTTTTAGCATCTGTTTGGGATTTGCAGGAAGAGAAAAAACCACCAAGGCATAGTAGAGTTGAGATACTTGCTCATGCATCTTAATGATAGAAACTTGACGTTGCCTCTTTCCTGAAGGAAGGGAAGTAGTTTGCACAGCTGAGACATGGCCCTGCTGTCCCTCCAGTCACACAGAGCACTGCCACAGCTCTTCAGAGTTCTCACCCTGCTGCTTTTTAAAATCCTTTGACAGTTTCATAATCCACAGAATGGATTTTAGTCATGTTTACCTCCCATTACTTTCTCTCATTCCCACGCCCGATGAAACTTTTTTCCAGCAAGTTCTCCTCCTATTTTGATGTTGTGTGTGCGTGTATGTGTGTGTGTGTGTGTGTGTCTGTGTATGTGTGTATCTCTGTGTGTATGTGTGTGTGTCTGTGTGTGTGTCTCTGTGTATGTGTGTGTCTCTGTGTATGTGTGTGTGTCTGTCTCTGTCTGTGTGTGTCTCTGTATGTGTCTCTCTGTGTGTGTCTCTGTGTGTGTGTTTCTGTGTATGTGATTATGTCTGTGTCTCTGTGTATGTGTCTTTGTGAATATGTGTGTCTGTGTCTCTATGTATGTGTATGTCTCTGTAAGTATATGTATGTGTCTCTGTGTATGTGTGTGTGTGTGTGTCTGTGTGTGTGTGTGTCTGTGTATGTGTGTGTCTCTGTGTGTGTCTCTGAATGTGTGTGTCCATGTCCGTGTCTGTGTCCCACTGAGTTGAGTTAAGGTTGCTGAGTGTGCATGGGTGAGAGGGTATTTACTGGAAACGGGTGCCTTCCCAGTATCTACACCTCTTAGGGACTGCTGAAATGGTTCTGCTGGTAAAGGCCTCTGTTGCCAAGCCTCACAGTCTGAGTTTGATCCCCAGAGACAACGAGGTAGGAGAAAACCGACTTGCAGGTTATCCTGTGAGCACCATAGATGTCCCAACCCTTCTCCCTGCCTGCTGCCATTAACTGGCACCAGTTCCTCAGGACGGATGGGGGCAATTGGCCTTCTTCTCTTCCATGGATTATCTTTCTGCCTGCAGCCCCCATTTCCTCAATCCATCATTAACCTTTGACCTTCACCCATGTTCATTGTAAACCGCATAGGCATGGCTTCTCTCTGTGGAAGGCCTTCCCGATGCTGTCCATGTCTCCAGTGGCCTGACTGGCCATGCTTCAGGGCACGTGACCTTGTGCTCATCTGCATGAACCAGATACTCCATTACTAGGTAGTGGTTTGCCTGTCTTCTGCTTTCTCCCGTGCTATGCATTTCTGCTGCAGACACCAGGAGACGCTCTAATAGCTTGTAGCATCACTGGTGTGGTGATAACTTGGCCCAATATCGGTGCTTTTCAAAGTTGCACCAAGGGCATTCGTCAAAATGTGTATTTCTAAACCTTTCCCCAGGAATTCTCATTTGGGGTCTGTGTATGTTGAGGGTCACCTAGACTCCTATGATACAAGCAGTCGGGCAACACCATGTCTACAGAGTTCTAGCCCAGGTATTTCTTGCGTCCTTTTGCTGCTTACCGCTTAACCCTGGGCTGTTGCTCTCCATTGAAGATGGAATGGGGAGACCAATCTGTGAAACTTGGATCAAGGGGAGCATCCCGGAAGTCAGAGACGCAGATGAAAGCAGGAACTGTTTGCGGACACTCATTCCTGTTTCCTCCGATGTCTCTCGAGTATAGTAAGGAAAAGACCGCATTTCAGATGATGCTCACGGATCCACCCTCAGGGCACCCCGGGAATGGTGTGTGTCTAAACTGGGGGGATGTGTGCAGCTGGAGACGGCTGCAATCAGCTCAGGCTTCCTCAGTCACGCTGCTCTGGGAGGTAAGTCTGTCATCACCCAATGCAACAGCTGCTCCTTACACAGGTCCACACGGCCTGGTGCAAAGGCCCAGAGCGTCTGGAGTGGCAGAAACCATAGCGACTGCCATGCATTTATTTCTTGTCTTCTCTAGGTGAAGAGTTAAGTGCAAATGAGGACGTGTATTGTGTGTGTGTGTGTGTGTGTGTGTGTATTGTGTGTGTGTGTTGTGTGTGTGTGTGTCTGTGGTGTGTGTTTGTCTGTGGTGTGTGTGCAGTGTGTGTGATGTGTGTGTATGTGTGTATTGTGTGTGTGTGTTGTGTGTGTGTGTGTCTGTGGTGTGTGTGCAGTGTGTGTGATGTGTGTGTGTGTGTATTGTGTGTGTGTGTTTGTCTGTGGTGTGTGTGCAGTGTGTGTGTATTGTGTGTGTGTATTGTGTGTGTGTTGTGTGTGTGCGCGGTGTGTGTGCGGTGTGTGTATTGTGTGTGTGTGTGTGTGTGTGTGATGTGTGTGTGCGGTGTGTGTATTGTGTGTGTGTGTTTGTCTATGGTGTGTGTGCGGTGTGTGTGGTGTGTGTGTGTGTGTGTGTTTTGTCTGTGGTGTGTGTGTGGTGTGTGTGGTGTGTGTGGTATGTGTGGTGTGTGTGTGCGGTGTGTGTGTGCGGTGTGTGTGCTGTGTGTGTGTGTTTTGTCTGTGGTGTGTGTGCGGTGTGTGTGGTGTGTGTGTGTGTGTGTTTGTCTGTGGTGTGTGTGTGTGGTGTGTGTGTGTGAGGCTGCTGCTCTCCCCTCAGACAGCTCTCTGTGGGAAGGCGTCACCCATGCTGAGCAGAGTCCTCCTCAGAGGATCTTCTCTGACTCTCCACTCCTCCCGCAATGGTCGTCCACTCTCACCTGTCACCCTGTTAAAAGGGCCTTTGGGGCTTAGAACAGACTCTACCCTTTGCCCTGTTTTCACTGAGTCCCGTTCTCCTTACTGGGGGGGAAATGCTTAGACAGTTGAAGAGTCCTCACAGTCTAGTGTAAAGGTTTGCAAAACCTCCACAACCCCCCAGAGACCCGCACCGCCTCTGGAGTCTTTTCCCCGAAAACTGGCAGCAGATGGCAGCTGAGAAACAGGAGCATGTTTTAGTTTGAAAGCCTGCCGATTTTGTGACTCTGGAAGTGAAGACCACAGGTGGACAGCGGCTGCAGCAGTGGCCTGGGCAGGTCGCTGTGGCAGAGACTGAATTTACACTTAACTTTGCCTGTGAATTCTTAGACTGTAGATCAAGTGCTCGACCTGCCTGACCTTGAACTTGATATTAAGATTACACTAGGAGGACTGATGCTATCTGTGGAGATGGGGGTCAGATGCAAATGACTGAAGATTAGTTACTTTTCTTGTCACTACCAGCGAGTGTATACCTGACAAGGCAACTTGAGGGAGAAAGGGCTTACTTTGGGCCATGGTTTGAGGGAATAGAATCCATCACAGTGGGGAGTTAGGGCCACAGGAGCCTGCAGCTGGGATTCCTCCTCTCCAAGGAAAGAGTAGAGCTGAGCTGTAAAGCTCAAGGCCTGCCTCCAGTGCATACCTCCAGTGCATTCCCCCACTGCAGCCTCCAGTGCATACCTCCAGTGCATTCCCCAGTGCATGCCTCCAGTGCATGCCTCCAGGTTGCCTCTAGTGCATTCCTCCAGTGCATACCTCCAGTGCACGCCTCTAGTGCATGACTCTAGTTCATGCCTCCGGTGCATTCCCCCAATGCATGCCTTCAGTGCATGCCTCCAGTGCACACCTCCAGTGCATGCATCTAGTGCATGCCTCCAGTACACACCTCTAGTGCATGACTCCAGTGCATTCCCCCAATGCATGCCTCCAGTGCATGCCTCCAGTGCATACCTCAGTGCATGCATCCAGTGCATACCTCAGTGCATGTCTCCAGTACACATCTCCAGTGCACACCTCCAGTGTACGCCTCCAGTGCATACCCCCAGTGCATGCCTTCAGTACATTCTTCCATTGCATGCCTCCAGTGTATTCCCCCAGTGTGTGCCTCCAGTGCATGCTTCCAGAGCATTCCTCCAGGGCATGCCTCCAGTGCATTCATCCAGCAATGCTCTACCTCCCAAAATTTCCACAGCCTCCCAGAACAGTGCCACTAGCTGAGAAGCATGTGTTCAAACACAAGTCAACGTGAGATGCCTCATGAGTGGCCGGTCCAAAGCTGCAATGTGCCTTCCACCCACACAGGCCTCTCTGGAGCTCTTTGACAGAACTTTGCATCTGATTTGGTTGTATACAGTCTTCTGTTCACAGCCCTTAGTGAAACTGTGTTACTGTTCATGGTCACTAGAAATGCCAAGGGTGAATCCAGACCTCACTGGTGTCACCGAGGCCTCACAGCCCCTTACTAAACTCATGGGATACATTCCACAGTGACATGTAGGGTGGCTGGGTTGTCACCTAGACCAACATTTTATGTATAGTCAGATATTTATTATATTATACTTTAATTAAACAATTCACTTGGATAAAGTCTAAAAATTAACTCAATGAAAAAATGTATGGAGCATACAGTAATGCCAAGGGACTAGGATCACACCAGTGGTGCCAAACGTGAACGGCTTGGGATAGGCTATGAGAAGATGAGCCCGTGACATCTGAAGCAGAACTGGCGGGCTAGATGTGTCTCAGAATAGGCTGTGCTGTATGTCACCTACACCCCCAGGGGGAATGACGGCCACTCAAACACACCATTTCTTTAGCAAAACGTGAATATGAATATAACAGGGTGGCGAGGCAGGCCTGCTAATAGACTCGTGTGAATTCAGGTCAGGTTTTGCTACCAGAGGGGTTACAAAAAAAAAAAAAAATACTGCTTTTCAGTTGTTTGTACATTCTGGAATGCAGAAACAGACATTTTTTTTAACTTGTAGTAAAGTAGGCCAGGAGGAAAAATAAGCACATTCCAGAACCTTAGACCTGAGTCATACTTCATAGGTTTAAAACTATTCCCCTCTCACTGCCTTCCTTCTGAGGCAGCTGGCCCCCATCCTACAGATGAGGAGGCTGAGGAACGGCGAGGCTCAGGGGCTTTGCCAATACCAACCACATGCTCATAACCAAGGCCATGCTTAGACACCAGGTCCTTTTGCTTGACTCTTGACCTTCTCATCCATACCACATACCACACAACAAGCCCCAAGGATCAAGGTGGTAGCAGAGGAATTCCTTTTTTTTTGTTTTTTTTTTTTTGTTTGTTTGTTTTTTGCATTTTGTTTTTTGTTTTTCGAGACAGGGTTTCTCTGTGTAGCTTTGGAGCCTATCCTGGCACTCATTCTGGAGACCAGGCTGGCCTCGAACTCACAGAGATCTGCCTGCCTCTGCCTCCCGAGTGCTGGGATTAAAGGCATGCACCACCACTGCCCGGCCTCAGAGGAATTCTTAAGCATGTTCCCCAATTGCAAAATATGACCTCCAAGGAAGTGTCTACCAATTCTACAATTTCTACTAAGGCTTGGAGAGGAAAGGTGAGAGTTGGGGACAGAACTTTGACCTCGCAATGTTGAGCTAGAGATGTATCCATGATGCTCAGCTTGGTCTCTCAGGCATTACATAAAATTCACCCCAAATGCTTACTAGGTTCCAGTGGTGTGTCAGAGGAACTGTTACCCCCAGAGAACCTGATAGTAGCCATTCACTGAGCACCTGACATGCCAGGAACCCTCCTCACGTTCCTTGGAGTGTTATTCCTGTTCTCCGTCTCTAGGTGCAGAAGCAGGGCTTCATAGACATGACCAAAGTCATATTTCTGGAGAGTGACAAGCTAGGAATGGGGTTGGTTCTGATTTGAGTCTTGGCACTACTCTTTGCAATATCCTACACAGAGCCATGGCAGAGCCCTTGAGTCTCACGCTGCCCTTGGGACGGATGCCTTTTCCACTAACCCAGCTGTTGCTGAGTAAAATCACACAGTCGAGGGATAAGGCATGACTCATGTCCCAGAGTCCCAAGTGCAAGTTGCTTCATCCTCCTTTATTTTGGTGTTGCAGTCCCTAGGAGTAGGAAGAATATGGGGGAGCTTGCTCGTTGTACGGAGGAAACCACAGTATTTGTGTGAGGTTGAAATGCAAAAGAAAGCGGGGCTTGGAGGCAAAGAGTCAATCATGAAGAGCCTCGCTGTCCTCCCTAAGAAGATTAGACTCTGTTGCCTGGGCAACAGAGACTCAAACAATGCTTTTGCATAAGATCACATCATGGTGTATTTCCATGTCTCTTGTCTCAAATTTGTCTTGGAAATCAAGAGCTACTCCCTGGAGCAGGTATCAGCTAACCCAGGACTGGTAGGGTGTCACCACCAGAGACTTTCAGGCAGGACAGCTGTGGCAGCCAGGAACAAGCCTAAGTGTGCCTGGGATTTAGTTCTATGACTCTTTTTTATTTTTTCCGAGATACGGTTTCTCTGTAGCTTTGGAGCCTATCCTGGAACTAACTCTTGTAGACCAGGCTGACCTCGAACTCACAGAGATCCGCCTGCCTCTGCCTCCCGAGTGCTGGGATTAAAGGCGTGCGCCACCACTGCCCGGCTAGTCCTATGACTCTTACAGTGAGCACCTGCTGTACGCACATAATCGAACATATCTCATTTCTTTTAATATTGTCAGAAGCCCTTCAAGGAAAGTCAGAGCTCCTAAAATACAGAGGTGGATTCAGATCTCTGCTTACTGGATCTCAAAGCTGCTTCTCTCCACAAGTCACCTGTCCTTGTGAGTCTGTCTTGGTAGAGGCTGAAATAGAAAGTCTAAACTGGAGGAGTGTGTGAGTGTGTGTGTGTGTGTGTGTGTGAGTGTGTGTGTGTGTGTGTGTGTGTGTGTGAGTGTGTGTGTGTGTGTGTGTGTGTGTGTGTGTGTGTGTGTGTGTGTGTGTGTGTGTGTGGTGTGTGTGTGTGTGTGTGTGTGTGTGTGTGTGTGTGTGTGTGTGTGTGTGTGTGTGTGTGTGTGTGTGTGTGTGTGTGTGTGTGTGTGTGTGTGTGTGTGTGTGTGTGTGTGTGGTGTGTGTGTGTGTGTGTGTGTGTGTGTGTGTGTGAGTGTGTGTGTGTGTGTGTGTGTGTGTGTGAGTGTGTGTGTGTGTGTGAGTGTGTGTGCCTGTGTGTGTGAGTGTGTGTGTGTGTGTGTGAGTGTGTGTGTGTGTGCCCGTGTGTGAGTGTGTGTGCCTGTGTGTGAGTGCGTGTATGTTCTATGTGTTTGTGTGGGGAGAGGTATGGGTGCATGTGTGGAGGTCAGAGGTCAACCTTGGGTGCAACTCTTCAGAAGTCCATCTTGGATTTGCTGTTTGTTTTTTTTTTTTTTTTTTTTTTTTTTTTGTTTGAGACTGAGTCCCTTGCCTGCCTGAAACTCACCTATCTGCCTGGGCTGACTGGCCAGTGAGCTCTGGGGATCCTCCTGTCTCTGCTCCCCAGTGCTGGACTGCAAGCTCAGGGCACCACAGCTGGGTTTTATGTGGGTTTGGGGGATTGAACCCATGCTTGTACAGCGAGCCTGTTATCTCCTATGTTATTTTCCTAGCCGAAGAATTGCATTTTAAGGAGCCTTGGCAGCTTAGCGGTGGCCTCAGACTTACTCTCCACACCAATCCTTTCAGTCAGCCTCCCTAGTCTCCCCAGGAGAGCTGCCATGATGGACATAAGATGATTGGACGAAGCAAGGACTGCTCCCGGGTGGCACTGATCTCAGGATTTGTTTTTCTCTTCATTTCCTGAGTCAGAGGCCTCCGGGAGAGAAGTCATGAGAACGAATTCGGTGAGCAGGTCCCACGGCGGTGAGGGCTGGTTGTTCACAATGTACCTTCAAGGAAACTACAGACAGCCTGCTGGGATGTTCCAGCTGGATCCTGCTTGGCCGGCCTGTAACTACAACCACTCCTTAGGCCCCACCGTCCCCACCTGCATAGCGTGCCTCCTGAAATCCAGGGGCCTGCGGTTTGGGAAAAAAATATTATCTAAGAAACACAGCACTAGACCACTGCCCCAGCTCTGAATTTCTCTTTTAGGGGTTATGGTCTCTTCTAAAGCTTAGGTCTCCATGGAAACAGCAGAAAATATACCCCCAACTTATTGAGGCTCTGATGATACTTTCGACTTATTTTTCATTTATCCTAGGTTATGGTGACCACACCTAGGATTTTAATTTCCATAGTGAAAATAATTGGGACTAGAAAGTTTGATACTCCCTCGGCACTATACTGTGTGCCAGATACTGTTGTAGATGCAGTGGACACACGACCCTGCTCTCATGAAACTTACACCCCAGTCTAGAAGATGGATGGCTAGGGCCATTGTGAGCCCTTGGATCATTAACCCCTGTTGTTTTTAGCACAACCTTTCACTCAAAGAACCTTCAAATTTCAGTGATAAATGATATTTTATTCGGCACACCAAAAATACGATCAAAATAGAGGGTGATACAGGCAATCAATAAAACAACCCAAGCATTGTCTTCTTAAAAATAGCATAATGTACAACGCACATGTCTGACATCATAGGCATCAAAATGCTGCCTTGTTTGAGAGTGACTGTCAGGAGAACGGACTTGTGGGTGGTGATGGTGGAAGCAGGTGTACCAGGGATCAAGTTGCTCCAGGAATCTAAAGTTGGAAGCTTGGATGCAGTGAATGGCAAGGATTTGCTGGCCATGCAGAGACCTGCAGTAGTGTTTCAGGTAATGGGGACAGTAAGTAAAAAGTCTTAAGATGGAAGGAAACCTGTTGTGCCTGAGGGAGAAATGACAGTTATTGTGTCCAGTGTCCGGTGAGTCCCTGGAGGATGATGGAGATGAAGCCTACGGAGTGGGCAGGTGGGTGGGTGTTCTTTATAGTTTATCAGAACGTGTAGAATATTCGAGTATGCATGCCATGTGCACGGCTGGAGGTCAGAGGACAATTCCCAGGAGCTGGTTCTTTCCTAGCACTTTGTGGGACCCAGGAATGGAACGGAGGTTGTCAGAACTGTGCTATCTCACCAGCCCTGGTGATGGTTTGGATGTGGGAAGATAAGCACAAGGTCAAATAGCCAGGCTCGTCCTTGAGCTCCAGGCTGACTTCAGACCTCATATTCTCACTTCCTCTCCAAACATCAACTGTCACCATCATGGGTTGGAAACCTTACTGGGTCACTCACTATCACGATTAATAACCAATACGTAGCCTGTGATGGTCAGGATATATTTATTAGGTAGCCGACTGGCAGGAAAGCAGAGCAAGCCAAAGCAGCAGGGAAAAGAGAGCTACCATGTGCGTTCCCTATCCCTTTAAACCTCTCCCACGACACCCTGACATCACCTTGACCACACCCTGATGGGCGTGGTCGGCTCTTAGGAGGCGTGGTTACGGTGTCTCCCTACAGGTCACAGTTACCACTTTGGTCCATCCAACATGACCTGGCAAAAGGCAGTCACTTGACACTATTGGCCTCTAAAAATGGCATTATTTCCCAGACCTTAAAGTTTAAAAACACTGGTTTTCTTTCTGATTATACTTGCTGAGCTGGTGTTTCTGCCAGCAGCTTGGTTACGCATTTAACTGTGGTCTCTTGTGGTTTTCATTGGGCTGGTGACAAAGCTGTCATTTGCCTGTGGTTTCGTGGACCGCTGTGGATGGAATCACAGACCTTTGTTTGTTTTTGGCAGTAGCTGAGACTCTTCTAAGACATAGAGAGCCCTCTCAGCACCTGGTGGGGTGGTTGCAGGGTTGCCCTCCTGGAACCAGTTGTTTGCATCCATGTCTCTTAATGTTTAGGTTGCTAGGAAACCAAACAGCAGAGAAAGGGCTTTCTGAGGTCACAGGAGGCCCAATTTATATTAATGGCATGCTTTAGTGCAGTGGTTATCAACCTTCCTAATGCGCCAACCCTTTTACACAGTTTCTCGTGTTGTGCTGACCCCAACCACAAAATCATTTTCATTGCTACTTCAGAACTGTGACTTTGCCACTGTTAGGGATCATAATGTAAATTTCTGATATGCAGGCTATCTGACAACCCTGTGGAGGGTGAGGCCCACAGCTTGAGAACCACCGGGTTAGTGCTTGCTCAGGTAGGATTGGTTCTCTGCAGAGTGGAAGCCTCATGTCACCTTCAAAGAGCATACCTACCTGCTCAGTGAATGGAGGTGTTAGCAGCTCTCTCCCTTTCCCTCCCTCTCTCTCTCTCTCTCTCTCTCTCTCTCTCTCTCTCTCTCTCTCTCTTTCTCTCTCTGTGTGTGTGGGGGGCAGCCAGAGATGCCAGTGAGTGGGGATACCTAACAATCCCTTTGAATGTTGTCTCCCATTTCATCGTGGCTGTCTTTTATGAAACTGAAGCTGTGTTGAAAGCATTTTCAGACTCCGTCCTGGACCCGCAGCAAGAGCATCACTGGGCAGCTTTACCTCAAGCATACTGACTTTGAAATCTGGACGAGGAACCTGGCAAGCTGTTCCAACAAGACCCTGGGGGGTTTCTGATGTCTGTGTTAATTTGAGACCCAAAGGGAAATTATAGTCTCTTAAATCCAGTTTGCCAATCAGATGGCTTCCCGAGAGCTCATGCCTCCTTAGGCTTTATGTGGCAAGGCAGGTGCACCCCAAACGCCCAGCCCACCTCAGGGAGGCCACACTGGTTGATGTGCCTCTTCTAGTGACCTCCGCTTTGTTAGCAGCCCTGTGACCTCCGCTTTGTTAGCAGTCCATCACAGCTAGGACAGGTGCTCAGGGAGGAGGGCTCAGAAGGAAGCTTGAAATGACTGTTTTCTTGTGACCTTTGATGTATCAGAGAGACATCTGAATCACAGTGCTTTATTGTGATTCAGAATCTTCTCAGAAAAGCGGAAGCTGGGGCCAGGGTGCCAGTGCCCATCTTTCCTATTGCTCAGGGTACCAACATGTGCTCATGGTGACTTTGTACATGTAAGAGCAAGAATAGAAGGACCCCCACACACACACCCAACACTTCCTGACATCCCACCAGTCACAGGAAACCCAGATCCCGAGTGAGATGCCCTCCCTACCCCAAGGACTATCAAAAGTGGCTGAATTGCCCAGGACCCAAAGCACTACTTCCAGAGGCAGCTCCTTCTCTACCACCCAGAGGCACTGTCCTTTGTCCCTGGGGACATAGTCTTTAAAGACCAGTTTATAGCTAGCATGGGTTGATAATGTTTCTTGATGACTCACCCCTGTTCTTAAGACAAGCCAGAGGAAAGAGAATTGTCCCACTCTTCCCTGACCATCAAGGACTATTTGCCCCACTCAAGAGGAATGCTGGGATTCTAGAAATGATACTGGAGGGGCTGGGGATATGACTTGGGTGACTCAGAGTGTTTGTCTAGCATGGCTGAAGCCCTGGGTTTGACCTTCAGCATGGCATAGATTGAGCATGGTGGCACATACCTGTAATCCCAATGAAAGACCCCCGGAGGCTCAGGCCCTCAGGATTTCGGCCCAGGACCTCGATGACTCCAATCACCAGGCGGAGGTGAAAACTTGATGCAAACAGCAAGAGGTTTTATTGCAGTTGTTAAACGAGCTAACAACGTGTTAGCTCAGGCCTTTCATCCACCCACCATGGTGGATGGCTGGGAAAAGACCCCAGAAGCCATGGGACAGAGATTTATAGGGCAGCATAAGGGGAGTGTCTAGGGGTACGCACAGGCTCAGGATTGGTGTGCCTCCAGGCTTGGAGGGCTTGCCCTGTGTTGATTGGCCAACTGGCTGTTATGGCCCATAGGCACTCCCAGGGTGGTTGCTCTGCATGTCATTGCTGTGCACTTGTCCGTAAAGCACACCCAGAGCCATAAAGCATAACTTCTGATTGGTTCCTTGCCACGAGGCGGGCATCTGACCTCCTAGTGACCAAGGCAAGGTCAGGCAAGCACGTGTTAGACTGTCATGGCTGCCGAAATGGGCAGCTGGTCCCTTCAACTGTAGTTGCCTTATGGGATAAGCAGAGGTGAGGAGGGAGGAGGTTGGTCTGTAGGTTGAGGCAGAGGGGAAGGTGTGTGTTGAGGGCCCAAATGTTATTTCTTAGAAATATGCTCGGCCCAGTCAAGAATTCTAGGAGTTTGGAACTTCTGTCGTCTTTCAGATGCTGGGGCTGATTACCTCCAGGTGCCTGGCCTCGGTGGGGGAATGGTTCCTAGTTTGTGTAACAATAGACCTAGGCCCTGGGCAAGCCTTTGCCCACCCTGAAGGCTAGTGAGGAAGTGCAGTTTTAGAGGTGTCTCTAGGATTAAAGGAAATATCTGATATCAGCTCCATACGTGATAATAGATATCATCTGCCAGTACCCCCACTTCTGGAAAGCTATTTAAGAAGATGCTTGAGAAAACCGTGGTCTCCAGTATGGACTGAGAGCCCTCCTGAGATGTCTCTGTCTTGTTCTTAATGCCGCTGGATAGCTAGGACTTCCCTCGTCCACACTCCCCTACTCATGGTCGGACCCGGGGCTGTTCGGCTGGTTCTCATCGCAGCCCCAAAGACATCAGTCCGGAACAGATGGCCCTGCATCGCAGACTGATACAGGCCGGACCCCGGCTGGAAGGTCCAGCTCATCAGTCAGTAACTGAGGCTGATTACTCTGCCTATGCTTCAGTGTTGGCATCTGTCAAGATGACCCTAGAACTGATGGCCAAAACCACCTTGTACACCACAGCCTAAGATGGGAACTGATAAGATGCGATCGTAGCATTGCCCGATCGGCTGTCTTGGGAGATTCTGTTAAAACAGCACAGACCCAAACCAAGTGAAACCTCTGGGCCCTGATGTTCACCACCCACAGTCATTCATTCAGAGAGCTGACAAATGTCCATTGAGCACTGAGCACTGAGCCCTTGCTCAGCTGTGGGCATTTTCTAGGTCCAAGTGGTAGGAGACCAAGGTCGAGAGCGACCCCTGTTGCAGACACTCACACACCAGCACTGGAGTTGATAGGGACAGGCAGGGGAGGCCTCTCCAGCAGGATTAGACTGTATCAGGGCAAAAGCCCTCTAGGGAGCAAATCTTAGCCAGGCCACCCTCGGCCACTTGCCTCAGGACTCCAAACAGGAGGAAGAGTGAGGGAGGTTGCTGCCTGTAAACCCAGAGCATGGACCTCAGCCTCTGCTGGATGGATCTGACTGTACTGGAGTGTTTTCCTTCACTGGAGGGCTGCATGGGCGGAGACAGACACAAGCGTCTATGCCAGCTTTCCCTTAAACTGTTACAAGACCCATCTTGTCTGTTGACAAACGTGGCAGATGTTTTCCCTCGCTTGCCTGGTGAGTTGTGCCCAGAAGCAATGGATCAAGCAGAAAAATAAACACAAACTAGCAAAAGGGAAGAAACACCTCTCCTTTGAAGGTGTCCCCTTTGTGTCCCCTAGGGTGCCCTGTCCTTAATCTAAACAAAGATCCCGTGAGCTCGGCAAGACTTCACGAACTCACTTCTCAAGAGGCAGAAGCTGGGCACAGATGCTAGCTGGCTGTCAATGACAGAGCTGGAGGCAGGTTCCGGGAGACTAGGAGCCTGGTTGGTGACTTTAGGGTCTTTGACAGGGTGGCCATCATGCTGCTGTCTGTGGTTTCTGTGTCACTGGGTCACTGCTCAGATCTGTATTGTGCTGAACTGTCCGTCTGTCTTGCCTCTGCTTTCTGGACGGAAGAGCTGGTTTTAAAGAGGGGGACTCTGGGCTGTCACACTAGCGTGGTACCAAGGAAGAGCAAGAGAGAGGGGGACATTGAGAAGCACCTTTGGTCCTCTGGGGAGAGAGCCTTCTGTGGTTCTACTCTGGGGAAAGGGCAGGCTTTCTGCTGCCCTTGCTAAAGGATTCTCACTGACAGACCTGAGTGGAGCCAGGAGAATGGAGAGCCGGGCCTTCAGTGTTATGGATCCAACACAGTCACTTGCAGTGAGGTTGGCTTTGCCAAACTTCCTCTTCATACTTCTTGGAGACCGTTTTCCCTGCACTTGTGGGAGGAGGGGGAAATAGGGCCTGGCTCTTGCTTTGGTCTCCTCTTCCGAAGGACACGAAGTCATTCCCATCAGAAGGTTCCTGAAGAAAAGTTGTAGGCCAATGCTCTGCCTGTCTTAAACTGACCTACAGCTGTCACATTTCCTCTCCTCACTCTTAAGTGAGCACTGTTACCCTGACTGGTTCCTAAGGTGTGACTCCAGGACAGCAATGGAGGCCGAGCAAGCACGATGCCAGGCAGGGCCGACTCACTTGGGTCTCATTCTAAGAATGAGCAGAGCAAAGCCTCAGCCGTGTCTCCCACAGCGACAGTGCCACAGTTGAAAATCTTTGCTGGGGTTGAGCCTGTCATAGCTTAGAGTTCCCAACTGGGAGGGGCATTCTTCTGTGATTTAGGCCATATTCATGCAGTAACAATCTTGGTCTCTCTACATCTCCCCCATGACAGTCTCTCCTCACAGTGTGGCAGATGGTAACCCTTCAGAGTGATCTCTCAGAGCCCCAAGGTGACACACAATAGCTGGGGAGCTCCCACACTCCCCATATTGTACATTCTGAGATTTATTGGGGAGGACACTCAGCAACTCTCCCTCCATCCGACCCGCAGCGGGAGAAGTCTTAACATTGTTTAAACTGTGACTTGGTGTACTACTCAAATGTGTGACTAATCCCAAAAGTGACACATGGTTTTCCTTCCTCTTTCTTTTAAAATGACTAATCTGGACAAAGAGAGGGGGGATATCCCAAGTCTGTAAGAGTTGAAATGTCTCATTCTTCCCTAGAGAGGCAAAGTGAGGAGAGGGGTAGCCACTCACACACAGGCTTAGACGGACGGACTCTGTGCAGGTCAGCATGCCCAGAGATCTCTGTTGACAGCCACTGCTGAGGCTTATCACAGACACAGTAGGAGGAAGGGGCTAGGGACTGTCACAAAATCTGTAGCTTGCAACACCCAGTTGAAACCATGTCTTTACAAAAAGAATTGTTTTATATTCAATTATGTCTACATGATTGTATGTGTACAGGAGCTTAGGTGCCTGCAGAGGTCAGAAACGCCTGATGCTATCGGAGCCTTGAGTGACAAGCAGTTGGGAGCTGCTGGCTGTGGGGGCGGGACCTGGGACTCAGATCCCAGGCAAGAGCAGCAAGGGCTCATCACCGCTGAGCCAGCTTCCAGGCTCTGAAACTATTGTCTTGTCTGTACAACAGGGGCACATGGATGCTCCCTGAGGTGCTTTTGGTTCAAGTAAGTTTAGTTTAATTCTGTAACTTTTAGAGGAGACACAATTTTTTTAATTTAATTTTTATGAAATTATAATTTCATATGTCAATCTCTTCTCCCTCCCCCCCACCAGCTCCCTCCCCCCTCCACTCCCCAGAGAGGGTAGGGCCCTCCACGGGGCCTCCCCAAATTCAGCAACATCATCCTGGGCCAGGCCTAAGCCCTCCCCCATGTGTCTAGGCCAAGATAGCATCCCTTCACGTGGGATGGTGTCTCAAAGTCCCATTTTGCACCAGGGAAAAATACTGATCCACTATCAGAGGCCCCATAGGGTGCCAAGGCCTCCTGGTTTACATCCACGTTCAGGGATCTGGATCAGTCCCGTGATGGCCTCCCAGACAGCAATTTTACCATTGCTTCTCTGATCCGCTTGTCTTACGTCCTTTTTAAAATATTAAGTGTGCAAATCTTACGAAACTCTTATTTATTTATTTGTTTGTTTGTTTGTTTTTAGAGACAGAGTTTCTCTGTGTAACAGCCCTGGCTGTCTTGGAACTTGTTCTGTAGACTAGGCTGGCCTCGAACTCACAGAGATCCACCTGACTCTGCCTCCGGAGTGCTGGGATTAAAGGCGAGCGCCACCAACGCCCGGCCTTAAGGAGCTTTGTAAAAGCACTCCGTTCCATACTTCTACTTGATTCTTTTAACCCAACACAGTCTCATTTTGACAACCCAACCATAATTGTATAAATGCTATTGAGAACCTGTGTGCTAGCACTACGTACATGGTGTTCTGATCTTTTCCCACTGGCAGTGAAATTGGAAGAAGAAATCTATATTGAAGAGGAAAAACAATGTGTGGGCAATGCCAAGTGTAAGAGTCGTGTGTCATGAGTTCCCCGGAGGAATGAACGGGGGGAGCTGACTCAGGATGCGGCGCTCGGAGATGAAGGCATTTCTATTCTATTCAGAGAAATTGCATTGTATTACACACTTGCATGAAAATGACCTTATGTTATCCAGACTGAGGTGGGGAGGGAGGGAGGGAGGGAGAGAGAGAGAGGAGAGGAAGAGAGACAGAGGAAGTGATTCCAGGCAGAGGGGTCATGGGAGTGAAGGCCAGAGGCCTGGAGTCCCCTTGCTTCTGTAAGAAACAGCCCAGTGAAACCCAAGCAAAGTGAGGGCCCAGGCTGATCAGGGTGTTGGCAAGAAGGTAAATTTGTGTCAGAATAAGAAGGACCTTGGCAATAAGCAGACACAGACAGGCTAGGAGAGCTGTTAATATTAGTCAACTGTTTTGGAGAGAAGTTGATTTGGATGGAAGCAGACGCAGAAGAGGCAGAGAGGAAGACAGGTTGGGTCAAAGAGTTACACGGTAGGACCAAGCTTGAAAACCATTTACCATGGCCAGAGGGCTTCAGCATCTACCTAGGAGTTCTTTAGATCTGTTACTGTCATATTGGATACAGAAAATCATGTGGGTAGGAAAAGCATCATAAATATCCTGTTTACAGATGTGGTAAGTAAGGCTGGCTGGTTAGCTGGCTTATCCCAGGTCATCTAAGAATGAGACTCTTGGTCAAGTGTGTTTGTCTATCAGTGGAAAGCAGAGAAAGGCATACCTGTGCCATCACTGGCCTTTTCCCAGTGCTCTCCATCTAAGGCTGATGGAGTCCCCCAGAAGCCCGCCCCATGCTCTCTGCCCATCCTCCCATCTCCAAAGAGTCCCTGCTCATCAGAGACCACATACTGCCAGGGTGTGTTTTCCAAAGGCAATCTGAGCCGCTGTTGCTTAAACTCTTCCATGAGTGGCCATTACTCTTACAATAGAGGTAAACTTCCTCGGTGTCTCTCAAGACTCTGATGGTGGCTGTGGCCCTGATGATGACCCTGTGCTGGGCAACTAGGAGAGACTCCCAAGACCTGTTCTACTGGCCATTTTTACAGAGCAAATTGGAGGGAAGGAAAGTCCATGTCCGGCAACCGTGGCAGCGATGACATGGCACTCTGGTACATGGAGCCATCTACCTACCCTCTTTGTCCTGTCTTTACTGTTAGTAAAATACATTTTTATAATATTAATCCCATGGGTCATCACTGCGTAGGTGTGAAGTACTTACAGAAGAGCTTGGAACACCAAAAATGCTCAGTAAGTGAGAGCTATGTGTCCTAGCTTCCTTTAACTGTCGACTTGACACAGCCTAGAACGGTCTGAAAGGAAATCAATTCTTGGTTAAGGACTTGCCCAGATCAGATTGGCCTGTGGGAGTGTCTCTGAGTAATTATCATGATTATTAATGGATGCAAGAGGCCCGGGCCCACTGTGGGCAGTACCGTCCCTAGGCAAGTGGTTCTGAGTTATATCAGGAAGCTGGCTAAGCATGACCCAGCAAGCAGTGTTCCTCCTCAGTTCCTGCCTTGAGTTCCTGTCCCAGTTTCCCTCAATGACAGACTGTGGCCTGAAGGATAAGCCAGCACCCTCCTACCATGTTACTTTTGCTCAGAGTGCTTTGTTACAGCAACAGGAAGGAAACTAGGCCACCACAGCTATTGAGAATGCCTTCTACCAAAGCTCTCGGATCTGGAGTTAGTATCTGCGACTCTGGTTCCCACCCAGCTTAGTCTGGCTGAAACCTGGCCTGCAGACAGGAGCTGACTAAGCAGAGCTGACTCCAAGGCTGGGAGCCATTTACAGCCCCACCTGAAGCTGGGACCTGATGGAATGCACACAGATGCCAATCAGCCTAGGCATTTCACCCCCCTTGGGCCCTGTAGAACCTGTGTCCTTGGGAACTAGAGATAGAGATGACAGATGCAGCCAGAGACAGGTCCCTGCTGCCTGTTTGAGAATCCTAGGAGGGGCTGACAGGATAGGCAGACATGGGAAGCTATGTTGGGAGAGTTACATGGTCTCTTCACGAAGAAGCTCTAGATTTCACGGCACCCCCGTGTAAGGGGTAAACGCAGCTCTGTGGGCTCACGGTACCTTCTTCATCAGTGTCCTTCCAAATCAGAGCCAAATGAGATGGCACAGGTACAGACCAGAGTCTGGCATTTTCTAACGATTTTAGTAAGTAGCAGACGTCCCTGGTGATAGTCTCATGGGAGGTGACTCTGCCTGGCTCAGAAAGACGGTTCTGGAATGGGGAGATGAGGATTACATGCTAGCCCTGCCCCTTCAATCTCTGTGTCCTTCCTGAGTCACTATGTGGAACAGAGCACCCTGGAGGCCTTGCTGAGGACTCTGTGAATTGCTTCTACCTGATTTGCATAATCAGGTAGAGCAGAGGCACTGTCATTGCTCCCATGGGCCTAATTTACAGCCTGGAGATCACTCCCTGGGCACTGGACACAGCCAGGCAGTTACTCATTTGTGATCTTAAGGTACTCAGTCGCCATTGGGTCTCTTAATCTCACAGCTCTAAAATGCAAGTGATACTGGTAGCCAATTCATAAATTCTTGGAATTGAATATGCCAAATGTTACACACCATTAGGTGATTTTGTTACTGCTGTTTATTTACTGCTGGTGGGTAGATAGCTCAGGGCAGATGTCTGGAGCCTGCTTTGGGTACCATCCTGACCTCAGGAGACTGTGTATCCCAGCCTAGGGATCTGCTTTCCAGCCACCGTGAGCTCCTTCTCATCTCAGAAAGTGCTTGCTGCCCACCACATACATGTCAGTGGTACCCCAGATCCCTGCAGGCTTCTGGTGCAGACCAAGTGGCTCAAGCTCTGAGCTGATGGATGGACTTTCCTGAGAGTAAATTCAGAGGCATATCTTGTGTTGAAAAAGCTCTCTCCTTCATCAGTCCCTTTGTTCAGAGCTCACCTTGCAAAGGGAGCTGACAGGAGTTGGGATGAGGGATCGGGTCATCCGGCTGAAGCACTGACCTAGGCTCTAAGGTGAGTGTTTCCTAGGATGAGCTGCAGCCAAAGATCAGCCTGAAGCTTGAGCAAGTTCTTCCCAGCCCCCCCCCCCCAAGTGTGTTCCAGCCAATAGATTGTCATTGGAAATAAGGGATAGTGTCAAATCCATCATGGTATAACCATGATGAATTAGCTAAGGCACCCACTATGTGTGACAGGCAGTCCTAATTCACAGGAGGTGAATACCATTTCCGTCCCCACTGTGCCAGTAAGACAGGGAAGACTCTAGACTTCGCTCCAAGTCAAACTGCTTCTTTGTGTTTTTGCTGGGCCTTCAGAAGCAGCTCCGAAGACTTTACTGTGCAGCACACTCTTCGTTGTGCTGGGCGCACTCATGATAGAAGAGTTCTAGCCACCCTTCCTGGTCCTAGGGCTTCGTTTCATCAACAGTGGTCCCTCCATGATGGGAGAAAGTTCCTGCTCTCTTCTTCCTACCCTTTTCCCCAGGGAGGAAAGAAATGTAAGGTACCCCCCCCCCATCCCGGCTCAGTTATTATGGGAGCTACCCATGAGTCAACACGGTCAGCAAAAGTCTTAACAGTTTCCAGTGAGCCAGGAAGTTAATGCCATCTGGCCCATCGTTTGTCTAGAGCCTGAAGTGTCTAGGACCCTGTCTCTAGATGTCTCTGGGATGAACCTACACACGTTTGTTTAACATGACCTCCAGTTATTTTAATAATCAGACTTTGGTTCTTTCATTTGGATTAGAGTGACATGACATGTGAACAGGAAAATATAATTTGAGACTATTAATCAATTTGAGTTAATTCTGCCAACGTTATTAGTCAGTGTCTCCGTCAGTCAGGGTTCTGGAGTTTCTTGTTATTTTGATGAATGTTTAATAAATTAGTTGTTTTTGAAATGTAGGTTAGGGATTTTTTTTTTTTTTTAATCAGCCAAAGGGTAATGCTACCACTCAGCAGCTGGCACTGTTTCTAGGCCGGGACAAGCAACAGGAAAGAACACTTCCTGGAGTTGATAGTGAGGTGCCTGCCAGAAGAGGCCTTTGCACAGTCCCCATGGGGACTCCATCAACCCTCTGCCACCCATGGGGGAGGTCCACACCCATGGCTCACTGTTGATGAAGCCCAACCAGAAGCTAGGGGATAAGGGGCTACTAGTGGTGGACAGCATGGGGGGGACCCATGGTGGGCTGGAGTGATGTGGGGAACAGGAGAAGGTCCCAGGAAATCTATACTGCTTGCCACACCGATGTTGGCTGTGGGGTCTAATGAAGATCAGAAACTGTCTCTACCCTAGGGAGCTCTCTGCCTGTAGCAAACTTGCCAAGGGATCACTCCACATCTTTCTGCCACGGCTCTTGGATGCTGCTGGCAGTAGCTTTGGAATGTAGCCCTCCTCCTTGCCGTTGGTCCACGATCACACAGCCCTCTTTCCATCTGTGACAATCTGGGAAGCTCTTTGTTTCTCATTTGCAGACTTAGAATCTGGTGACCTTGTTGCAAGCTGGATGTTCCAGCTTTGGCTGCAGTGTTCATGACTGTCTCAGTCCCAATTCCAAGGGCCCACACCTAAATTATTTATGTTATTACTTCAACATAATTTCATCCCTCATGCAAGACGGTCTCGGAGGTGTTTGGAGCACTGAATTCAATGAGAAAGTACATCAGAGATGGAGATGGGTGAGAAAATTATCTCCACATTGTTCTTCAAAAGACTTTTTACTTTGTCGTGGTGTTGACTACACTCCAGTCTCCCAACTTTCCTCTAGAGAAGAATCTCAGGGCTTGAGAGCACCCCCCCACACACACACCGACTTTTTTCAGCACAGATAGCTGGTGAACATGGATTTGAAGGAGCATATCTCCGTTAGCATAAACACAGAACATTTACTTCAGGTCCTATCTTGTATCAAATGCTTCGTTCACATGGAGGCCATCTGCTTTCCTCTGTATTTACCTTGAACAACTTTCTGCACTCTGGGAGGATGGGGTTGTCAAAGTCTCATTTGCTCATTGCCATGGTGCCAACCCTTGGAACAGCGCAGGCATATCCTAGTCACTCTATGGACACTGAATAACTTTGCGAGCCATGTCCCCACTCCCCACAAGGACTCAGGAGGCACAGATGGGCCTTTCCACTCACAAATGGGGGAACCAGGACTCAGACTGTAGATACTTTTGAAGATAGTTTAATTTATGGGCCACCTTCTGAGGTTCAGAGGAAGGGAAGCGTCTCTGAAGATAATCATTTCACTGGGATCATTTCTTTTATTACTTTTTTATTTTTTATTGTTTTTTTTTTTTTTGGAGACAGTTTTTTTTTTTTGCTTTGGAGGTTGTCCTGGAAATTTCTCTGTAGGCCAGGCTGGCCTTGAACTCACAGACATCTGCCTCCCGAGTGCTGGGATTAAAGGCGTGCGCCACCAACGCCTGGCTTCACTCTTATTTTTTAAATTTCCATTCAAGTATATAACGTATTCTTCGCATATTCCTCTATGCATCCTTGCCTCACTGCCCTCACCATGCTGTCCACCTTTGTCTCCTAGACAGTCTCACTGATAATTTCATGTCATATGTTCCCATATGATTTTATGTGTCCTTATAAAATCTAGGAACCACATAGGATATTTGTCTTTCTGAGACTGGCTTAATCTGCTTAACATGATTGTTGATTTTGGCTTTCATCCATTTCCCTGTAAGTTTTACTTATGGCTGAAAAAAAAAATAAAAAACTACCATTGTGCACATAAGCCATAAGCCATAATTTTGGAAAAATCTAATTATCGGGTTTAATTTTTTTAATTTAACTAAAATATCATTTCATCGTTTCCCCCTGCCTTTCTTCCCTCCCACCTCTCCCATGTTTCCCCTTGACTGAAGTTCATGGTCTCCTCTTCTTCAGCCACCGTTGTCACATCTGAATGAATAAACATAAACACAACCTGCCGAGTACATTCACTCTTGCCTGCATATGTGTGTTTCTAGGATTGACCTCTAGGTATGGGATAACCAATCAGGGGGACCCTCTCCAGGGAAGACCAACTCTCCCTCTCTTAGGGGTTAATTGCTTGATGCTCTTCTCTATGTTGGAATGTCAACTGATGTTGGAATCCTTCGGGTCTTATAGAGGAAGCCACTGCAGTCCACAGTTTTAGTCCTTTCCTCTGTTGTTGGACACTCAGGTTGGTTCTGTAGCAGTAAACACGGATGTACAAGTGTGTCTGGGATGTGTTGATCTGGAGTTTTGGTAAGCACCAAGCAGCCGGACAGCGGGAAGCATGGTAGATCTATTTTGTGTCTTTTGAGACCCCAGGAGCATTTCTTGAGCTCAGCTATGGTCAGTGGAGGCAGTTCCAAGACTCCCACCGTGGGTTTGATCCCTCAAACCGATTGTTTGTTCTTCCTATTCCACTAGCACTGTTGGTGAATTTTTACCGACGGAGTGATGAAGGAGGAAACACTGTTTTTCTTTAAGTAAATATTATCTTGCTTCCTCCGTTTGTAACCATAACCGGCTTCTCACTCTATGCCAGAGCTGAACAAGGGCCAAGGATAGTCGCGCCTCCTGGGCTATGTGACCAAAGCTGTCCATCTGGTTTCTGTCCGTCTCTGTCTGAGCCTGTGCACATGTTCAGCTCTCTAACAGAGAACCTTGTCCCCTCTGCGTCTCCAGTGTCTAGTCAGCATCTGCCAGCTGATTGGATGCAGTTCATCAACTCCTCAGCATCCTGAGTCCTAAAGGCTCTCACACCCTACTTCAGGCCTTCTTCTTGGGAGTTCATTGAGCCTGGTGGGCAGGCAGAGGTGGGACGGGGAGGGGGAGTGGTCTCTAGTGACAACCAGGCACAGATGATGATTAATTTGGCAATTACTTATTTTGGTCTTAGGAAGCCTTTTTTTTTTTTTTTTTGTCGTTCTTTAGGCCTTGATTGATGGAGTGGCTCTCCACAGCATGTGGGTACATTTTATGCCTCACAAAGGCCCACTCCATCAATTAAGTTGAGGGGCGGGAGAGGAACCAGGAAGAGACTCTGTCACTAGTGTGGCAGACAAAGCCACCTGAGTCATGGGGCTGCAGGGCAGACAGGTTTCCATGCCACAGTTTCCCAGACCTGAGTGCCGAGGGAAGGCCTGGTACAGCCTGTGGACCCCTGTGAAGATGTTTTCTCTAAGAGTCCTGAGAGGTGGGGACCGCTGTGTCCCTGACTTAAATGCCAAGGATGAAGTGTAAACTGTAGTAGCAATGTGGGGAAGATACTCTGGCAACCAGCAGGAAACATGCCAACTGTAAGAAGGGTTCCATGGTGGAGCTGTAGGGGTCGCAAAAGATTTTCTGGAAGACGACATTGTGAGTCTGGAAGATGGTGATATTGGCTGTGTAGAGGAGGTGAGAAAAACATCTGGCCATCACGCATATCCTGAGCAGCTAAGAGGGGCAGAAATTATATCAAAGAGCTGTAAGCTCCTCCAGGCTAAGCACAAGGGATGCTGGGTCAGAGACCTGTAGTAGTAGGTTGGGTGAGGTGGTTGGGATGGATCCCGGAAGCCCTCTTTATAGCTGTAGGGGCAGAGAATTTTTTTTTTAACCTGGGGAGGGTTTATTTCATCTTACAACTTTCAGGTCACAATCTGTCATTTTACCCTGAGGGAAGTCAGGGTAAAAACTCAGGACAAGATCCTGGAGGCAGGAACTGAAGCCGAAGCCATGGAGGAGTGCTGGTTGCTGGTTTGCTCTGCCTGTTTCTCTTACACCACCAGGAGCACCTGCCCAGGGTGATGATGCCCACAGTGAGCTGGGCCCCCTCATCTCAATCATTAATCAAGAAAACGCCCCCACAGACATGTCTACACGCCAATCTCATGGAGGTATTTTCTCAAGGAAGATCCACTCTTCCAAAATATGCTGAAGTTTGTGTCCTGTTGACAAAAACCAACCAGGACACATAGATATTGTATTGATCAGAGTACCATTAGCATTAATAACAAAAGCTAATTTTTTAATTTAAATTAGAAACAAGATTGTTTTACATGACAATCCCAGTTCCCTTCTCCCTCCCCTCCTCCCCTCCCACCCCCCCCAACTAAAACCCTCCCTATCCCATATCCTTTCTGTTCCCCAGGGAGGGTGAGGCCTTCCAGAGGGGGTCATCAGAGTCTATCATATCTTTTGGGATAGGGCCTAGGCCTATCCTGTGTGTCTTGGCTCAGGGAGTATCCCTCTATGTGGATTGGGCTCCCAAAGTCCACACTTATGCTAGGGATAAGTACTGAACTACTACAGAAGGCCCCATAGATTTCCAAGGTCTCTTCACTGAAACCCAGGTTCCTGGAGTCTATATCAGTCCCATGCTGGTATCCCAGCTATCAGTCTAGGGACCAAGAGCTCCCAGATGTTCAGGTCAGCTGTTTCTGTGGGTTTCACCAGCAAGGTCTGGACCCCTGTGCTCTTCACTTGTCTTTCTCTGCATCTGGATTCCAGTTCAGTTTAGTGGTTAGCTGTGGGTGTCTGCTTCTACCTCCACCAGCTGCTGGGTGAGGGCTATAGGATGGCATATAAGTCAGTCATCAATCTCATTACCAGGGGAGGACATTTAAGGGAGCCTCTCCTCTGTTGACAAAAGCTAAAATTTTAACAGGTTAATAAATAGACATTGTTTGCTTGGTCAGATGATAATTTAGTGCAGGTGTTCCTCGTGGGAGAGGACTCTTCCTCCACAGTGAGATAAACACCAGGTTTCACTATCTTGGGGAGAAAGGGGGTGGCAGAAGAAAGTCCTGCTTGCCTCTTCCCAGGACCAGCCTGGAAGGGATGCAGGCAGTTTCTTACACTACATTTAAACGGAAACATTCAGCATACTAGCACCAAGAGCAAGGGGATGAGAAATGGGACACTTATCTGGACCACCCCACCCCCTGACACTATCACAGGTAATATGAAGGGCCAAGACTTTTAGTAGACAGTTAGCATAGGGAGCAGAGATTCTTAGCTCTGGAGTTTGACCTTAGGGATTTGAACCTGGATTCATCAGTTGACAACAATACACAGATAAGTGGTCCGTGATCTCCTCTACCAACCATCTCAGCTGAGACTACTGCCATTAAAATAAGCACAAATGTAGCAAAAAAAAAAAAAATCTATATAAGGTTCCAAATTTAGGGAACTAATTAAAGAGCTCTAGACCAAGTACCTACTGTGATGGCACACCTATTTTAATTTTTTAAAAGTCACAAGTGATCTTTTCATGGTTAAAGTGGTGAATTCAAAACTGAAATTATAGCACAACACACATGTAAACTTCACAAAGCAAGACCCCGAAAGTTATGTTATTCTGGAAGTCACTCTGGTCCGATTCTTCGGATTTTGAAGACACCTGGGCTGGAAGGCAGTGGACATCTGACAAGCCATTAGAAACTCCGTGCTGACCATGAGTGTTGGGTAACCAAACTGATGTCCTTCCTCCCTGCTGGAGAAGACTCTTCCGGTCTCATGGTACCTTAGCTGCCGGTCGTTCTTTGTGTGAGCTTGAGTGAGGCCTTACTCCTCACCCCCTGGTCATATTAGCATGCCCATTGTTGTTGTCCGTGTTCATGTAAGGTTTAGGAAGTCATGCTGGTAATGTGGACATTTCTTTTGGCATCCTCAGGAGACACAATCTCACAGCAAACTCCCGGACCCTCTGGCTCTCACAGTCTTTACAGCCTTAGGTATGGGAGTTGTTTTGTAGATTTCTCCATTGGGCTCCACAACTCTGCATTTTAGTTGGCTACGGTTTTCTGTCATGGTCTCTGTTTGTCTGTCTGCTGCAAAGGAAATTTCCTTAGTGAGCACTGAGGGCTACACTTAATATTTAGTAAGTTTTTAGTTAGTAAAGATATACATATAAGAAACATTATATAGACTGAGCAAGATGTATGTATGTATTGAGGACTACACACACACACACACACACACACACACACACACACACACACACAAATATATACATACACATACATGCATATATATATGTAACAATTAATGAAAAAAGAGGTCATGGATCTCAAAGAGAGCGTGGAGGGGTATATGGGGGGCATTGAAGAGAGAAAGGGAAGGGAGAAATGTGTAATTATTACCTCTCCAAATAAGAGAAATAATAACAACAACAAAAACTATGGGCATCCAGACATACTAAATAACCAAGGAAAGGAAGAGACGGACTTCTGGTCACTGTCTTGTCAGCCACAATGTGCACAGCAGTGCGCATGGCCGCATCTCATCTGACACTCAACAGTGGCCATTGGAGTAAACATTATTATCTCCATGGATAGACGAGGTCATCTAGACAGAACCAAGTGCCTTTCCCAAGGTCACAGAGGAAGTGAGTGGGAGGGCCGGGGCTGGGATACTGGGTGTCGGCTTCCAACACTGTCTCAGCCATGGCGTTCCAGGTTCTCTAACCTCATGCTCATTAAATTGACAAGAAACGATTTTTAATCTTCCTAATGCAGATGCATTGTGCCCTGGTAAAGAAAGCCTGCTTCCTCTGAGATGAGTCACTGATCACTCTCTGTGCATGGGGAGGGGTGGTGGAGGTGTAAGTATTTCTCTCCTGCCGTGTGGGTGCTGGGAGACTTTCTCTTTCTCAGACAACTTGCCTCTCTACACCCCCAGTGCCTGCCTGCCTTAAAGCCATGGTCGGCTTTAACCCAACGGTGTACAAGGCATCCTTCCTCCACTTGGTGCTCACAGTCAGCATTGGAAGGATGTCTGGCCCAGCATGGTGCAAAGACTGACTCACCCAATGACGAATAACTCACTTCTTCATGTCTAAGAGAGACACAAGCAAGGACGGACTCAAAAACCATTAAGTGCCAGTAGGAGTACAGTTGGCAGGCATGCCACACAGTCTCAGCGTCTCATGGTTTGTGGCATGCTTTCTAATGCTCTCACACCAGTAACCAGGTACCGTCTTCACCCTCATGATGGTGTTGGGCAGCCTTTCCCAGAGAGACTATTTCTGTTATCCCATTATGAAAGAGCAACAACAAACCAAAGAAACCATTTCACCCCAGTCCAGTGGGCTTATTGGGGCTACTTATAGAAGCCTGGGTGACTTGAGTGGCTGCACCCCTACAAAGCTGACCCAAGCAGGGGTGAGCATGCCCAAAAGCTGCAACTTGCAGACAGCCAACCACTCCACCAGTCTTGTCTCCCTAAGCAACTGTTTTCAAGCCTCAATATAGAGCATCATGATTTTTTATATACCTTGCAACGTCCTGCTGGACTTCTGAGAGTCCCCTCTCTCCCCTGGGAGGGAACATTTGGATTCTGAGGGAACCCACACACAACACAGCTCTATCATACAAATACCCAGTCTGGGTTTTTGGAAGATGGAATGAATCTGAGTATCTATGTGACTTAGCCAAAGTCACAGATGCCAAGTAACAAAGCTCTAGTGGTCATCACAGTTACCTACACACATCACACCACCCTCATGGTGTTGGGTGGAGCCACGGGCCTACTTCAGGCTCATGACTTCCGTGGTTGGTGAGGTGCCACACTAGTTTGGGTGTGTCTACACAAGCTGGGACCTGATTGGATGCTTTTAGGAAGGGGAAAGCCCCACGGGAATGGGCACCCTTCCCTGGGAGTGAGATGAACTGGTGTCAGAAGGAAGGAATGCTCTCTCTGCTCTGGTGGAGAGATGAGGATGCTGTGTGCCTGCCATTGTCAAAATGGTCCAGTGGACACACTGAGAGCTTTCCATCAAAGGCGGAGGAGAAGGCTGAGTGAGACAGGAGGTAGAGCAAATTTGATTTCCTTTAGATCTGAAGCCTGCTCCCTCAGGCTCACCAGCATCTCTGACTTTATGGTGTGACTTAACATCAAGAGAATAAGTAGGAAACTATCAGCCCTCGTGTGAGCTCTTTTCTTCATACATAAGTTAGGATTCTTGATATTACATCCGGTTATTTTCCTGAGGTGCCGTGCACCTGACACCCTTCTCTGGTCAGGATAAGTAACCTGCCAGAGAGTTGGAGGGGGAGGATTCTGCTCAATTTGCACCTTCTGGCCCTTTGGCTGAGGACTCTCCCAATCTTCCAGCCTTGCCACACCCTCTGCCAAACACGTGACTCTGAGGACTTCTGAACTATTCCCAACTGGGTGGGCAACTAACTGTAAGTGGACTATAGAGAACGGTTCCGGTTTTTCAAACAAGAGAGAAATCACAGGCCACACTTAAATATTACAATCCAGTGGCTTCGCCTGTATTCTCAAATTACGTAATGGTCCTCCCTATCCGGTTCTGAAGGGAGGACTTGATTTGGGGAATTCAGGGCCAACAGTATGAGATGGAAACTAAGTGAGTAAGAAAGCTAACGGCCCTCTGTGATCAGATTTCCAAACGGGAGGACAGGACCCAAGGGACCAGGCATCTACTGGACTGTGCAGGTTACACCACTGTTCCCCCTCCCTTCTTTTAGAGCCCACAGCACCCAGCACAGCAGACACAAAAGTGGGAGAACAGGTTCCCGAGAGAGGTGCTGAGACTTGTCCAAACTCAGAGATGCTGATCCCTGCAGCTCCGCATGCCTCCAGCCCCAGCACTGGCCACACCCTCTCTAGAACAGAGATGACAGGGGACACCATCCAAGGTGATGCAGGCACACGTTAGTGAGGCTTTCAATGGTTAGCAGGCTATTCCCTTTTAAGTCTTCCCCTCAGTTTTGGGCTTCACTCCTTAGTTCTGCTATTTACCAGTCATGTGATCTTGAGGCTATTATTGGCGGTCTCACCTGTAAAGCTAAAACAATAAGACTTGGCGTCTGTGAAGATCAGATCAGATGACACATGTTTTGGACTCCGGAAACTGCCCAGCCTTAGGCTAACCGAGGTTGCTTGGATTTGAGTTTGTTGGTATCAAATTCTTCAGATGTGGCCCACAGAGCTCTTCTGATGCATGGGCTGCCTCAAGCTATGGGAACCTTCACCCACTTACCTATTCAGCAAATATTTATCAAACGCAAATGACACGAGGGATAGTAGGCTGGGGAAGAACTTGGCTGAAGTCCTTTGCTTCATGGAGTTGGTGTTCATATGGAGAAGACAAACTTTAACCATGACTCAGTCATCTCAAGCTGTGCTAAGTGCTCTGAGAGAATGAAACCTGGGAGGGTAAGGATGACACAGTGGATTTTTTGTTGTTTCTGTCGGTTTTTGATTGAGTGGCGGGCAGGAAAACCAGATTTTCTGTGTTTTCTTATGCAGAATTCTTCCTGTCTGTGTAGACTTCCCACCTCACAGCTGTCAGAGGCTGCCGTTCTGTCCTGCACTATCCCAGTTTTGTAACTCCTATCTCATTTGTATGGCCACAGAACTTGGGGGTTGTAAGCTAACGACCGTGCACAGGTGGGGCTGATCCGGCTCGGGCTACATTGATTTCTCTTGCTACATTGACTGACATCATCTCCTTTTGCATTCAGTGAGCACCGAACTTGACGAGCTGGGACCAGTTCCCATCACTTTTTGCCCCTCTGGGTTTTGTTGAGTGCTCAGCTCTGAACCAGACTCCAGGCTAGGCCTTCGGAGTGAGATTGGCAGGCGGCGCAAGGGGTGAGCCGTCAGAGAGATCCTCTTTAACTCTGAAATTATTGGTATGTCAGAAACGTGTGGTGGGACGTGGGAGGAGCCAGAGCTCAGCCGGGGAGCACTTGATTGGCAAATGCAAGGATCTCCCATTACCAGGAACAAAACAAAACAAAGCCACACTGGTGGGGAATGTACTGTGTATGTTTATCTTATTGATTGTTAAATAAAATACTGTTTGGCCAATGAGACAGCAGATTAGACGGGACTAGGAGTCAAAGAGGATTCTGGGAAATGTAGTAGAGAAGTGGTGATCCAGGTAGGAAGTGGCATAGCAGGGGACTCATATTTAAAGAAGGAAAAACAGGAAGCATCCCTCTTTTCCCCTATGCTCCTGCTCCAGCAGTGGGATGTGAGCCACCAGCAAGGAGGGACGCCAATAAGGCGTCTGATAAGTCTTATAACATATATAGATTTATGATAATTGAGACTGAGCTAACAGATGAGGAATCCTAGTCACTGGCCAAGCAGCTTTGAACCTAATACAAGTTTCTGTGTATTCATTTGTTCCCTAACTCAGGCGGGCGGCTGGCGTAAAGCTCATACGTGGTGGTGGGGCTCAGGCGGCTTTTGGCGGAAAGATTTATCGTAACACCACACACCGAATAAAAACAACCAAACTCCCTGAAATGGAAGCACAAACCTACTGCTTTCCAGTGCAGGTATATACATCTAACAGTTCTCTGCTTGGCCGGCAAATGTGAGCCCACCCACCTCCCATCCCTGGGTGCTCTCAGGCCTGTCTGCTCATCTTCCCATCCAAGCTCAGCTCAGCCAGCCTCACGCAGCCCTGTCATGTCTGTCCTCCGTGTGCTATGGGACTTCACCGCCTGGTTGCAGCTCAGGGCTCTTTCGATGCTTTATTTTTCTAATTAGTTGATTGGCTTTTAATTCAGGAGTGATCAAATGCCAGAACAGTCTTGAACAGTAGGGAGGAGAGGAAAGTTAAAGCAGCGTTTGCTTCTCACCTGGTGAGGCCATCACTGTCTGTCTTCCTGCAGTACTTCTGTTATTGCTTCCTAAACGCAAGTTTATCGAAAATAATAAAACCCATTGTGTCCTAAGTGTGTGACACAATTAACTCCCTTTATCATAAAATAACAGTTTGAGGAAGGTGCCTTAGTTCATTATCTGCAAGACTTTACAGAGGAGCAGGCTGACGTGTGGAGAGGCTAAGCAATCTGTTCAAGACCACACAACCGACAACAAACAGCAAAACTGGAATTTAAACCCAGGCAGTCTGGCCGTGAGACCCATGCTCTTAATTTTAGGCTTATTGTTTCTCCTTGTTCTGAAGAGGAAATAGACAGTGAGGGTGATTACTGATTGAATCCTGACTAGGTTCCAAACACTGCTGAATCACCTCCATTAAGGATGAAAATGGGACATTATGCCAGTTTCATAATTATTGCGAGACTATAACTCAGAGATTAAGTAACTTGCCCGCAGGCAAAGAGGGCCAGTGGCAGAGCTTGGATTTAAGCTCAGATGTCTGATCCTAAAGCCGATAAATGTCCCCATCTCTACACCGAAAGTTGGCTGATGAAAACACCTCCGAATCAGAATCTCACTCTCCCTTCTGGAAGCAGCATGGGTGTTTGGAAAGACCACATTGCAGTCTCTGTAATCTTAGGGGCTCAGAGAAATAGCTTTGCCCATGGCCTGTGAGTTCTTCTGTTAGGCCACATGACAGAAAGAGCCCAGCCTCCCCGACCCTCCCCATCCCTGTCTGTACTGTGAGGACACTAATCACCAGGATTTTAGCCCTGGGAAGCTTCTGTAAACATCTGATGCTGTATTCATGGGAAGGGTTTAAAGAATAAAACCCCCGTAAAGGAAGCCTGTTAAATCCCGGTGAACCAAGGACAAAAATCTGGCAGAAGCCAGTGCTGCAGAGGTTTTGAGTGATTCTCTGTGGGTGAGTCCTTGACACATCTTCTGCTTCCAAGTCTTGCTTCCCAGGGCAATTTTTCCTCCACTGGTCCTTCTGTTCTGGAGACCGTGTGCCTATGTATCCATCTATCCACGCACTCATTTGGGTTGTCACTGTGTGTTCAACATATATATCATCCTAGTTTCTGGCGAAGAACAGTATTCCCAAATAATGGCCTCTAGTGGGAAGGGCACACACAGCTACTCAATACGTGTATTTATTTGTGTACACACACACACACACACACACACACACACACACACACACACACACTTGGTATGCTATTAAGTGCTTTAAAACCTGTAACGATAATTCTTTACTCCAAAGCTGCCTGAGCCCTGCCGCCACATGGGTGTTTCCACCAGGCCACCCAAGTTCCGCCCGCCGCCACATTAAGGTCCCAAGTAACACACAGAGACTTATATTAGGTACAAATGCTGCTTGGCCAATGACTAGGATTTCTCATCTGCTAGCTCAGTCTTAATTATCATAAATCTATATATTTCATAAGACTTATCTTATGGAGCACGCCTTCTGCTGGCGCCCTCTCTTGCTGTTGGATCACATGGTGACTCCAGAGCAGAGACCAGGAGGAAGAGCAAGAGTAAAGGAATGACTTCCTTCTTGTCCTTGCTTATATATGAATCTGCCTGCTATGTCACTTCCTGCGTGGATCACCACTTCTTTACTACATTTCCCAGAACCCTCCTTGACTCCTAGTCCTGCCTAACTGGATGCCTCATTGGCCAAACAGTACTTTATTTATTAACCAATAAGATAAACATACACAGAAGACCATTCCCCATCAAAAAACACCAGAGAAAATACTTTATATACATTCTTTTATTTGATTTTTACAGAAACCAAAAAATAAAGGCATTTTCCTCCCGTTTTATTGAGGGGAAAACAGGCTTGGAAGAATTAATAATGGGACTAAAGCCATGTGAGGAGGATGCAGGGGGCCAGGATCCACTCACGATTATGACTCCACAGCCAACAATTTCATCCTCTGGCCGTACAAAACCATACAAATATAAATCACTTCAAACATTTACCTTATTTCCACCAAGTCTCCTGTGCTTGGCAATGGTAAGAGGATTGTCCAAAGGCTTTCTGAGACTGGTTGAGTGTGGGGGACCGAATATTGGGCCCCAGGTTCTGGCTGTCAGCAGTGGTGGCGCCAGGAAACTCTGGCCCACTATTGTATTGTTAATTAACAACAAGCTGTAACCCTTTATCTGGCCTGAGGGTAATATGCCTCTTATTTGCATCTGTATGTGCCTATGCATCTGAATAGGCCCTCACCTGGAAGGAGGGGCAGGTGGTATGTGTGTGAGGAGAGAAGGTGAGAAGCAGAGAGGGAGAAAAGGAGAAAAGGAGAAATGGCTGCCTCGTAGTGTTAGCAGGATGTTAAGGGACACCAGAAAAGATGGCTAATAAACAAATAGCTCTAGTTCCAAAACATGGAACTAAGAGCTCTCTGAAGATGACAAGATGCCTGTGTTTGGTCTTTATTGCCGTCGGGTTGCTGGGAGCTTCCAGGTTCACACCCCCCCCCCACACACACACTCAGGTAGAACTTCCTGGCTGTCGTGGGCTAAAGCTGAGACAAGCCGGGCCACGACAGTTGAGGAAGACGATTTGGGAACTGATATGAACTAAGAGGAAAATATTGACATGAAACAAAAACCCACCCCACAGAATGGATACGTGAAGTCTGGAAAGTAGCGTGAGAAGCTGTTACCATGGTGACGGCTGTAAAAGCCAAAATCCTTCAAAAGAACCCAGAACCTTTTTTTTTTTTTTTTTTTTGCTTGACTGTGATGATCAATTCTCTGCCAGATGTGGCTGTATTAAGGAAGCAGAAGCGCCAATGACGTAGCTAAGGGATGAAAACATGGAGGCTGGGCCTTGGGCAGTGACAAGGTGGTGAAGAAGTCCATGTTAGCCGCTGCTTCCACTGCTGGGCTGGGCCTGGCGGTGCCCCGGGGAAGTGTGGGTAGATGCTGAGAGGAAAAGGCGGACGTGGTGTAGAAGGACAGCGGGGATGATTTGGAAGCCCGAAAGATGAATTAGGACCACATGGCCCAATTGGAGCTGCTTCCATCTTCCTCTCATCACCTGCAACTTTAATGATGTGAGTGACCTCAGGATAACACTATTGCTGCAGGGCTGTTCAGGCATTTGCTCCAGAATTCCAAGTACTGAGGGCAGGCTTAGCAGGAAGTCATTGTATCATAGGATACTTAGAAATTTGTTACCTTAGTTCATTGTCTCCACCCTCATTTTGCCTCTCTCTCTCTCTCTTTCCCCTCTCTCTCTCTCTGTGTGTGTGTGTGTGTATGTGTGTGTGTGTGTGTGTGTATCTGTGTGTGTGTGTGTGTGCTCGAGCGTGCGTGTTCATGCGTGTACATGTTTGTGTGTACTTTGCTATTGTCACTGAAGGTAGGTCATAGTATGTAAAAGGATAGGTACTCCGAGTGAATGATGCTGATGTCTAGGAATGAATGAATGTCTTCTGTCAGCCTGGTGACATGAAGAATAGGGCCAGTCTGGTGGCTCACTGAGGTAATTTAGGAATTTCGATGCCATCACCCCTACAGGTTTCCACACACCCTGCTTCCTCCACAGTGGCCACCGCTGCTCACTGCTCAGGGAATGGCTAAGTGTTGAACAGATTTCCTCAGAGTCCTGCTGCAGGGATGTCACCCCTACCACAGGGGATGTGTCTTCACATGCTTTGGCCTCTGTTCACTGGGTCTGCTGCATGTTGTCAGAGCCAGGCTCTAGGAAGGCTCTTGGTTCTCCTACCCCTGCCTGTCTTCAGCAGACCCTGAGTTCCCAGGCTTTCCTGTGCTTCCTGATGCTCCCCACTGTGACAGCTAACCTGTCCCCCTCTTCTGAGCTTTAGGTTTCCTAATTTGTAAGTTGAGACTCATGCTCCCTGGTAACAGTGAAGATGGAAAGCCATAGTTTATGGCCTCCCCAAAATAATAGTTACTACGATAGATTGAGATGCTCTGAATGCCCTGTATGTACTTGGTATGATCTTGTCTTATTTATTGTTCAAAGCAACCCTGTGGGAGAGGGACCAGGACGATCCCTACCTTGCAGGGGGAAATAGGTAGAAACTTGAAACAACTTATCCAATGTCACATGGGAAACAATGAGAGCCATGTTCTCAGTCATCACATTTATTGATTTTGTAGCTGTTATTGTGTGATTCTCATATCCCTCAAAAAATGGGAAAACTTTGGACATAGCTTTATATCAGTAATTGTTATTTTATTCCTAATTCCTTATAAAACAAGCCAAGCCTAAAGTTAAAAGCGAGGATGCTCGCTAAGGGGTGAGCTGGGGGACATTATAATTTGTGTGGGGACTGGCTGCCTGGCTTTCTTTGGGGGGACTTTCTGTACCCTTCCCTTAGATTGGATTTTCTCTTCAAGGTCACCGGGAAGACCATCCTGGTGGCCCTTGAGGCTCAGGCAGCTGCCAGGTTGATTGTGTTTACCTATTACCACTGTGGTGAAATTGCATCAATTTCAGCCTGATAGCAAACCCGGAACAGTCTTCTCTGGAGTCATTTCAGACTCCTTTTAAATCTTTTTGAAGCATCACCGTGGGCTCTGCCACCACTCCGCCAGCCCCGTGGGGACACTTTAGATGAGTATGCCAGGAACCTGGTGTCCTGATGCTATGCAATGTCATCCCCTCCTTCCTTCCCCTGGACTAAAGGTGTGCGCCACCACCGCCCGGGGAGTCTTGATGATTCTTAAGAACCACTAATCAGCGATGGGGATTGTGGGATAAAGACTGCCACACGCCCGAAGAGCTCAGGGCGAGGGAAAATAATTATTTGTTAAGTCTCTCTGTTCCCAAGCCACCTTGTGAAGTTTTGTTTCCATGAACTTCCATAATCAGCTTGAAAAGAAATCAGTCGTCCTGAAGTAAAAAAGTAATGAGTTCTTGAAGGCTTAGAGATAGTCACTGAATGGCTGCCCCAGACTCTCTCGGCTTGTGTGCCCAGTGGTGGGAAGAATTACCTGGGAAGAGAGAGAGGTACGCCACACGAAGGAAGCTGTGTTCTGAAAACTCTGCCTGGGAAAGTCTTGTATGAGCCTGAGGGTGCTGTGGGAACCTGGATCAGGAGCGTTGGGGAGGCAGGGGTGGGGTGTGGGGTGGGAGGGGGTGGGGGTGGGGTGGAGTGGGGTGGGGTGGGGGTGGGGCTCTCTTCTCTTCTGTTTTCCCAATGGAGGTTAGCATGAGATGCTGGGCCAGTGTCTGGTGGATGCTCATTTTCCCAGGTATGCTCTCAGCCCACCACAGTTCTTCTAAGTGGATGCGTGGTAACTGGAAGTTGAGGCTAATCTTACTTCTTTTGAGGTACCAGTTATGGTTATCTGTTTGAAGTCATCCCGATTTTTATTTAATTTTGCTTTCCCAGCAGTAGGACTTACTTTTCTTCCCACTTAATTTGTTATGTTTCCAGGTTCGTAACTCCAGCACACAGATAAGGAGAAAGCAACGTGAGTGAAACTGTTGTCACCTCAGAACAAATCAGTGACGACAGCCTGCCTGGTTGCTTGTGTCCTCATTATACACGAGAGTCGTGCACGAGAGTCCCCAATGAAGCTTTAAAATGTATGAATCTCTCCTAAGATGGGAGGAGAATATTTTTCTTTCTTATTTATCTCTCTGAAACGTGCAGTAACAAGCTCCTCAAAAGTTTTGCCTCCAAAGGAAAAAGAATGAAGTATGAATTAAAACCTGACCTTTGACCTCTTTGTGGCATTTCAAAATAAGATGAAATGGAGAGCGCCAGACCATAAAATACTTCCTTCTGCTCACAGTGGACACAGCATATGGGGAGAAGAGCCACCGTGGTATGGTGTGATTTATGGCTGCACGGGCTAGCTGTGGTGTGTCATGACCCACGGCTGCACTGGCTAGCATTCTCAGGGAACGGTAGTTTTACTTTAACAAAATGACTGACACACTCTGGTTACCCAGTCTCCAGTATTTGTCAGACAGCCTCTCAGAGGTGAGGTGAAGCTATTACTTCACTGAAGTTCCTGACAGCATTTGTTGTAATGACAAAACTGTGATTTCAAGTAGTATTACAACCTGGAGGCTGTTATCTGTCACTTGCGGTGGCCAGCTAAGAGGAGTTTGTCCCACCAGACTGATGGCTGAATCTCAGATAGGCAAGGTCCCCAGAGCTTCGGTTCCAAAATGTCTCTTGCTACTGGGGTGCCTTTACATGTTTGCCGCTGCCATTTTTCTCTGGTATCTGGCAGGGTGTGAGAAGGTGTGGGAGGAACCCCACTGCCTTTAATTTAGTGTGACCATCTCATGGAAATATCCCATTCTACTGGACACTTTTATATTATATTTATTTATTTATTTATTTATTTATTTATTTATTTATTATGTACACAACATTCTGCTTCCATGTATATCCGCACACCAGAAGAGGGCACCAGATCTCATAACGGATGGTTGTGAGCCACCGTGTGGTTGCTGGGAATTGAACTGGGGACCTCTGGGAGAGCAGTCGGCGCTCTTAACCTCTGAGCCATCTCTCCAGCGCCCTCTACTGGACACTTTTACCTGTGGATTATTATGAAGATGTCCTGTGTAAAGTGTGGCCCCACCCCTGACAAAGCAGGGCCTGCAGAGGATGGAAAATACGAACAAGGAAGTGGTACTCAGCTAGGACTTAGGAGTTTCTCTTGAGGAGCCGCATAGACTATGTTTTTTTTTTTTTTTTTTTTTTTTTTTTTTTTTTTTTGCAGCTTTTTTTTTAAATTTGAATTAGAAACAAGATTGATTTACATGACAATCCCAGTTCCCTTCTCCCTCCCTTCCTCCCCTACCCGCCCCAACTAAACCCTATCTGATTTCTCTGTAAACCTAAAATGTCTCCCTCTATTATGGTATCTCCTTTCTTGTTATCCTCTATTCTTCCCCTGACTCAACCTTTCTGCTCCCTCATGACCTCTGCATCCTTCCTCTTCTCCCCTTCTCATTCTCACAGCTCCCTCCCCCTCTTCCCGTGCTCCCAATTTGCTCAGGGGATCTTGTCCCTTTCCCCTTCTCCAGGGGACCATGTATGTCTCTCTTAGGGTCCTCCTTGTTTACTAGCTTATCTGGCAGTGTGGATTGTAGGCTGGTAATCCTTTACTCTATGTCTAAAATCCACATATGAGTGAGTACATATCATGTTTGTCTTTTTGTGATTGGGTTACCTCACTCAGAATGGTTTCTTCGAGTTCCATCCATTTGCCTGCAAATTTCAAGATTCCATTGTTTTTTTCCACTGAGTAGTACTCCATTGTGTAAATGTACCACATTTTCTCCATCCATTCTTCAGTTGAGGGGCATCTAGGCTGCTTCCAGTTTCTGGCTATTACAAATAGTGCTGCTATGAACATCATTGAACAGATGTCCTTGTTGTATGAATGTGCTTCTTTTGGGTATATGCCTAAGAGTGGAATTGCTGGATCTTGTGGTAGACTGATTCCCATTTTCTTGAGGAGTCACCATACTGATTTCCAAAGTGGCTGTACAAGTTGGCACTCCCACCAGCAGTGGAGGAGTGTTCCTCTTTCTCCACATCCTCTCCAGCATAAACTGTCATTGGTGTTTTTGATTTTAGCCATTCTGACAGGAGTAAGATGGTATCTCAGAGTTGTTTTGATTTGCATTTCCCTGATGGCTAAGGATGTTGAGCACTTTCTCAATTGTTTTTCAGCCATTTTAGATTCCTCTATTGAGAATTGTCTATTTAATTCTGTACCCCACTTTTTAATTGGATTGTTTGGTGTTTTGGAGACTAGCTTCTTGAGTTCTTTGTATATTTTGGAGATCAGCCCTTTGTCAGATGTGGGGTTGGTAAATATCTTTTCCCATAGACTATGGTTTAAGTTAATGATTAGGGAAAACAGTCGAGTCCTAGGAGTTGGCTCAAGTTCTTTCTGATATCAGGAAATGTGTTCGTGGGTTTTGGTGAGCATCATTGCTAAAACAAAGCTTTGAACAACTGGCTTCATGTAACCAGAAAACAAAGAATTGGATGGTTAGTTAAGGTTAGTTAAAGACAGGATTCTAAAATACAGAAAACAAAACAAGTAAGCTGTTTTTTTTTTTTTCTGGCATTTATAAAACCTACTGCTTCTGGGCAGTGGTGGCATCCACCTTTAATCACAGCACTCAAGAGGCAGAGGCAGGTGGATCTCTGTGAGTTTGAGGCCAGCCTGGTCTACAGAGTGAGTTCCAGGACAGCCAGGGCCACACAGAGAAACCCTGTCTCAAAAACAAACAAACAAACAAACAAACACAACCAAAAATCCAAAACACAAGCTATTGCCTATACAAATGTTTATGGCTGAAAGGCCCCTGACCTATGAGATGTCTAAAAGATAAATGTTTAACTATATGTGGGCTTTTTCACCTATAATATGTAAAATGTTTAATCATGTAAGGGATATGGAAGACAAGTTTTTTTGGGGGGGAGTCTTTTATTTTTGGTTTTTCAAGACAGGGTTCCTCTGTGTAGCTTTGGAGCCTATCCTGGCACTCACTCTGGAGACCAGCCTGGCCTTGAACTCACAGAGATCTGCTTGCCTCTGCCTCCTGAGACAAGGTGTTTTTTACTTGTATTTATTGTAATAATTCATTTAAAATAGAATGTAACCTCATTGTAATTTTTCTATTGCTTGAAACATTCAGCTGGGGTATACAAATTGTAAGGGGAAAAATAAAGACACAGTACAAGGGAAACACCAGGAAAGATATAGAAGGAAGTCACCAGGAAAGAGAAAGAAGGAAAACAGCAGAGTAGAAGAACAGAACAGAAAAGAATAGAGCAGAACAAGAGACAGAAATAACAATAAAATGAAGGAGAAACTTTATCCCTCAGAAAAGAAGTCTGCGTTTTCTCTCACCAACTCTGCATCTCCTTACCAGTCTCTCTGACCTCCCGAAGGCTCAACCCTCTGCAGTCACTGAGCCTGGACAGCCTCCAGCTAGGAACACTTTCTTGAGATTAATGGGAGTATTTATAAATGGGATTGTTTTTGCCTCCTAAAGGAATTTTTTATCTTTCAATAACTGAACTTAATTCATATAGTATTTTAAGCTAGTGTATGTTAATCACCAAGGGAGTTTCATTGTGCCATTTCCATTCATGCCTTTAACAGATTTAGACCACACCCACCCTTCTGTTTTGCTTTCTTACCTCATTGCCCCTTCCCTTCCCTTTCCACATCCCTAGTAGCTAGCCCCTTTTAATTTCATAACTAATTCTCCACCTCACCTTCCACATATGAGAAAAGCATGAGGCTGAATATCTTTGTGGGACCGGCTTGTTTTACTTAGCATGATGGTTCCTAGTTCCAGCCATTTTCCTGCAAAGGAAAAAATAATTTTATTTTTCTGTATAGATGAATAAAACTCAACTCATCTCTCTCTCTCTCTCTCTCTCTGTGTGTGTGTGTGTGAGTCTGTCTCTCTGTCTCTCTCTGTCTCTCTTTCTCTCTCTCTCTCTCTCTCTCTCTCTCTCTCTCTCTCTCTCTCACACACACACACACACACACACTTACTCTATATCAGGTCACATCGTCTTTAACCATTTGTGTATTGATGGGAGCCTTGTCAGGATCTGTAACTAGAGGCTTAGGCGATGAGTGTGGACATGGAGGTATCTCTATGTTAAGTAGACTTTATTTGGGGTAGTTACCCAGGAGTGGTATCTATGACCGGATCATATAGAAGTTCTAAAAATATCGTGACTGTCTCTGTTATTGTGTGGTGAACTGGTGCTAACTTAGGGAGGAACTAAATGAATGAATATTTTCCAAATGATCACTAATATGCGGACACAAACATCTGTCTGTCGTAAAAGATTCATCAGAGACGTGAACCGAGTCAACAGACCACAGTGTAGCAGAGATCACAATGTTCGCTCTCTGAATCTGAACAATGCTAGATGCCATGCTAATGTTTCAGAAGCTACTGCTTGTCCAGTTAGATGCAGTATCAAGGAAGATCTACACTTCTCTGGAAAGGCCATTAATGTCTACCCTTTCCACACTCTGTGTCTGTGTGAGTCGAGAGATTTCCCTCACAAACCCCACATGAGCATACCACACTGGGATGAGTGCAGGGTTTGCCTCATGAACTCCACCTACAGGAGCAAGCCATACCTGGGCGAGTACAGGCTTTCCCTCACAAATGCCACCCAAATGAGTGTGCCTCACTGGGGAGAGCGCAGACGCGCACACACAAAGCTGGCTGTCTTCAATTGAACCCAGCATTTCAGGAATTTGGAAATAGCACACAGCAATGCTGCTTTTCTTGCCTACATGGTTTGTACCGGTGAGTGCACGAGTGTTTTCAGAACATATTACTCACATTAATATGTAACACTAATTTTCATTGTTGCTTTAGATGAATTAAATTAGTATTTTGATTTGTTTTAGTTTTCATTTCTGGCATGGGTCGAGATCAATAAATATACCCATGCCATTGGAAAGAATGCAAGACCTTCACTGATTTTTAATAGAATAAAGAAATCCTGAGACCAGAATTTTGTGAACCAAGAAAATGAAACCATCCCTGAGTGGGTCTGCCAAGCAGTGCTGTAGGAAGGCTTTGAAAGGACACCCTCTATTGTCCTTTGCTATATTTTCAAATTTTTGGCACTTTTTTAATGCTTTAATTTTAAATTTTATATTATTATTATTTTGGACTTTTGAGAAAGAGTCTTCCTATATAGTCCTGGCTGTCCTGGAGCTTGCTATGTAGGCCAGACTAGCCTCAAACTTACAGAGATCTTCCAACCTCTACTGCCTCCTGAGTGCTGGGATTAAAAGCGTGCACATCGCCACACCTGGAAATACTTTTACTTTTACTAAACATCATGGACAGGTGTTAGCTATCTATTGAATGAGTTATGTACTGCTAAAATGGAGTCTTCATGACGTAAAAGTAACCAGTGGGATTGACTAAGGCGTTAGTGTTAGGCTAGGCCTCCCATAGGACTAGGTGCTCAGGTGCCGAGGCAGGAAGATCGCTTGAGTCCAGCTGAGGAGCTTAAAGAGACCCCCAACTCTTGAAGGAAGAGAGGGTAAAGTAAAACAAATAAGTAAGGAAAGAAAACATAAAACCTTTGCTCATATTGAGCCTGCACCCACCTAGATATTGGGGGAACTAGACTGGGGATTTTTCAGCTCTGTGCTTATTGTTTGTTCAATCACAGGAAAGCTAATTAACCTCTCTGGCTTCCATTCTCTGAAACTGTAGTGTTTACCTCTCAAGGTGACAGTCAACACTAAAGAGTGAGTGGATAGGATGCCTGCTTCAGAATGGCAGGGGCCATTAATAAAGTTGTCATTACTGCACAGACACAGCCTAACCCTTATATTAGCTTCCTATTGCTGTTGGAACACAGTACCACAAAGTTGGATTTCTTTCTTTCTTCCTTCCTTCCTTCCTTCCTTCCTTCCTTCCTTCCTTCCTTCCTTCCTTTCTTTCTTTCTTCTCCTTCTTTCCTTCCTTCCTTTCTTTCTCTCTTCTTCTATCTGTCCCTGTCTCTGTTTGTCTGTCTGTCTCTACAGCTTTGGAAGCCAGAGAGCCTGAGATGTGCCCAAGTTAACATCAATGTGTTGTCAGGATTGGATCCTTTGACCTTGGGATGCTGTCTGTTGAGCTCTGGCAGGATGAACCATAAATAAACCTTGGAAGAAAAAGCAAAGAGAGTTTCATATGTATAAATGAAATGCTGTCAGCATTCAAGACTTGTGAAAATAAGAATGAACGAAAACCTCCCTATAGGCAGGGTTTTCTAGCAGAATGGAACCAACAGAATGTCTACACACACACACACACACACACACACACACACACACACACACACACACACACCATACCTCAGATCGGCTGGGTAGTCCAACAATAGCTGCCTACAAGCTGCAAAGGCTGAGCACTGAGTAGCTGCTTGGTCCATGAAGCTGTGCACCCCAGTAGTCCCAATCTGACACTGAAGGCGCGGAACATTCTTGGAGAGTTGCTGGTCTCCAGCTCACGCTAGAGTGACATGGAAACTGGTCCCTGATGTCATGGAAGAAGGCAGCAGCAGCTGTAGGGTACTCCCCAGAGAAGTGGAGGCAGCCGAACAGGCCAGCTGCTCTTTCCTTGGACCCCTGTATGTCTGGGTCACCCACCAGAAAGCCAACTCTCTGGCTTTGAGGCAGGGTCTTTCCCCTTTGGCGAAGGCCTTCACAGAACTGGCCAGAGGTGTGTCTCTACTTGATTCCTCCTCAAGGTGACAGTCAAGACTAACCATTACCTTACGATTCTCCAAACTAGGCTTCTCTGTAGGGGGAAATGCTGGCCACACCCGTTGGGGGCTGGCACAGGTGATGCAGACCACACGCACTCGGGTGTGGTCAGAGTGACGTAGCAAGACTTTAAATATGAGGGTCACACACAAGCGGCTCTCTCTGTTCCCTGACCTCCCTGCTTGTACAAGACTGACTCCATAGCGTGAATCCTTTTCTAATAAACATCTGCTCATCAAACTAGCTCTGACTCCATTTCAATCGGCATTAATTGCGTTCCACTTTGCTTCTCCAGGAAGAATGGCATCGACGACAGTGGGTATATTGGTGGCTTCCCAAATCATAGGCCATGTCCCAATCCTTAGAACCAGAGAACATTACCTTAATGGCATGGGAGTGGATTTACCTTATATGGTGATAGAGGTGATTGAATTAAGGATCCTGGGAGACTGATTATCCAGGTGGGTCCAAAATGCCTTCACAATTGTTCCTTTTTTTTTTTTTTAAAAACTTATTTTAATTAACATTTTTTCTCATTTCGTTTACATACCACCACAGTTCCCCCTCCCTCTTCTCCTCCTGTTCCCCTCCCCCCTCTCCATCTAGAAAGGGGCGGGCCTCCATGGGCTTGAACAAAGCGTGGCACAGCAAGTTGAGCTACGACCAAGCTCCTCCCCCTGTATCAAGGTTGGGCAAGCATGCAATCCAGCATGGGGAACAGGTTCCCAAAAGTCAGTTAAGCACCAGGGTCAGGTCCTGATCTCACTGCTAGGAGCCTTACAGAGAGACCAAGCTACACAACTGTCACACACATGTCAGTCCCATGCAGGCTCCCTAACTGTTGGTCCAGAGTCCATAAGTTCCCACGAGCTCAGGTCAGCTGTCTCTGTGGGTTCCCCCATTATGACCTTGCCCCTCCCATACAATCCCTCCCCCCCTTTTTTTTTTTCAGGAGGACTCCCAGAGATCAGCCCAGTGCTTGGCTGTGGATCTCTGCGTCTGCTTCCATCAGTGACTGGATAAAGGCTGTCTGATGACAATTAGGGTAGTCAGCAATCTGATTACAGTACCAAATGTTCTTATATGAGGTAGAGGGATGTAGACAGAAGAGCAGAGGGCAGAGGAATATTGAAGAGACAGATGTCAAGTCAGAGGCATGGATTTGAATAATGGTGTTACAAATCAAGGAGTGCCAAAGACTGTCAACAGTCACCAGACAATGAGAGGGATTCTTCTAGGAGCCTTTGGAGGGAGAGGGGCCATGCTGATGTTTGACTTTAGACTTCTGGCCTCTGGGACTGTCAAAGAAAACAAAATCACAGTGGGAAGCCATCCAGTCAGTAACAATGTTACAGCACACCCAGGAAATAAATCTGCCTTTGATGAGTTGAGATGGCCATAGCAGGCACTTGCTAATAATAACATAACAACTGCTGTAATAAAAGCTAGTTCCCAGCAAACACACACTCTTTGCCAATCACCTATTTCACCATGCTAATCCATTATCTCAATCAACTGGACTGGCATCCATGTAGGGGAGGGAGCTAAGACTTGGAGCCTGGGCTACGCAGGTAGTGATGGGGAAAGCTGAGACAAGACCCAGGGTATTTCTGATTCTTCTTCTTGTGAACCAGAAGAATCTCCAACAGGACTCCAAATGCAGCCCGTTTCATTGGGAGGAAAGCCAGAGAAGAAGGGGCCAGAGCAGGGGCTGGCAGAGAGAGCCCAGGATTTTGGGGGGCATTGAAGTCCCCCCACTGAGGTTCCACTAGTTTCCCTTTAATTGTATACATCCGCTAAGATCCTTAAACTAAATTCTGGTAGCTAACACAAGGTCAAAGGAAGGGCCAAGTAGAAGTCACTTCTACACTAAACTTAATTTATGCACTTGGGGACAGTTGGAAGCTTCATGAGATTTCAGAGCTTTGATTCCATGACACCAATTCCACCAGGTCTGGGCTCCAGTGGAGATGAGGTGTTTGCAAGTTCTAAGGGTAAAGAGACGAGGAACTTGTTGACAGAAAACCTTTAATTATTATCATTATTATTGTCATTATTATTTTCGTTTTTCAAGACAGGGTTTCTCTATGTAGTGTTTCTCTATGTAGTTCTACAGGGAACTCACTCTGTAGACCAGGCTAGCTTTGAACTCACAGAGATCTGCCTGCCTCTGCCTCCTGAGTGTCAACATTTAATTCTTATTCTGAGTATTGAAAGACCAGCCAAAGACAGGCACTGTTTCCTATAGACCATGGCTAAGGGTACCAATAAGGGGCAAAAAGACAAAAGTGTTGGGCTAACACTTGCTGAGTATTTTCTGCACACTGGGTGTTTCATGCAAGTTATTTACCCCAGATGTCAAAATAACCTTGGAATGAAATTTTATTTCTCTTTCTTTTTTACGGAGCTCATAGAAGTTGCTCAGTCATTTTACTCACCCAATGGGGCTGGTAAAAATGGCAGAACTGAGATACCATAGTCAGTGAGTTTTCTAAACCAACCACAATAAACTATCACTATAATTAAACAACAATAAGACCCTCAAGGATATAAAAACGATGTGTTAGAAATATCAGAATGAAACAAAACTTGTACAACTGGGTGTGTAAATCTAACAAACACCTTTCTGCATTATTTTGAATAGGTAAAGAGCTCCAAGTCTAAATATTACCAAAGTAACGCTCCTCCTTCTGGGAGTGGTTGTAGAAAATGACAGACATTTCTGCAGAGTCACTTCTCAGACACATGAGTTTTTAGTGAATTGTTGATAACTGTACACTCTCGTGGCAGGAAGGTCTTGGAGAAGTTGAGGCCCCCAGTGGACATGGAGGTGTTAGTGGGAGAATAATGGGGAATAACAATACGGCTATCCAGATTGTAACAGCAAGTCTTTACTCCATCCACCGGAGCCCCTCTGCCACGTGGATGCTTTCGGCCAGGCCGCCCAACCGCCTGCCGCCAGTTAAGGTCCCAAGTAACACACAGAGACTTACATTAGGTACAAATGCTGCTTGGCCAATGACTAGGATTTCTCATCTGCTAGCTCAGTCTTAATTATCATAAATCTATATATTTTATAAGGCTTATCTTATAGAGGATGCCTTCCGCTGGCGCCCTCTCCTGCCAGTGGATCACATGGCGACTCCAGAGCAGAGACCAGGAGCAAGAGAAAAGGGAATGACTTCCTTCTTGCCCTTGCTTATAAATGAGTCTCCCTGCTATGTCACTTCCTGCCTGGATCACCACTTCTTTACTACATTTCCCAGAATCCTCCTTGACTCCTAGTCCCGCCTAACTTGCTGCCTCATTGGCCAAACAGTACTTTATTTATCATCCAATAAGACAAACATATACACAGAAGGACCTCCCCCATCACCAGACGCTGGCAGACACTCTTGCCCGGTCTCCCCATCCTGTGGGTTTTGGTGCAGTCAGGTGCACAGTGTGGTTTCTAGTTTGAGGCTTACAAGTCTGGGAAGAAGCAGAGCTGGAAACCAATAGTACGTATTTGCAAACGTCTACAGCAAGAGGCAACGGCTGTGGCGATTTTCATTGTATTCCGTGTGAAATAGTAGTTACAGTGGACTGGAATGAAAGTGTCTGTGCCAGAGTTTGAGAAGATCATGTTAGCATGAGAATGCTTTCTAACATAGAAATCAGGTCATCCGTGCAGCCCGAATACCTTTATCCCGTGCTCTCCATGTGTGTGTGTAATTCTGTGATGGGGGCTCCACTAGATCTCTTCGGGGTTCCCAGATTCATCTTTACCGCACATGTAAACTGTTCAGCAGTGTGGTTAATATATTTATTTTCTCCATTTCTTAGGAAATAAAGGCAGTCGAGTCAGGTCCTGACACCTCCCTCCCTCCAGCCCCCCTTCCCATTCTTCTTCTACAACTCTATGTCTTCTCTGGAAGGCTTGTGATGTCACTTGTCTTTGCCCTGTGTGCTCTTTTGTCAGCCTTTACACCTCAGCTCAATGCCATTTCCTGACGAAGCCTTCCTAGGCGCCTTAATCTGTTCCCATAGCACCTTATACACATACCTTGGTGGTGGTAGCATGTACCCATTCTCATCCCACATACCTTGGTGGTGGTAGCATGTACCCATTCTCATCCCGGGTACCTGGCCTGAATGCATTGAACTTTAGGACTCAGACTAGCTTCCAGGCTTCCCCATGCTGCATGTCCACACCACCGTTTGCTACTTCCTCTGTGGCAATTTTTTCTTGTTATACATTGAACATATACAATGGGTTTATAACATGAAATTGCTGAACACCCATTAAGGCTGGGTGTGTAGTTCAGCCGAGACAGTGCTTGTCTAGCATGTATGAAGTCCTGGGTTTGATCCCCAGGACCATATTAAAACTAAGCAGAGTGGTAACCACCGCACTTGCGAGGTGGCAACAGGATGATCAGAAAAGTTCACGGTCATCTTTTACTTCACATCATATTGATCCTGTAACATGCACTGACATGTATACCACATGGTACTATACCATGCTGAGATACTGCGGTTCTTCTCAATCTGAATGTAAGGCTTTCAATTGGCCCATATTAAAAAAAAATTACTCTCTTCAATGGGGCGTCTTCAGAAGGAAACATGGCAGTCTGTTTCTGGGCCATCAAGAGAGGATGCCCTGGTAACATCTCCAGACAAATTTTGATTCCACATAGCTCCTTGGCCAGAGAAAGCCAATGTTGGACATTCTTAGTAGACGCAGTGCCTAATTCTAGATGCCAGATAAACTCCAAGCCCAATCCCAGATTCTTCCTAGTTGTGTAAAATTTCCTCTCAATAGAAACATTCCATTCTGGAGGGAGGTTAACACTCAGGAACAAACAAGCCTCATATGTCTCAGGAAGCTCCTGGAACTTAAACATCCACAAGGCCCCTCCTCTAGGTTATGTAAGCAGCAAGGACTTCTGGAGAAGTCTCCTATCAGCCTATCTGCCTGCAAGTCATGCATAGAGCTCCAGGGTTGCAGACTTTCTGAGTCATCACCCACTGGGGTGGGTTTTTCAGGAATGCAACTGCCTTTGAGTCACCATGTTCCCTGTAAGTAACCTTTTAACCATACCCCTGCAAGTAACCTCAATGAATACATTGGTTTTTCAGGTAGATCTGTTAGAATTACTGCTTCTGTCTGTCACTGGTGCCTTGTCTGGTCTGAGTCTATTATTTATTCACATCTCTTGAGGAAAACTTAACACATTATATCCGTATTGTAAGACCCCTGGAAGCTCAGGCTTCCAGGATCTCAGCCCAGGACCTCGGTCACCCCAATCACCAGGCAGATTCGAAAGCTTGAAAGCTTGATGCAAACTGTGAGAGGCTTTATTATAGTTGTTTAACGAGCTATCCCCATGTTAGCTCGGGCCTTCTATCCATCCACCATGGCGGATGGCTAGGAAAGACAGCTCCAAGCATCTGCATAGAGATCTTATAGGGCAGCGTAAGGGGAGTTGTCTAGGGGTACCCACAGGCTCAGGATTGGTGTGCCTCCAGGCTTTGAGGGCTTGCCCTGTGTTGATTGACCAACTGGTTGTTATGGCCCATAGGCCCTCCCAGGGCGGTTGCTATGCTCTGCGTCATTGCTGTGTGCTTGTCCTTAAAGCACACCCAGAGCGGTAAGGCATAGTGCCACCAGCTAACTTCTGATTGGTTCCTTGCTGCGAGGCAGGCGTCTGACCTCTTAGTGACCAAGGCAAGGTCAGGCCAGTATGTGTTCAGCTGTCACGGCTGCCGAAATGGGGAGCTGGTCCCTTCACTTATACCTTGTGGGCTGCCGAGCTAACACAAAGCCCCATTGTACTTCACGCTTCTACACTACAAATGGAGCCCACAGAAGATGACGAAGTAGCTGGTCTCTGCATAGAAAGGGCGTGCATCCGGGGACCCACTTGTCTGCTCCCATGTTCCTCCCAGTGTTCCAGAATGGCTTGGAATCTGGGGAAGTCTATTTGAATGAGCAGGACTCCAGAGCTGATGGAAGGGACTTTCTTGGCCCACATGCCACACCACTGTGCTGGAGTCACCAATGGACAAGCCTACAGCAGGGGAACCTGAGTGCCACTCACACGCCACCTTCCTGGGCTTCAAATGCCCACATCTCTAGTGGTAGCAGCCTCAAAACTGTCAGCCGCTCCAGAAGGTCAGGCTTTACTGTTTAAATTGGAGCAGGGAAGGGAAAAAAAACGGAGGTGACTCTGCTGATGATACTTAGTGAAAGGTTCAGGCATTATGCTGGCCTGCCCCTGTTACCTGGTGGAATCCACTCAGGCAATACCCTGGTCAGCCCAAGGTTCCATGGGAAAGAAGTCTGCACGCAGGTGCAGAGGACCCCTTTAAAAGATAGGGCCCCTTTACTCTCTTCTCTCTCTCTCTCTCTCTCTCTCTCTCTCTCTCTCTCTCTCTCTCTCTCTCTCTCTCTCTCTCTCTCTCTCTCTCTCTCCCCCTGTCTCTCTCTCTCTCTCTGTGCTCTCCCGTCTCTCTGTTCCCCGCTCTGTCTCTCTATGGCGACCGGCCATGGCGGTCAGCCATTACCCTGTTCCTCTTCTTAGTCTCCCCATTCTGCCGCGCCTTATAATAAACTTATAGTCAATATGTCTGTCACAACAATTTCTCTTTTCTTCTTTTTAAACAAAAGAATGGACAGGATGACAGAGGCTGATGTTGCCTCCTAAAATGATGTTTATAAGAGCTTACCCCCCTCAGAATTAATTAGATCACATTCCCCACGGGAGACGTGTGAAGTGTGCTGATCACCTCACAAACATTGCACACCCGTTGGTGTCTAGGTCTGGAAGGGAAGCGAACAGAGCTAAGAGAGCTATGCTAAGTGCCTGGGAAAGGGACCGTTATTTAGGTGAGGCAGATTCAGAGAAAAGCAATATAATATAGGATATTATAGATAGTGGATTCTTGAATAATTAGTGTGAAAAAGACGGTCAAACCTCATGTGTCACGTAGAACAGTGTGACAGATTTCATCTTTGGAGGCAAGCGGGCGGGCTATCTCATCCACTAACGTGTTTATCTTGGAAAAGGCAGTATAACTTCTCCGTGCCTCAGTTTCCCCATCTGTGACACAGAGAATCCTATGTTATCACCAGAACCTTCTAGTGAAAAATAAATGAGATGAGGTGTCCAGTAACACAATATATAATGGTTGCTTAAAATACTAGAAAATATTAGTATAGTGTATATATAATTCCTTTTTCTATAATTTCTTTCCCACTTTTGATGAAAACACTGTTCTCTGGAGTATCTTAGACTCCCTAGGAAACAGGAAGTTTTGGTATATCTGTGCTTAAATATGGTAGAGAAATATACTGTGGACTATGTTGGAAATGGCTTACTAGCTAAGATACTGAACTTGAGGGAAAATATTAAGATTCCAACAAAATAACAGAAGGAAAGCAGCTTATTAGGATGTGACTTGCAAGATAATCAGGATACAAAGGAGAAGCATGCTACATGCAGGAGAATCAGGATACACACTGGAGAATCAGGATACACAGGGGAGAGTCAGGATGCACACTGGAGAGTCAGGATGTACACAGGAGAGTCAGGATACACAGGGGAGAATCAGGATACACACGAGAGTCAGGATGCACACTGGAGAGTCAGGATGCACACAGGAGAGTCAGGATACACACAGGAGAATCAGCATGCACACAGGAGAATCAGGATACACACTGGAGAGTCAGGATGCACACAGGAGAATCAGCATGCACACTGGAGATTCAGGATGCACACTGGAGAGTCAGGATGCACACAGGAGAGTCAGCATGCACACAGGAGAGTCAGCATGCACACTGGAGAATCAGGATGCACACTGGAGAGTCAGGATACACACTGGAGAGTCAGGATGCACACTGGAGAATCAGCATGCACACTGGAGAGTCAGCATGCACACTGGAGAGTCAGGATGCACACAGAAGAGTCAGCATGCACACAGGAGAATCAGCATGCACACTGGAGAGTCAGGATGCACACTGGAGAATCAGGATACACACAGGAGAGTCAGGATGCACACTGGAGAATCAGGATACACACTGGAGAGTCAGCATGCACACAGGAGAGTCAGCATGCACACTGGAGAATCAGGATGCACACTGGAGAGTCAGGATACACACTGGAGAGTCAGGATGAACACAGGAGAATCAGGATACACACTGGAGAATCAGCATGCACACAGGAGAATCAGGATACACACTGGAGAGTCAGCATGCACACAGGAGAATAAGGATACACACTGGAGAGTCAGGATGCACACAGGAGAATCAGGATGCACACTGGAGAGTCAGGATGCACACTGGAGAGTCAGGATACACACTGGAGAGTCAGGATGCACACTGGAGAATCAGGATTCACACTGGAAAAGCAGGCTAAAATGTTCATTTTGCAACAGTTGGAGATATCTTTACAAAGCAATAATTTATTCTCTGATTTACACAGTTGTGGCTGCTAAAACTTTGAAGGTTGTGTAACTATCCTAGGACCTCTCCCAGAACCCAAAGAAACAGAGCAGAGGCTGTGTCTGAGCCCACAGACTCTATTCCTTTCCATTTCCTATTGCTTTGTTTCTCGGGACAAGAGTAGCAGTGCCCCAATCAGAAACACAGGGCCTAGGAAACCAGACAGTTAAATTTCTGAGCTTGGGTTTTTTTTTTTAAGTGTGGGGAAGCATTGGTTATATTCTTTATGAAAGATTGTGTAGCAACTCAAGCCCACCTGCTAGGAACCAAAATCCAAAGTAAGAAGTATGGCCAGTGGTCTTGACTCAGTGTGCTGTGAACTGATACTAATTGGTCAATTAGGTGCCTGACTGAATCCTGTCTCAAAGACAGTCCATGGGAAGCCAAAGTCAGACACTAGCAATCTCATGTCACAGCTGAGAGAAGAATTGAAGTTATAGACATACAGTTTGAGTACAGTTACTGTTTGAAAGGGAACTATACCCTGCTATGGAAAAAATCCTTCTGTACACTGTGAAATGTATTACTCTCACTGGTTAATAAAGAACTGACTGGTCTATAGCTGGGCAGGAAGAGATTGGGTGGGAGAGCCAGACTAGGAGGATGCTGGGAAGAAGAAGGGTGGAGTCAGGAGATGCCAGGAGATGCAGAGGAAGTGGGAAGTGTAGAAAATGAGGTAGCAATCCCGGGAGCCATGAGGCAGAGGAGAGACACGAAGCATGGGTTAACTGAAATGTACGAGTTCATCAGTAACAAGCCTGAGCTATCGGCCAAGCATTTACAATTAATATTAAGCCTCTGTGTGCTTACTTGGGAGCGGCTTGTGGGGCAGAAACTTCTGCCAACAATTCCTTAAACATTTTCCATATGAACCAAAGAGAACCTCTCCACTGAATCTTGAATAACACGGCAAAGAGAGAATGAGAACCCCTGAAAACCACATGAGTTACCACTCGGAAGAAGCAGGGTTAGAGATGGGCTGTCCTGAAATGGATTGCTCCTCTTGAAGCCTTTGGGGAATTGGGTGGCCCGGATCCTGAGCTCCACTTAACCTCTGGAAAAAAATGGGTGTGGCAAACAAAGGTGGCCCCAAGGATGTCTTTGATGGCGATTCGCAGATTGTAGAGGTCCAAGGGTCCAGCAGATGGACAGAAAGCTAAAAGCCTGCTTTGATTTTTTTTTTTAAATAGAAGGTCTCTTTATATAGTCCTGGCTGTCCCAGAACTGGCCGTGTAGAATAGGTTGGTCTCAAACTGACGGAGCTCTTCCTGCCTCTACCTCCCAAGGGCTAGGAATAAAGACATGTGTCACCACAGCAGCTACTAGGAAGCTATTTGATTTGAGAAACTGAAATAAAAGCCTCCTTTCCAAGGAGACTCACATGCTTAAGTCATTCCCACAACAGAGAACAAACAGCTTGAGAACCCTCAGTTCTTTGGATAAATAGGAGGTTAGGTGCTCAGAGGAAGAGCCTGTGACCCCATCATAAATATTTAAGAGAATCTTACTTTCATTTCTGAAAGAGCCTTGCAGCTGTTTATAGGGGTCAGCTTTTTCTGAGAGAAAAAATTTTATCCCAGGTTTTAGGGCTTTGACACTGACTTTGAGGTAATCAGCAATTCCCAGGAGCATAACACACTACTGTGGTCCAATCAGTTCTATTTTTACTGAAGGTTGGCTCCCTGTGGCTCACACTTAACCTCTGTTATTTCCTTAGTCTGCAGTGTATAGTGGAATAGAAGGGCTCAGCCCCCAGGAGAACCTCATCTGAGGACCCATAACCTGAGGGTGCTATTGCAGGAAAAGCCAAATGGAAGCTCCCAGAGCTGCCCTCCCTGCCAGAGAGTCAAAGGAAAGCAGAAACATTTTCCCGAGGGAACGGCAGGGATTTGTGTCGTCATCAGAGACTGGAAATACACAAGGATGGTTATACTTCTATCACCATCTTGGCGCAGATGACCACAAGCTTAGTCAGGAAGAGATTCCTATTGCACTGATTCGATTTACTTACTGCAACAGATCAGCATGGACTCCGGCCCCTCAGGGGCAGCTACTTATTGAGAAGATGCATTAGTCTACCTCAGTGAAAACACTGATCACGAAGCAGTTTGCCTTGACCTTACAAGACACCACAAGCTGTCCACCTTCACTGCTGTGTTCCAAGGTTATGTCCGATGCTCTTTCTCCGCCACGATTGGGTACAGAGGATTGTACCCAATACCACGATTGGTCATCTCGTCTCACCATCTCAAGTGATTTTATTTTAGTTTGTCACATCGATGGCAAGTTGGAGTGTCTGGAGAGTAGAGGAACCTACACACTTATGCCTTGATGAGCAGCATGAGAGGGTCCTGACACCTGAGGTAAGCTCTGAAGTGTGAGTGGGAAATCCCTCCCCCAAATGATATTTTGGTCTACAACAATCTGCCTACGCCTACGTAGCAAGGGCGTGTATGACGCAAGCTTCTCCTGTGGTTCAGGGACAAACCATGAGCTGTTGCTTGCCTAAGACACATAAACTGAGGCCCATGTGTGCCTGGCATGATTGTCCTATCAGGATTGGTGTAATTTCAAGGGAGCCTTCTAGCATTAGTTCAATATGTGGGAATGCGTAGGAACTGGTTAGAAGAGATGGCAACCAGGGCTACTTAAGCTGTGCTGGGTCATCCAGGGGACGTCTTTTCAAGTGTCATCTAATCTGGGTGGACTTTTAGATTACCAGATAAACATATTTGGGGGGCTCAAGCATAATAACCCAAAGCCACTTTCCCTGTCAGCATTAATTTGCCTTCAGTAGGCCTAGCAAAGCAAAGTCGTCTTGGTGCATTGGTTAGGAACTCATATTTGCAGCAAGAGGAATTCAAGTTCAAATCAGGACAGGACACTTTATCAGCTCTCTATTGCCACCATAACAAGCTGCTAACAAACTTGGCTTAAGACAATACAAATTTGGCAGGACAGTGTTCCTTATGGAGACTCCGGGGGAATTTCATTTCTTGGCCTCACCAGCTTCTAGATGCTGTCCACTGTATAAACTGACAACATCACGGCTCTATGGTATGGTTAAGGGAAGGTTTTTATTGTAGATATGAGGGAGAGTACATCCAGGGGCATCTGGAAGAGTCCAGAGAAGAGAGAGACTATGTTGGACTAAACATGGCCAGCAGACTGGGCCTGGCCAGGAGAGAGGGAGGATCGGGGTGGCCGTAGGGGATAAAGACAGAGTGAGGACCAAGAGAAGACAGAGCATAGCCAAACTAGCAGGGTTATAAGGAGAAATGAGTAGCTGGCAGTGGTGGTGGTGGGGGAATTTCCTCCACGAGAGGAAATTTCGGGGTGGTGATGAGAAAAGCTGAGAGGAGCCAGGATGCCAGCATGAAGTCTGAAACGTGTAACAGGTCCTTGTGGAACTGAGGGACCCCGGGGGCCAGCATGGGCTTTGGTATCTAATAGGAACCCCAGATAACCATCTGTCCCTTCTGCTACTGATAAAGGAAGTGCCTCCTTCGGTAGAGGGGAACCAGCTTCACAAGTTCCTTGGGAAATGCTGGCTTTTGTCTAACAGGCAGAATCTGGGAAAACGGAGTTTCCTTTGGACCCAACACCCAGGTCCCTGTGACCACAACCCTTTCCCACGGTCAAAGCCAGATCTTTGCATCTATTTGACCCTTCCTTCTCATCTCCATCTCCCTCTCCCTCTGAAAGGATATGGTGGCTCACCCTGAATGCACTAAGATTATCTGGAACATTCTCCTGATTGGGAGGTCAGGTGCAATCTTCCCCTTTGCCATGGAATCCAACATGGGCTTTGGGTCATCAGAGGGAGGCTTTGTCTTGCTTACCACAAGCACTAAATAGGTATAATACTTCAGGCAAATTACTTAACTCCTTACTCCTTAAGCCCTTCTTTTGTAAAGTGGGGATGATAGATGACATTCATGAAGTAAGATAAGAATTTCTGGAAGCAAATGTACCTCACAAATGGAGCTCAGTGTCCAACACACACTAAACAATCCTCACAGTGTTCTCTCTTCATCCTTATAAATAAACAATTACTGATGCAGAACTCCCACACTTGTGCCCTAGACCATGAGGCCCTCAAATGATGCTTCCAGGCATCCCAGCCAGCGACAGAGACAGCGAAGCCTCACTAGTCTGGTTTCCATACCTCCCGCTTGCCTTGAGCCTGGCTGACACATGCCCTCCTTGTGATGGATGTCACACTCAACAGCGACAAGCATTTGGGCACTTGGCGGAGATTGTCCTGGGAAGGAAGCGTTCTTGTTGTCATAAGGACAAATGACTCAGTGAATATGAGCCTGGCAAACAGCTCCTGCTTCTATGAACAGCCACGGACACCCCAAAGAAACCATCGGGTACCAACACTGGCTTGAGACACGAACAAGCGTATGGTGACGTGTACTGTTTCAGGTACCCCCACCTTCTTGGGGTCACTGGTTGCTTCTGACTTTAGCTAGTAGGAGTATGACCCCAGTCTTCTGGGTCACCTGGGTAAATCTCTGTATCATCTTGGCCTGACGCCCTGATTTCTGTTCCCCGAATCCCTCTTTTATGCCACACTGTTGCTACAGGCTTCTAGACTAACAGAATGGCCTTATGGGAGGGAAGTGGGCCATTTGGGTTTCACTTCCTCATCCAACTGACCCCTGTCTCTGCTCACGTGTCCAGACTCAACACAGAGCAGTCCCTGTCACACTCTTAGGCAGCCCCCTTCTCCTAGGCTTCCTGTCACACCTGCTTGGACCGTTGCTGTATTTGTTCTTGGGCAGTTGTATGTCCTTGGATTCTTAGTTTCTCTTAATTTGGGCTGACGTGAGTTAGTGAAAAGATAAGGTTGAAGAGGTTGATAAATGTCTCTTTCAACAGTCTCCTGGGGCTAAACTTTCCACCTACTGAGAGAGAGCACTTGGAAGTCACATGGGCACTTTGGTGTCTTGTAGTGCCATAGGGGAGCCTCTGGCATTCTATAGGTGGGGACAGTCATCCTAATATTTTCACCAGAGCTTTCCCATTGAAAATACCAACAGCTTCCATCCAAAGACACTGCTCTAACTGGATCAGCATTCTTTGCAGAGTTAGAGGTACCGGATGGAAGATCCTTGGATAACAAAAATCAGGCAAGTTACCTTTTATGTGCTTTTGCTGTTTCTTTGAGTGTGTGTGTGTAGCATATCTGTGTGTATGTATAACATGTACAGTATGTACATGTCCGTGAAGGGTTGAACACCTTTCAACAAGATGTCTAACCTCTCTGAACCTTATCTGATTCTTCTGTAAAGGAGGAGTGATGCCCCAATTCCCCCAACTCACTGAGTAATGAGAGGTATAAAGGACTTCCCACAGTGCCTGGCTCACCGTAACTGCTAATAAACAGTAGCTATTACTAGTGGTGATGACGAGCCTCCAGTGCTGGCCATGCTGGAGCTCCCAGAGGGAACGGATTTTCTCTCATGGCTCACCCTCTTTCATTTGCTACCCAGTATGGAACTAGGTGTCATTTAAAACCCACCAGTATGTGGCAGGCCACAGTGAGGTGCCATCAAACATCAGGAGAGGCCCAGTCCTAAAGCCGTATCCGGTCATGCCTGCTTGCCAGGAAGGAGGATCAGAGCGCTGGCTGGATCATCCCTGGATTGGCTAGAGTGGAATTGCCCCAGAGGGTCTCATCTTGTTCAGCTGAGGAGGCCAGTGTTAAACTTTGGCATGCATTAGTTACCTGGAAGGCAGGTTAGGACTTGTGTTGTCCTAACACAATGTTTAGCATTTCTGCTTAGCGTGTGTGAGATAGGGCGTTTGCAACATTCTCCATAGCTGTCGTTCTTCCCAGGAAGCCCTGTGGACCCAGTGAAGATGGAAACACACCCCGGTCAACACTCATGCGGGGATGGCGCGGGAGAAAATATTGATGCTGTCAGCCTGGAGTTAATATATTTTGAGAACCACTGAGTTGGAGAAATGAGAAGGACATAACTGGATCTATCTGGATCTTTGTAGTGAGTTCTCTTTTTCCAGAGAGTATCTGTTATTTCTGTCCTCTAAAAAGTGCTTTGTGGCCTCTGCTGCTGAGCCTTACTGTTAAGTGATGCAATTTGAAGATGGCTGTCAGATACACTTAGAGACATAGTTCAAACTTTGTTGAGGAAGCAGGCCTTTATCCATGGCTGTTTCTGTCCTCTCAGGGTCAGGCAGAGTGACTTCATAGTTACGCTCAAATACCTTCCAAGGTGGAGTCAAGGCTACAGAGCTTGCTGGCATTCTGGGGTAACTTGACACTAGTCTCAAGTTGAAGAATACACCTGTCTTCCATGGTGGCTACTGGCAGGACAAAGTGGCCTTTGCTGACTGTGTGAAGGGCCAGGCACTGCTGAGGTCTAGGCTTGGCCACTGGTAGATGCTCGGCTCCCTCTGGGTGACAGTCTTCCTTGTTTGACAGCTGTCAGCTCGGCATCAGATTTCAAGGTTGTTTTGATTTCCCGTGCCTGTGTGACCTCTGGTCCCAGGTTGATCACCAGCGAGCCTGTCATTTCTGGCTCTTCCCCAGTGAGACAGCAGAGCCTGTCTTGCTTGCGAATCCCTCCTCCACCGGCCCACCCTTTTGGCCTGTGAGCTAATCAGCTTTCAAGGACCGTGGTGTTTTTCCATAAACCTCTTCTGTGCCTCATTGTCCATATTAATGCCCTTCAGAGACAGCACTGAAGAAGAGCTGTGTGACGCTCCAGTCATGCCAGGGGTGAGGCATAAAGCAGAGCTATGGGAGAAAGCACCCTCTAACTTGAGGGAGGCCCCCTGGAGCCCTGGACACAGCCTGTCAATCAGGAGGACAGAGGGCTGTACCTCTGGCAGGATTCTGTTCTGTCAATCACAGGGAAGTTGCTCTCATTTTTCTTAGGCGCTGCAGACGGATGCCAAAAACCAGGGCCAGAGTCCGCAGGGACAAAACAGCATAGGAGACAAAGAAGTTTGATTTCGTGTCAATTGCAACTAATTGGGAGCAGCTGCAGGGAGTTCCAGGTTCAAAGGCACACTTTGAAGTCAGAGAAAGGAAAGCGGGCCTGATCTTGTATTTGTGTCTGGCAGAGTAGCCTTCGGTGGCCATTGTCATGGTTACTCACTTCTGTTTTCAGCCTGGGAAATCAAGTCCCGGTAATGTGAATAGGCCTTTATCGGGTCAAATAACCCGTTGGTAGTAAACGTAACAATGGAACTCAAATTATCCAACATTATCACTTCAGTACATTCCCAACCTCTTAGGAAGAGAAGTGGTGGAAACGAGACAAGTTCAAATCCCCGAGTCCATTATTACCCACTGTGAGGCCCTGGGCGCCACTTAGAATTTCCGTGAATCAGTTTCCTTACATGTAAAATGGAATAGAAATATCCAGGCCATTGCTGGGAGCTTGCAAATGGTCATGGCATGTGGCTGAGGGCCTTGTACAGTTGTGCTCAGTAGCTTTCCTTTGTGCATTATTTGGATGCCCATTTTTGGAGGCACTTTAAGTATCAGTGGTGATTTGCTTGGACAGATCTGCTTTCTTTGCCTGGGAGCTGAAGGTTTGGCATTAGATGACCTTGGAGCTTTCTCCAGCTCTAAAATCCTGCCTGTTTGTTTGCGTGGCTCGGGATAAAACCCAGGGCCTTGTGCATGTCGTGAAATTGCTTGGTCTCTAAGCTTCATCCCCAGACCTTAGCTCAAAAATCTCTGTGATTGCAACGACTCTCGGGACTTTTCTTCAGCTGCTTCTATGAGCTGGTATTTTGGAAATTAGCCCTGGGAGGCCTTCTGGAGCCTGACCAAGGTCATTGCAGGTGTAATGCATTCTGATCCGCATGTAGGAATTCATAGCATGAGACACCAGTGCACCGCTATTGCATGATGGGATAGATTTCCTTAACCTTTCAAGGGCAGGGACTGATCAGAGTCACCACAGTGTCCCAGCACCCTGTACAGGGTGTCACACGTAAAGGTGATGGGCTCTACTCCCAGGGCTTGAGGAGAGATGTCCGGGGTTTATTCAGCTCAGAGAGCTGACTTTTGCAGGGGTGCATACCTGGGTTGGCTCGTGACTTGACTTCCAGGCATTCAATGGGGAAACAGTGAAATGAGCCTCTGTCCTTGACGCAATAGCTAAATGGGCGAACAGGCAAGGTTCCCATCTATACGGTGGGGCTGGAATGAGCTGTAACACATCAGCACAACTAGCCGAACAGCTGAATAGCTGTGTCTCCTCTGAAAGCCACTCCAGGCCCAGGTTAACTAGAACATTCTGCCCATAGGGGGGAGGGAATGAGGAGATGGGGTAAGCAGGACCCAGGAGCATGACACAGGAGAGATTTATAAATAGGAACATGGAAACTTGCAGGAGAAGCCAAGCAAGGCAAAGGAGAATGGGCGAGTCTCAGAGAGACCATTTTGAGATGCAAACAGCTCAGCTAAGCAAACAGAAGCCAGATTTCTTGGAGGGCCATTATGTAACGGCTTCCCCAGATTAGGCTGGAAGAATTGGATGGAAGCTGTGCTGCGGGGAGAAGCATCCACAGGAGGGGAGACAAGCTCTGGTTCAGTCTCTATCCAGACAGCATGCTAACTCCATGTTCATCGGACTCCGCCCTAAGTGTAGGGGTCACAACGGTAATTAAGGCTCCGTCTCTATGACCAGGGAGGAAGACACACAAGCTCACAGGATTATGTGACACCTCAGAAGCTGTTTTGTATTGTGTTATGCTTTTCCCCACGAATGGACAGCTTCTCCACCCGGACCACTTCCATTCCTCCTTGAGAACATACTGTCCTTGTTTTGGGTGTATTGGTTTCGATCCCAGTCCTACTCTGGATAAGGAACGTCTGTTTCCCTAATGGGCCATCTCCAAAGGCACAGCCATGGGAATGTCTCTCTGGGATTCCTCCATAAGAACTCATGAAGGAAAGGCCATTTCTTCCTGAAAGTGAAACTCTGCTGGAGTGAGATTGTTAGACCCCCCGGAAAACTCAGGCTTCCAGGGTCTCAGCCCAGGACCTCGGTCACCCCAATCACCAGGCAGATTCGAAAGCTTGTTGCAAACTGCATGAGGCTTTATTGTTGTTTAACGAGCTAGCTGGGGTCTTTTACCCACCCGCCATGGCAGATGGCTAGCAAAGACCGCTTGAAGCATCTGCATAGAGATCTTGTAGGGCAGCATAAGGGGAGTGTCTAGGGGTACCCACAGACTCAGGATTGGTGTGCCTCCAGGCTTGGAGGGTTTGCCCTGTGTTGATTGGTCAACTGGTTGTTATGGCCCATAGGCCCTCCCAGGGTGGTTGCTATGGTCTGCGCGTCATTGCTGTGCACTTGTCCGTGCACTTGTCTGTGCACATCCAGAGCCGTAAAGCATACCACCACTAGCTAACTTCTGATTGGTTCCTTGCCATGAGGCAGGCACCTAACCTCTAGTGACCAAGGCAAGGTCAGACAAGCACATGTTACTATCATGGCTGCTGAAAGGGGCAGGCATCTGACCTTAGTGACTAAGACAAGGTCAGACAAGCATGTGTTCGGCTGTTATGGCTGCCGAAATGGGGAGCTGGTCCCTTCAAGATCAAGCATTCCCCAGATGAGTTTCTTGACTCAGAAAGATAAACAGTTGAGAGGGATAAAAGTGGCAGCCATTGAGAGACAGAAACCACACACACAGACACACAGACACACAGACACACAGACACACACACACACACACACACACACACACACACACACACACACACCGAGTGCACACACACCCCATGCGAGCTGCAGAGCCCCTGTTGTCCCCCTCTGCTCTTTCCTGGTGCTTACAGTCAGTGTGTGGACTCCTAGGCTCTCCTGTCCCAGAGTATAAGGGGATGGAACTTGTGTTGACTTTCTACTGTGGGTATGGACCAAACGGTATTCTAGGCACCTTGAGTGTAACTTGACTTAATTCCCAAAACAGCCTGTGAGGTGGAGTCAGGAAGCACTTTCCCTGTGTAAAAAGTGAGTGAGTTGCTTAAGGTCACAGTAAGTGACATGTGTATTCACTGGGTATAGAGACCAATCAAGAGAGAGGTCATCCCAGCCATCAAGTTGGGCCTCGGATAAACACAACGCAATCAACACAAAGACAAATTTTCTTTTCTTTCTTAGAAACTTTATTTTTTCCTTAGAGACTTTAATTTATTCAGCTTAAAAGCTTAGTTGAATCAAAAAAACGAGGGCAAGTAAGCTGTGAGATTACTTTTCCTGAATTCTAAATGTAGCTTAAACACATTTTTTTAAAGTATTTCAACAAAATAAAATACAGTAAGATAAAACAAAAAAAAAAACATCGTATAAAAGTTGGATAAGACAAGCTAACAGAAAAATAAAAGCGCTCCAAGAGAATAAAGTACTAAACTGATGAATATATATGCAGAGGACCTGGTGCAGACCTGTGTAGATCCCATGATTGCTGCTTCAGTCTCTGTGAGTTCATATGAGCTTTGCTCTGATGTTTTAGAGGTCCTTGTTCTCCTGGTGTCTTCCATCCTCACTGTCTGTCTCCCCTTCTGAGGGGTTCCCTGAGTTCTGAAGGGAGGGATTTGATGGAGACAGCTTGTTAAGAGTTGTGTGTCTCAGGGCCTCTCACTTTGTGTATTAGCTGGCTGTGGATCACCCTCCGTAGTTGGTCCATCTGCTGTAGGTGGAAGTTGCAGAATATCATTAGGGCTCATTTTATTGTTACTTTTTTGACTAGTATCATTTGATTTTACCTGGCATCTCTATGTAGTCTCTGGTTCCTGGCCACCCAAGCAGCGTCAGGTTTGGGCTCCATCTCCTGGAGTGGTCCCTTAAATCAAATCAGACATCAGTTGGTTACACTTACAAGGTCGGTGCCACCATTGCCCTAGCATAGTGTGTAGGTTGGACAGATTGTGGACAAAAGGTTTAACTCAAAGAAATGGCACGTTAGGGCAATATTCACAAAAAAGGGAGGGAGAGGAGGGTACTGACCTGAGCTCAAAGCTGATGCACAAGAAAGAAGAGCCTGCATGAGTGATCAGTCAGGCACAATGGCGGCCACCAAACTGGTGGAGAGGAGACCATAAATGCTGGAGGGATGCAGATATCAGAGTTGTGCCCAACAGGAATCTAGGGATGGATGAGGTGGGGGAAAGAACCAAAGGTGGCTTCTTGGCTTTGAAAATTGACCACAGGGACCCCCCACAGCTGGGCCAAGGAGCCCCTTGCGTGGCAGAGGAGGAAGAAATGAGAATGGACTGACATTTAGATTTCTGTTTAGCGGATGGTCTCCCTTGATGCAATCTTACAGTTTTGTTTAGAAAAAGCAGGTCTCGGGCACAGGCTCCCCAGGGAGCAGCTCCAGCTAATCAGAACCTAACAGTGTATTGTGCCATTTTCATGATTAGATTCCTTTCAGTGATGGAGATTTACAGTAACAGGAATAATTCTCTCCACCACTGACTTTCCATTTGCAGTGGTCTGTGGGTGGAGTTCCTTTCAAACAGATGTAATTAGCCTAGTCCTAGTCTGGACCTATTAGTACAGTCCACTATACTAATTAGATACAATATGCTAATGCGGCCCACAAATATGCCAAACTTCTTGGAGACGTGAACACAGTGAAGAAGAGAGGAATGGGTGACTCTGACGGAGAACGAGGCACAAACCCTGAGAACTCAGTGTTTTCTGCTGAGAAATATTGTTTTTTTGTTTTGTTTTGTTTTGTTTTTCCTCTGACCTTGGCCTCCCATGCTGGTTTATCAGGAAGATAATGATGTTTGCTGGGGCGAGCTTTCATCGCCTAGATAAGGCAAGAGACACTTATCTGTAGTTCTCTGGCACCCTGCAAACTGAGAGGGAGGACTGGGCAGTGAGGGAGAAAGCAGCCCGCAGAGGTGAGGGATTTCCCACAGTGCACCTCTGCAGAGACTCAAGCCCCAGCCTCACAGCCAGACCTGTGAGTTTATTTCCTTTCTGGGAAGGGGCGGAAGAGGTCAGTGATGGGTTCCGAGCTAGAGTTATTGTGGGTAAAATGATGGGTCTGTAAGCCCAAGTGTTGAGGGGTGGAACTCGGGAATCCTCCTGAAAGAGACAGATGTCAGGAACTTGTATTGAGAGCGACAGTCATTCTCTTTGCTGTTGCACAGGAAGAGAGGCAACCCTGTAGAACCTAAGTTTTGCTTGAAGAACCGAGTGTGTAGGCTCCCCTGTGAACCCAACCTCAGAACAAAAAAAAACGGAGCAGCCAGCCACGGCCTATGGCCTTTTAGTTAGGCTATAAAAACTTGAGGTTAATAAAAACCATTTTCTGCTCCCCTCCCTGCCCCCAGTTGGTGTGTGACGTTAGCTTACATTTGAGAAAAGCACTTAGAATAGGGCCCAAGGCATATGGAGCATTATGTAAATGCTAATTTCTTACTGTTCTTCTTTTATTATTATTCTTTTTGTCCTCACCCTGGGAGGCAGACAAGGCAGGCAGTGGCCAGAGTTAGTCATTTTATGGATAATGGAAAGAAACCTGGGAGATTAACTTGCTTAATTCATGCAGGAGAACAAACAGCAGAGGCCGGAGTCAGCCAGATATTGTAACACCTGTTCCCACACATGACTTCGTTTGTGGCCTGATAACCCCCTGGTCACACAGACACAGGACAGTGCTCAGGAACAAGGCACTTTGCGGGTGGGGTGGGAGGACCTGGTGGGTGGGGTCTCAAGGATGTTGTGACATTTTGGTCCTCTTGCCTCCACGGCGAGAGCACCAGGATATCAGGTAGGCATCACAATGCCTGATTTATGTATACAGTGCTCAGGAATGAACCCCATGCAAGCAACTGAGCGACACTCTCAGCCCCAGTAAAACTATTGATCTAGAGCCCGAAGCAGGTCTGAATCCAGACCCAAACATGTGCTCACCTTATAACCTGGAGCTGGTTTTGATAGCAGAGCTTTGTATTATATATCACGGGGACACACTTGTGCTTCATACCACAGGAGGGAGTCCGCACGCATGCACCAGCCACGGGTTGTTTGTTGTGAGTTACATTAAACTAAATGTTATCCATTGGGCAGCTCAGGAGGAAAGCAAGATGTCGTGGTCTTGGTGTATGGGAGCCCTCCTCCTGTCACAACAACGAAAGAAAGGGAGAGCAGAATCTCAGAGACAAAACCCGCATGGCCAGAATATGAAATGCATGCCGTTTCATGTATTCTAAAAGTTCTTAGCCCCCAAAGCCAATATTCCACTATAAGACCCCCCCCCCCAATAAAGCTCATGCCTCCGGGATCTCAGCCCAGGACCGCGGTCACCCCAATCATCAGGCAGATTCAAGAGCTTGCTGCAAACTGCACGAGGCTTTATTGTAGTTTAACGAGCTAACCCCATGTTAGCTCGGGTCTTTCATCCACCCGCCATGGCGGATGGCTAGCAAAGACCGCTTGAAGCATCTGCATAGAGATCTTATAGGGCAGCATAAGGGGAGTGTCTAGGGGTACGCACAAGCTCAGGATTGGTGCCTCCAGGCTTGGAGGGTTTGCCCTGTGTTGATTGGCCAACTGGTTGTTATGGCCCATAGGCCCTCCCAGGGCAGTTGTTATGCTCTGGGTGTCATTGCTGTGCACTTATCTGTAAAGCACACACAGAGCCATAAAGCATAGCGCCACCAGCCAACTTCTGATTGGTTCCTTGCCATGAGGCAGGCATCTGACCTTAGTGACTAAGACAAGGTCAGACAAGCATGTGTTCGGCTGTTATGGCTGCCAAAATGGGGAGCTGGTCCCTTCACCATAACCCTCCTCCATCTCAAAATGTTTGCATTTGTGTCTGTTTGTCCTAGGCATTTCTGAGACTTGACTATCACGCCCCACCCCTTTATGCCAATTATGAATCAGTTTCAGGCTGTGAACAGTTACCACCTGTGTTAAAATAAAAACTAAGTACATCCTGCTTGCTAGCTCAATCTGGGTGTTGGCACACCCTTTTTGCAAAAAAAGAAATTGCCTTTCCAGGTTAACTTCATTTTGTGCATGTCTATTTTTTGAATTTTATTTATTTTCATTTTGTGTTTTGGTGTTTTGCCTGCATATATGTCTGTGTGAGGGTATCAGATGCCCTGGAACTGGAGATACGGACAGTTATGAGCTGCCATGTGGGTTCTGGGAATTGAACCTGGGTCCTCTGGAAGAACAAACAGTGCTCTTAACCTCTGAGCCATCTCTCCAGCCCTGTGTGCATTTCTTTGTATGACACCTGTCGGGAGTCCAATATTGTGCTATTAGAGGATTTCTCGGGATCCAAAGCTCCAGAGCTCTGGTTTACATTGTATTGCAGATGCTAGCTGATTTGCTGTTGAATAGCCTTAGCGGAGAATGTCCCCTAGCTTTGCATCTCTACAGAACTAAGCATTTGAATAGGCCTGCATGAGGGCGGAGGGCAAAGTCTAAGTGAGGAGGTATCAGTCTAGAGGAGGAGAGATGGTTGAGAGATCTGCTGATAGGGTCTAGGTAGATGGGAGAGAAATGGTCTCGGGGTCAGGGAAGAATGGTTAGATTACAGACAGGAAGATGCTGAATAAAGGAGAGACTCCAGTTTTGCAGCATGGAACTGAGAGCTCTCTAAAGATGACAAGATGCCCGTGTCTGGTCTTTATCGCCCTTGGGTTACTAGGAATTCCCAAGTCTTCGCTCCCCCACTCAGGCAGGACTTCATGGCTTCTATGGTTTGGGGCTAAGCCACGCTGGGCCATGACAGACACCTTTCCAGCAAGAAGGACTAAAGTTTGAATTGGTATATTGCATTTGCTGTCAGGGAGGCATTTTTGGCCACTAATCTTTCATCATACAGATGCACAGAATTTTGTGTAACCAAAGTGTTACTCTTGGAAATTATTTTGTCTTAGCATCTTAGCTCCTTGTTATGATAAATCTTTCTGCCAAAAGCCGCTGAGCCCCACTGCCACATGTGAGCTTTACGCCAGCCGCCCGCCTGAGTTAGGGCCCAAATGAATACACAGAAACTTGTATTAGGTTCAAAGCTGCTTGGCCAATGACTAGGACTTCTCATCTGCTAGCTCAGTCTCAATTATCATAAATCTATATATGTATAAGACTTATCTTATTGGGCGCCTTTTTGGCGTCCCTCCTTGCCGATGGATCACATCCTGCCACTGGAGGAGGCAAACGGGAAAAGGGCCACTTCCTGTTTCCTCGCTTAGATATGAGTCTCCTTGCTATATCACTTCCTGCCTGGATCACCACTTATCTACTACATTTCCCAGCATCCTCTTTGACTCCTAGTCCCATCTAACTTGCTGTCTCATTGGCCAAACAGCATTTTATTTAACAATCAATAAGATAAACATACATAGTAATTCCCCATCAGGTCCTCTTTTCTGTCAAAATAAAAAGAAAGATAACTCATCTTTTATAATAACTGAAGAAAACTATAACCATAACTATCTGTCTTCAACTCTATCAAAGACCACAGAAGGATAATATATAAACTCTAGAATTGACAGAGACATCCGCTACCTGGACAGTCACCCAAAGTTCCTCTGTAACGTTGGGGCATCCATCTTCAGCCCATAGGCCACAGTGTGTCTGGCACACTTTTCCATTTCAACAGGAACCCTTCAGTACTGTCTTGTTTTGTAAGTTCAGCAGTCACTTTCTTATGGGTCCTGTATGTCCAGTTTATACAGCAACAAACAGTCCAGGAAAGAGCAGTTTCTTGCCCAAATGGCTAATCTTGCCATGTTGAAAGCAAACTCCATAACAAGTTTCTTCAATGTCCACCTTCCTTTCTGACGTAATTGGTGTGCCAGGAGCAGTTGTGTCTTACTGCCAAGAAAAACCCTAAACCATTTAAATGCCATATTTCTGTAGGTCTTTGAAAAGTTTGAAGAATACCTATCCATCTCAAATACATCTCTGTATATCTAGAAAACCTAACTAACCTAATTATAAGTTCTGACTATTATAGGTAAAAGATCTGTATAAACACAATACCTAAGTAAGAGGAGACATATACATATCACAAAATTGACTTTAAAGTTGTATCAATAAGTGAAAATCTATACCAATGCAAAGTATTCATTCCTATATCCAATTCCCCCTTTTCTTTATTTAAAAAGAGACTGACTACGCTCATTATCATCCATAACTAACCCCATTTAAATGAAAACAAACATTTATAAACACTATTTGGGAATATGGGTGTCGTTCTTTCTAAACTGCTTCCTGCTGATTGGGGGCGATGTTTATACCATAGGGATCATAATAAAACAGAAACCTGACCGCATCCTTGTTTTTGTAGTCTGTAAGGCTGTATCATCTCAGCTTGGCCAATGACTAGGATTCTCATCTGTTAGCTCAGTCTTAATTATCATAAATCTATATATGTTATAAGACTTATCTTATCAGACACCTTATTGGCGTCCCTCCTTGCCGGTGGATCACATCCTGCTGCTGGAGGAGGCGAACGGGAAAAGGGCCACTTCCTGTTTCCTCGCTTAGATATGAGTCTCCTTGCTATGTCACTTCCTGCCTGGATCACCACTTATCTACTCCATTTCCCAGCATCCTCTTTGACTCCTAGTCCTGTCTAACTTGCTGTCTCATTGGCCAAACAGTATTTTATTTAACAATCAATAAGATAAGCATACACAGTACATTCCCCATCAGCTCCTCTTGTAGTAAATGTTCTTTTAGTCAAATATTTGAAAATATTTTTACTGGGATAGACTGAAAAATGGAATTTCTGGGTCAAAAACTGTATAATTGCTTTCCTACGCTATACAGTATTTGTAGACAAATTACTCTTTTGTTTGCCTCTTTGAACACTTGTAGAAATTTCCTGGCATCAAGGATCGTTTTTCAAAGGTTTATTTTATGTATATGTCTGTATGTATGCATCAGTGCCTACAGAGGCCAGAAGGAGGCTTTGGATCACCTGGAACTGGTGTTGCAGAAGGTTGTAAACTGCCATGTGGATGCCGGGAGCTGAAGCCAGGTCCTCTGCGAGAGCAGCAGGTGATCTTAATCGCTGAGCCACCTCTTCAGCCCCCATCATTTTGCATACACATTATTTTATTTCTAAAAAGTTTAAAAATAAGTTGTGGAAACCATGCTCTTACCTCACACCTTTCAGCATATACAAAACAAAGACAATTCTCTTACAGAAAATCCCAGCTTGTTATTAATCTGTGAAAATTAAAATGAAATTGTTTATACATTTTTGTATTTATTGTCTATCAACTGTCATCCACCTGTCTATCATCTATCATACCTATCATCTAACATATATGATCTATCTATCTTCCATCATGTTTTCACTATTTCTACCACTGCTTCCTTAATAGAAAGAGTAAATCTTAGGCTGTTGTTGCGTTCAGCTATCTCATGTCTTTGGATTCCTTGAATTTTTAATCCATCTGTTTTTTTGAGACAGAGTTTCTTTGTATAGTCCTGGCTGTCCTGGAACTTGCTCAGTAGACCAGGCTGGCTTCAAATCCACAGAGATCCACCTGCCTCTGCCTCCCCAGTGCTGGGATTAAAGGTGTGCACCACCACCATCTGTGGTTCCTTGAATTTTGAATAGCTCTTAATCCTTTGCCTTTCACGACACTGACATTTTTGAAGAGTATGGGTCATTTAGCATAGTGCCTTATTGTGAAATTGGTTTGGCTGGCATCTCCCCGTGATTAGATTCGGGTTATAGATTTCTGGCAGCAGTACACCAGAAGTACTTTGTGTTCTTTTCGGTGAGTGAGTTTGTGAGGTCCATCATGTCTCTCTGTGATCTAACCTTGGTCAAGGTAGCCCACTCTTCACACTGAAGTTACATTTTCCCTTTGTAACTCATGATTCTTTTAGTGGGGAACTCTTTGCGACTATGTGAGAACCTTCTTACTCACCATTTTTTTTATTTTTTGCTCACTAGGTTTAACATTCAAGTCAATAGATGTGTAGGTCAGTTATGAGAGTCACAGATGGTAGTTTTATAGTTCCAGCATCTCCTAGATGATTTTGTGGTGATAGTTTTTGATTATTTGTGGTGATGTTTTGTTTATGATTTAACAAATAAAGCTCGCCTGAAGATCAGAGTGCAAAGCTAGTCATACTAGTCAGCCATACAGGCCAGGCTATGGTTGTACACACCTTTAATCCCAGCAGCCACCCTAGATAGCCATATAGGCTGGGTGGTGGTGCACGCCTTTAATACCAGCACTGGAGAGGAGTATAAGATGGGAGGAGACAGGTGATGGGGAGGTCCTTCTGTGTTTATGTTTGTCTTATTGGTTGATAAATAAAGTACTGTTGGCCAAGGAGGATTCTGGGAAATGTAGTAAAGAGATCCAGGCAGGAAGTGACATAGCAGGCAGACTCAGAATATAAGCAGGGACAAGAAGGAAATTGTCCTCTTGATCTTCCTCTTCCTCCTGCTCTCTTCTCTATGGAGTCGTCATGTGATCCCAGGAAGAGGACACCAGCGGAAGGCGTCCTCGATAAGTCTTATAAAATATATAGATTTATGATAATTAAGACTGAGCTAGCATATAAGAAATCCTAGTCAATTGGCCAGCAGCATTGTGAAATAATATAAGACTCTGTGTGTTATTCTGGGCACCCACGTGGCAGGGCAGGGCTTAGGTGGCTTCAGCAGAAAGACTTATCGTTAAAGACAGGAGCTCAGGGTCTCAGTCTGTAGTCACACTGAGGATTGTCCCAGCCTTGGTAGAGGTAAGAACTTCCCAGTGGTTGGCTGTTTTGCTTTTCTGATGTCCAGCTTGAACCCCAACATCGGTCTCTGGGTTTTTATGAATTGTGCTACAGTTTGTATCAGCCCATTTGAACCATGGCTGTCACTCTGTTGTCATGCTCACACTGTCCCAGATTTGACCTGTGGTAACACCTTCAGGCTGGCTTCTGTGTCCCTTGTTCTCTGAAGATTTTTTTTTCTTTCTGGATCATCATGCTGTTCTAAACCAACAATCTAGCTGCATTATGGGAGCATCAGAGAAGCCACAGTTCTTCTCCGTCTCTTCTTGGCCTTTGTATTTCTTCCCGATTCCTTCTCATCTTCATCACAAGCCAAGGTGTTCTAGAACATTCGAACAGAGTGTCCACAATGGGGTTTAAGGCTTCTGACTTTCTGACCAGTGGGCCTTCGTCCAGCCCTCTAGATCATGCAGACCCCTGAATCTGCAGAGAAGGGAACTTCCATGACTCTCACACTGTGAGCTGAACTTTCAAGGCTTGCATCTTGCCTTTGCTGTCAATCTGTTTCCTCTGAGTTTCACACTCCCCAGACAAATGTGTGTAGGGGCAGGGAACAGAGAAGCAGCCTCTCTGCACAGGATGGCCCTCGAAACACAGAACTCTCTAGTATTAAAAGTCAATGTTAGTGCTGAGAAGTTCTTCTTTCTACTGATCTTTGTCCAAACTCTGTTTTCCCATTAAAACTGGAGTGGGAGGAGGAGTGGGAGACAGTCTTCTAGGGCCGTCCACCTGGGAATGGATACTTAGGGATGCTCTTTTCCACTTGATAATCTCCACAGGTGTCTCTCGTTGGGCACACTTAAGTAGGTGCTCAAGGACAGGCAGCTAGCTAAAGCAGAAGTTAGGGGCCAGCTTCCTGGGTTACAGAGTGAACAGAAGAAACAAGGCCAGCAAATTTGGAGGAGGGCGCAGGTGATCCAGCATCCCCTTCTAGCTTCACAATCAAGGACAGTCAACTCATTGCCTCATCCATTTCCTCATCAGTTGCTTGGCTTCAGGGTTACCTTCTCCGAAAACCCTTCCCCATGTCCTCGGCCTGAGCTTTCCTCTCTTGGATCCCTTCTTTTTAGCATCCTTGTGAGTCAGGGCTCACATATTGGCCATCTTCATGGGGGTCCTGAGCTCTTGTTGATCAGGGCTGACTATTACTTAACTGTTGATACAGGAAGCTAACCTGCAGAGCTCAGAATGGGTTCAGAAAACAGGTGTCCATGGGGCTGTGTCACTAAACCGAATTGCCGAAGACCTTTCTTGAAATGGTGCAGTTGTCAGTGTCAAGAGGGTTGGGCCATGTTCTTATCTCAGAGAAAGAAGGCATTATGAGATGCAATGGAGAGATCATGAGATTAACTGTGGCTGACCTGGATAAATCTTGACAGGGGGTCTTGGAGTTCTTGTTGGGAGTTAGCAGGCTGCCACCACAGTTCTAGCATGTGCGTGAGAAGGATGTACCCCTGTGACTGAGTCAATGGGCTTGGAAGCTAAGGTATCTGATCTCCAGTCCTGACTTAGACACTGTTAGCCATGCCATATCGGGCAAGAGATAAAAGGTCTTCCTTTAACCAGTGAGCAAAATGCGGCTACAAAGCAACCTTTCAAGGCTGCTGTAAGTACTTTCTGAACTCAGCCTTCATGCCTTTGCCCTGGGAATCATTTCCACCCAAACACCACAAATCTGGCGTGGGGGGGAGGTCAGGTGCAGTGGAGGAGGGAGAGAGAGTGAGTGTCTTAGGGTTTCTGTTGCTGTGAAGAGACACCATGACCATGGCAACTCTGATAAAGGAAAACATTTAATTCCAGAGGTTTAGTCCATTATCATTATGGTGGGACGTGGTGGCAGACATGGTGCTCTGGAGGAAGAGCTGAGAGTGGAGAAGGAGCTACATCTTGATCCACAGGCAGCAGGAAGTGGTCTGAGACACTGGGTGTAGCTTGAGCATAGGAGACCTCTAAGCCAACCACCATAGTGACACACTTCCTCCAACAAGGCCACACCTCCTAATAATGCCACTCCCTATGAGCTTATGGGAGCCAATTGCATTCAAACACCACACACACACACACACACACACACAGAGAGAGAGAGAGAGAGAGAGAGAGAGAGAGAGAGAGAGAGAGAGAGACCAGAAGTCTGTATATTCTGTTCTATTCCCACTGTCATTATCTGCCATCTTTACATCCCTTCCAAGGAACCATGATTGCTTCCTTTCCTCCAATTCACCTCGCACACAGGACCCAGGTGACCCTTTAAAAATGCAAATCAGATCAGCTTTCTCCCTTTAAGGAGGGGGTCTACAGAGTAAAGCTCCAACTCTTGATCTGCCTTGGTCTCTAGGTCCTGGGTGATCTCACCCTGAATGTTTGGTGTGGGTCACCTCCCTTCTCTTCCATGTCTTGGGGTCCCCATACCCAGCCACGTGCAATTCCTCAAACCTGTTCTTCCTCCCTGGCCTTGTGCACAGATTGCCCCCACTGCCTGGACTACTTCCTTCTGCTTTCTGCATAACTCTAGCTCAGAACATTTCTCAGGATTCTGATTGGATACTACTTCTTCCAGGAAGCTCAGCAATCCCCATAGTGAGGTTTCCCATACCTGTGCATATTTTTTTTCTTCCTTGCACTCTATTTTGGGCACCTTGTGTTTTAATCTGCTTTCTGTCCTCGGATGGACTACAAACCCTAGGAAGGTAACCCCCGCCCTATCATGAGCACCTTGTGGCACACACAGGGCTGTGTTCCTGATGAGCTCAGTCCACATTGTTTGGTTGGAAGAATGGAGAATGATGGACTGTCAGTGTCATGTGGCCTGGTGGCTGTTCAAAGACCCTTGCAGCCCAACCTTAGGGAGTGGAAAGGAGAAATGGTGTGTGAGAAGAGAAGAAACAAGAGGGACGTTAGCCATCAGAGCTTCCTGTATCCCAGCCTTGGGAGTCTACTGCTGGATCCAATGAACTTCCGGCCCCGTCAGCCTTAGGCCACCAGGCTCTCTACTGTAGTAGGTAGGAAGAGTAGGTTTACCAAATGGAGATGGGTTAGCACAGGGTTAGTGGGCGAGCATAGAGCTCAGCTGGCATTAAATGAAACAGAGTTTTGATGAGTAGGCTGTGTCCGATGGGATCTGCATAGGCTTTGGATGGTTGGTGGATACAGACTCCGTTTCCTTGGAAACAGCAGATTGAGGTAGATGAGGACTGTTGTGTCTCGGAGTCCTTTGTCTGGAACTATCACTAGGCTGGACATCCAGATGGCCTTTTTGAAGTCAACCTGATTTAGAGCTTCCAGGTGAGAGAGAGATTTCAGTCTTTTTTGTCTCATTTCAGACCATTGTTCTTGAGAGTCTCTCAGGAAGTAGGAAAGCCGCCGCCGCAATGAGGAGCATGTGTGGCACTGTGACTCACCTCAGCCACCTGACCTGGGAGTCACTGCAGTCCTCCCTGTCAGCCATCTGTCTTTTCTGTCTGTCTGTCTGGCATGATGAAGGGTCAGGGAAAGTTTTACTTTCTCATTTAAGACTAAGTTTCATTTTCTCGGGGTTCATGAGTGTTCTGCCTTTCTGTGATTTCTGTGACAAACTACCTCAAAAGGGATGCCTTGGGAAGGGAAAATGTGGCATTTCACAGTTCTAGAAGACGGAGGCTTCTTTCCAGCATGGTCCTGCAGCTGATTATCCCCAAATAAACTCACAGACACTATATTAATTATCAAACCATTGGCTGATGACTAGGGCTTCTGACTGGCTAGCTCTCTCTTAATTTTTAGCCCATAACTACTAATGTATGTATTTCAACATGGCCTTATCTTACCGGAGAAGGGTCCAGACCTGTTATTCCTTCCTGGCTACATGGCATCTCCTCGCTGCATCTCTCTGCCTCTCTCCCCAGAATTCTCCTCCTCTCCTAGCCCCACCTATCTTCCTGCCTCTACTGGCCAATCAGTGTTTTATTTATCAACCAATAAGAGAAACATGTATACAGGACATCCCCCATCACCAAAAGCTTGCTGAGGGCTGGGAGGGAGGGTCTAGTTATGCCTCTGTCTTAGTGCCCACAGCTCTTGATGTTGCTTGGCTTGTAGACACATTACTTAATTGGCCATCACCGTCACCGTCATCATCATCATCATCATCATCATCAATTTTTTTTGAGATAGGGTCTTGTGAAGTTCAGGTTGGTCTGGAACTCACTCTGTGACCACAACCAGCTTGGCTTTCTGACCTTTTTGCTTCTGCCTCCCAAGTAGAGGCAGGGGTGGGGGTTTTAGGCATTTGTTCTCATGCTGGTTTAGGCTGTGGTGGGGATTGAACCCAGAGCTTTGTGTGGGCCAGGCAAGCACCCTACCACTGAGCTCAGTCTCCAGCCGGTTGGTCTCCATCTTGAGATGTTCTTTCCGTGTTTGTCTGTTTATATGACGGTCTTCATTTAAGGGCATGGTTGTATTGGATTAATTTACATGACAGTCTTCCTGTAAGGACATCGTTCTATTGGATTAATGACACACTATTCCAGTGTGGACGAAGGTCAGTTTAGCCAATTATGCCTCTACAACTGTATTACCAGTTAAGAGTAAGTAACTTAAGGCAGGTTAGGACTCCAACTTGCCTTTTATGGGAAACACAAGTCAACAATGATGAACAGAACAAATTTGGGGAAGTCACTCACCTTCCTTCTTAGCCTTCCTTCTCTCTATAGATGTGATGATGGTACCCACCACAGTGCCCAGCTCACCAATGACACCGGCTTCCTGTGGAACCAAATATCCACAGCATCAGCTGCCAAGAGACCTTCAGATGACTTTCTTTTGTGTGGGGAGACACTCGGGGTAACCCTATCTTTGAAAGAGACACCCCAGTACTACAGTACCATACATGTCACTTTTTAAACATCATTCCTACACCACAGTTAGTGGTCCAGTGGCCTACACTACCGAAAAGAAATGACGCCGCATGGAAAGGACTCTAGGAACCAGCTTTTGGCTCATCCTGATCTCTGGCTTTGGGAACAATCCAATCTCCAAAAACATTTGCCTCCTCTTTCTTTCCAACTCCCACACGCTCTCCATTGCAGGCCTAGGAAAGAATTAGGAGGCCAGGATGAGGGAGGTTCAGGCTGTGGTAAAAGCAATAGGAAGACTTTCCATTATGTTGCTTTAGACTTCACCATAGAACTTTTTAGATAATTACAGTTTGTTTTCTGCCTTTCCTTTGCCCCACAAACACAAGCTAAGCTCGTGAATAGCAATTCGTTTGGTTTGCTGCCGAATCTCTGGCACCCTGCACAGTGCCTGGCACTCAGGAGCACATGCTGAATAATTGGAATTGCTCAAATGACTGATTGACAGTTGTTTAAATCCTGGCAACACCCAGGCTTAAGATCCAGATTCTAGACTCTCTCCTGGAAATTCTATTCAGAAAGTCTGGCCCAAGGAAGGGCATCTAAAACTCTCCATATGTCTGGAAGGATCCATAAGAAATGAACCACTTTGGTTGCATGGGGGATGGGGCTTGGCAATTGGTAGCTACGGAAGAGACGGGGAATTTTAACAGAGTGCCACTTTCAAGGTTTTTATTGTGAGTGGGGCATTTTACGTGCTCATAAAAGAAGAACAATTTTAACTGAACATTAAAAGAAATGAAAGCCCAGTAATTCTGATATGAGCCAGGGTTGAAACCACCCCTAGAGACCAGTTATTTCAAGATCCAAGTCCCAGGCAATTTCCTGGCTTCACAGTGGTCCCTGGGATGGTTTCTTATTTAGCTAGTGGAGGAAGGGAGGTCTTTGGGGTTCTGAGACAAATAAACGTGGGTCCTCCTGCTTTTCTTAGCCAATAAGAATGAGGGTTTGTCTGGGTCGTTGAAGAGCAATGAGCTCCTCTCAGGCTGCAGTACGGGTGCACTAGGCTAGAAATGTTCCACCATGATGATGTCCCCTCTGGACAGGGTGGACAGGTGGACAGACACAGCCACTTGGTGATTTTTTTTTTTTACAGTGGATTTCCAGCATCCTAAATTAGACATGTCACATCTCAGAAGTGGCAACTCAAACTCTGACAATCAGAAAGCCAAACTGAGCATCAGTGTCTTTTATTAGAATTGCCAGGGACGGATGTCACAAAGTATTAATAGATTTGGGAGGTTCTGATCCCCACAGTGACAAATACTAACAGTTAGGCCAATTCCTAATCAAAGGAGCACAAAACATCACACGGAAGGTCCTGCTCTTCAATGATTCCTGTTTAGCTCTCAGCAAGAAACTGAGACATGTCAAAAGTCAAGCAAAAAGCAGCACAATGTGATGAACTTTAGAACCAGACCCAGCTGTGGCTGGGATGCTGGAGCAGTCAGGACAACAGCTGTGGATGCTGAGGGGAGAATGGATGGATGTTTAAACAAGATCTCTTGATAAGGAAGAAAAAGGATACACAGCAGGGAGGAAAGGAAAGGGAGAAATGGTGTAATTATACTCTAATTGCAAAAAAAAAAAAAAAAAAAAAGAGGAAAAAAAGGAAATGCAAGAAACTCCAGTATAATAGAGATGAAGAGTTTTGTTTTTGTTTTCGACAGACTCATCTATAGATTGGACATGGCATGGGAAAGAATCAGTAAAGACAGGTCAATTAAAGCTTTGCAAGCTTAAATACAATAAGAAAAAAATGAGGTAAAAAGCACAGACCAGAACAATGGGAAATTATGACAAAATCACCTGGAAATCAGACCCAGATAATGGAACAGGAGGGATAATTAGGAATGGCAGGGAATTTCCAATGCTAGCGACAGACTCCAAGTCACAGACACAGGAAGTTCAGAGACAGCAGGCAGCACAAAGCAAGAAAGCTCCGTGTGGTCTGTCGTCCTCAAACTACAGAGAAGTAAGGACAAAGGGAAATCTTTGAACCAAACCTGAGGATGTAAAAATAGACCTTACACATAAGGTGTTAGGAAATCAACAATAATTTATCTATATAAATAAAATCGCAGAAAATTTCTCACCAGAACCCTTGCAAACAAGAAAGAGCAGAGTTATTTACTGAAACTTCTGCAAGACAAAGTCCACCAGAATTCTTACCTGGCAAAAGAGTTTGGGGGTGAGCAGGGACTTTGTCAGCAGGCCAAACCAAAGTTTGTGACTTTCCTCATCAATAGAATGTTCCTGCAGGAAACAGTAAAACAGATTTCACAGAAAGTTGAAAAAAAGTATGGGCCATTAACTAGAAAGGAAGGGCACTGGGGCAAGGAAAAGCAAAAGTAAAAGGAAATATTTTATTGACGCTCAAGTGTTTTGTTTAGTTACGTGGATATGCGTATGTCTGCGTGTGGGTATTCGCACATGGTACAACGTGGGAGGGGGCCCGGGAGAGGACACGGGACCCCCCAGAGCTGCAGTTACAGGCAGCTGTGAGCCACCCGATGTGGGCGCTGGGGACCAAACTCGGCTCCTCTGGAAGAGGAGTACGCGCTGTCAATCACCAAAGCATCTATCTCCCGAGCTCCTCCGAAGCAAGTACTTTACTTTTCTTATTTCTAATTTATCTTGAAATAGCTGCTTGTTTAAAGAAATAATAGCGATAGTATATAGAATAACTGTATCACACGGATAAGTAGAAGGAGTAACAACCGTATCATAAGGAATGGGCAGATAAAATGGGAAAAAAAAAACCTGTATAATAAGGCTTCTTTGGGGGCCAGTGAGGTGGCACCCGAGTCTCAGAACGTGAATTCAACCGCCACAACCCACAGCATCGACTTCACGAGGTTGACCTCTGACCTCTGCATGTGTGCCATGGGACAAACATGCCCCTCCACACGAGGTGAAAACATTTTTAAATGTGCCTATGGTGCATAGGAAGACAGATGCAGAGTATAGACCCATCTGGGCAAGTCTGGGGTCAACGCTGCATTGTAACATGTTAAACACTAGAACTGCACAAAGTAAGACCCAAGCCCTGCTCTGCTTGTGTCTCACTGCCCTGCTGCTCGAGAGACCCCAATGTTAGGTCTCTACCGCGCACCAGCGGGCAGGGTGGAGAAGGCCTACTCCATGCATAGTTTTCTGTGCCTTAGTTTTCTTCACTCAACATTTTTAAGGGACATCTTCTCTGCACATTTAACGGAAGGATTTAGGGATTCCAAGCCACGCTTTGAAATCTCACAGCATTGCCAGATGATAGAGCCAGAGACGAACAGTGCACTGGGTGGTGCACGCGGCTGCAGAGCTTTCAGACTTGGTGAGGCTGCGGGTGAAGGAGGCTGGGGTCTGAGAGACGTTTCTAGAATCCTGCTTTAGGATGTATTAGTTCACCTCTCTTATCTCACGGAGCGGACATTCATCTCTCAAAGCACAAAGGAGTCTCTCACCTCTCCTCTGCTAGACTTAGAAACAGGACAGACAGAACTCCTCCACAGGAGTTCCCTGGGCGAATTCAAGTACTGTTGGTGGTCCCAGCCCCTGAACAGAACCTGGGACCAACAGGAAAGAAAGTTTCTAGCTGTCAAAACAAGGAGTGGTAAGCAGGGGTGGAGGGCTAAAGTTGAACTAACAACAAGCAAGTGGGTATCTTTGGCAAATAAAGGAGCCACCCAAGCCCTTAGGGATGCATTGCAAAAACATCTGCTCTGCGGGGGCCCTCTGATGTCCTAAAGCCACCCCCTGGCATTAGATTTACAGAGGTGTTGTTTTCCGTGGGCGTCAGCCAAATTACAGTGGGGTTGACAGCAGTCTTGCTTCCATGACGTTGCCAGGAGCAAAACAAAAACATTCAGCTCTTTGTGCAGGGAAACCTCAACGCCCACAATGTCACAGAGGGGCAGGACACACGCACCTCACATGTGCAGGGCATATATGCAAACACAGTCTGGGTAATTAGTAGTTTCAGGTTTCCTGGAAAGCACATGCTTTTCGATTTAGTGGGTTGACAGGAAGTCATCTAAATCGTTGTCCGCCAAGCCGAGGGGTGGTAGAACAGAATTAGCCGGCTAATTCTGTGTTTTTCCAACTGGTATAAGCAGAGTTTTTCAGGGGGATTTCCAATCCAGCTTTCAATATGTGTTTTAGACTTCTCACACAGATTGGCAGAAGAGTTAAGTTGTGTTCACTTTGGGGGAAGTAAAGGAACCTTAAACCCACAATAGACTCTCTGGTTTTAATTTTAACATTGGAACATCACCAAATGTCGGTGGATCTGCCAACCATGGGATATTTTTGAGTAGTGTTTAGTCCTAGAGCAACGTGGTTTTACTTGTGACATCATTTAAAAATGTTGAATAATTAACAAGAGTTGGGTTTTGGGAAATCTAAACGGGCTGACCGCAAAGCATCTGAGGGAAGAATTTGGATGCCTTTTTGGACAGGTGTCTGCTGGGACTTCCTGTAGTGTCCTCTCCTCAGCCAGGTGGAAAAAGAGAGGGGATGATAATGTTAGACGCAGCAACTTAGGTAACACCTGCTGGACGCCACACACTTGAGTCTGATCACTTCTGTCTTTTGTGGTTTTAGAGGAGGCCTTTGTGACTGGCTTTTTCTAGGTACTGGGGTGCTGACTACTGGAAGAGGCCCCACAAGTATGGTATAACCACAATGAAGAAGAGATTGCCCTGTGCGCTGAGTTTCTAACCTTGTTTGAAATCCGGAAAGTCAAGAGAAAACTAATTACAGACAGTGTAATGTAGCCTGTTTCCCGGTGGAATGTCTTTTTGGGTTGCTTTACTCACTGACTTGGTTCAGGGAACATGCAGTCACGAGTCACAGGCTAAGCAAGGACAGGCCTTCCCTTTACCCTCCACCCAACTCTCGTGCTGTGACCTGATCCAGCTGACCTGGCGCATTGCCTATAGATCAGAAGAATATGCACACAGTGGGAAGACCAGCGTCCCCAGTGTCCCTTCACGGAACACACTTGAGCACAGAGGGGATGACTTGAGTCAAGTTCTGAGTCTCGTTTTTCCTTGGTTTTGGTTTCACTGTGTGTTGGGTTGACACACAGTAGGTACACTTATTTATGGAATGCGGCATGATTTTTGAATGTGCATGCATTGTAATGATGAAAGCAGGGTAGTTAGCATGTTAATCACCCTTAACGTGTTACAGTTTGTATGTGAAATGTGTCCCATGGGCTAGTGGGTTTGAACATCCAGTCCTTAGCTGGTGGAGCTAATTTTGCAAGGTTGGAGAACTTTTGGGAAGCAGGACCCATCCATGGCAGAGGAAGAAATGGGAAGATGGGTGTAAGAGGCTGGGAGGGGCCTCATCTCTCCAAGCCCAGTGATGCCAATATGAGCAGCGGGAGACATGGCTGTACTGTGTCCCCTTGTGTGACGTGCAGTCGACGGCTTCTCTCTCCTTCTCATTTCCAAACTGAAAACGTTACTGTACTAAAAATGCAAATTGAGCTAAAATTAGTGTAACTTCGCTCTCGAAAGGGCACATACCCCATTTCCTGTAGCAAACAAATTTACATGATTTTATTCTAAGAAGAAATATCAGTCAACTTAAAAAAAATGAGCCCCTTGAATACATGTTTCTGATCTCTCCATTGTTGTCAGGGAGCTGAGTAGCAGATCAGCCATTCTGCTTTGTGAATTTGCTCTTACTTCAATGTGGTAGACACTGAAATCATTTCAGCAAAAAGGAGAGGCAGATATAGCAGTGTGGGCCAAGCCAGAGGAGCTGGAGCAAGCCAGGGGAAATAGGAACTCTTTTACAGATGGCCACCCCCACTGCTTCCTTAGACAACTGACACGAGAATTCGACCACCCGAATACTGTTCAAAATAATATTTGAAAGTGGTAAAGCTATATAGGCAGACCTTACCCATTCTAAGACATCACGATCTACAGGAAGATGTCGTAAGCCTTGGCCCATCTCTTTTGTTTCTTTCTTTGTCTTTATTTCCCCCAGTTATCAGTTTCATTAAACTGACAGGTTAACCAATACCTGATGTATAATGGAGTAATTACAGTCACTGTCTCATCTTCTTGGATGGAAGAGAAAATGGTGCTGTGTAGAAATCTTCCTTCTGTATATTTTAAAGGTAATTACCTCATCACGGAAAGGTTCTTTAAAACAAGATCTTAAATACATTGAAAAACTTTTTTTGGGGGGGGTTCGAGACAGGGTTTCTCGGTGTAGCTTTGGAGGCTGTCCTGGAACTCGCTCTGTAGACCAGGCTGGTCCCGAACTCACAGAGATCCACCCGTCTCTGCCTTCCGAGTGCTGGGATTAAAGGTGTGCACCGCCACCTGGAGGAAAAGATTTTTTATAGTAATTAATTATTTGGGGATGGCTCAGGCCTCCTCCCCTTCAGTTCAGTTCTAACTGAACTTTCCCACGTGGAAACGGGACGAGTAACACACTGTGCTCTGGAAATGTTGCCAAGATTATTTTGTTCGTTCATTTTGTGCGCAGCCGGGCTGTATTGGGGCTGGGTGACCTTGGGGACATGATTGACCGTGGGCTGGTGACAATGAATTTAATTTATTTGGCAGTCCTTTAATAAATGCAGTTCCTCATATTATGGAAACCACCCCCACCCACCATAAAATTATCTTCGTTGCTAAACATAAATTAGTTTTGCTACTGTCATGAATCTTAATGTCAACATTTTTCAGAGACAGAGATTTGACAAAGGGATCACAATCCACAGGATGAGAACCGCTGTTCTGGGATGACCCGGAGAACATGAGAAGAGGAGCAGCGGGGGAGGAAGACGGAGACTAAGGAAAAGTAAGAGAAGGAAGGAGGAGAAGGAACAGGAGAAGAAGGGGAGAGAGACAGAAGGAGGAGGAGAGGCAAGGGATGTTTTACAGGCTCAGTTGCCTGATTTTCATATGTGGGACATGGGTTCTGAGCTGAGGTCCACGTGCTAACGCATCAGTCATCTCTTGAGCCGTCTCAAGGGATAAGATATTTGGAAGTGGCCTATTTCATCTCTAGAAATACTATTTATTTTCATACTTTGATTTAATATGATCACACCAGTTCTCTTACGCCCGATGTGTTCTATAGTCCTGTTTTCAATTTACATCTACATTTTATGTAAATATATATTATATATACATCTGAGGAGATAATGTAATTGGACTTTGGGTTTTGAAAACTACAATTTGATATCTCTGTCTTTTAATTGGAGTATCTAGTCTATTTTTATTTTAATATAATTACGGATAGAGCTGAGTGTAAGTCTAATATTTTGCTATTTCCATTTGACACATGTTTGTTTGTTTTTGTCCAGTCAGATGTTTCCAAAACTAAGCTGAGCACAGACCTACTGAATCAAATCAGGACCTTATTTTTTTTTTTTAATTTTGTCAGGATTTTCTTTTGTTCTTCAGTAGGATGGTTGTCCAACACAGTGCAGTCAACAAGTGCTGATAGCAACACTTGGCACTGTCTTAGAAAAAGGGCAATCCACACCCGGCATGCCCTCAGCTCCCCCATGGAATCCAGGCAGAGTAACTCACTGCTATCCAACATGGCTGAGTTCCTGGCTTGCCCTAAGCCTCAAGCTCTTTTGTTGGCTTGCAACTCAGAAATATTTATGCATTTGGGGGTCATTGCAAGAATGAACCCTAAAAATAATGGAGCGGGGAGGCTGAGACAGAGTCTCATGTCACCCAGACTACCCTTGACTCCTGATTGTTCTTCCTCTCGAGCACACGTGCTGGGATTACAGGTCAGGGCCAGCACATCCGGCTATGGTTTAACGTTTTATTTTTGTGGTATTTTTTTCAACTCTATGAGATAAATCCGCTTCATCAGTCATTATGTAAGAAAGCTTCCGAGCCCATCAACCATTTTTATTATCAACGAGTTCATCTCGTTTGGTTTAATCAGAGCGTGTAATCAACAGCAAACTTAATTTGTCTCTGCCAATCTCTCTCTTTAAATACCATTTGTTTGTTCTTTAATTTAGCTCACCATAATATAGATTTCCAAAAGCCTCCTGTGACATTTTAATGATGAGACTTGAATCACCACCTGCTGTCCAGGCTCGTCAGCTTGTCTTATTTATGTTGTTGTTTTCTCAGGGTTGGGAGGAGAGGTATGGACCGAGCTACTTATTAAACTTTAATCCAGTTGGCTTTGGGAACATGTGGAAATATACAAGCAAATTTAGTCTTATGCAATCGCAACCAACCGTTTATCACTCTGCAGACTGAAATTCAGATTCATTTTTAGTTGGAAAAGGAGAATATAACTCAAGAAAGTATCGAAAGAGAACTAAACCTAGGAGGAGGGAGAGGACGCAAGATGCTGGTGGAGAGGGCAGAAGAGGGGGGTTAGCGGCTTTGGGAGACCAAATTCAAAAGGAAAAGTCAAGTGGACTGGAGTTTGGGAGAACTGAGTTGAACCCCAGGATTTTGCTCTGCTGGGAGCTTGTGGACAGGCTTCTTCTGTCAGTCAGAGGTACAACAAGGAAGAATAGGAACAAGATGAGCAAGATGAGCTACCTGAGCAAGGGAGGTAGGCGGGAGATCTCTTTCCCGGGTGACTTAGGGTGTGGCTAAGTGGCAGCTGACCCGTACTTCCTTTAAATGGGCTCTCAGGTTGCTGTACACCTGCAGGCTTCCGTCTCTGTGTTTCTAAAAGGAAGAAACCAAAACCAAGCATCTAAGCCCTCAAATTTCAAGAGTTAGGAAAGGATTTTTAAAGTTTAACCCCGTGTTAGGAGTTTAAAACCCTTTGCTGTGGATACAGGATGGTTTGTTGCGTGTGCATGTCAATGAAGATTTCTCTGAGGAAATGGTCCTTCCTGCTACATTTGCTACATTCTCTGATACTCCAAGACTGAAAAAATATATCAGGAGATAGTGAATGATAAATTTAATCATAGCAACAAAGGTGATTATGCTAATTTAACAGCATCTTATTGGATCCTTCTGTGTGTTACATGAACTTATAGAAGAGTAAGAGCTAGTGTGTGCCTTTGAGAATTGACAAACCAGTCCATCATCAGCCCAAGTTGAGTTGAGTCTCTCGGGATTGGTTGAATTGAGTCAACATGGGATCCCGGTGGTACCTGGTGGGACACTCACTCTCAATTTCCCCAACACCCAACAGCATTACAGAATGTATCCTCTTAGTGCTTGAGACTGTTCATTCAAGTCATACATGGATATGTTGGATACGAGGAAGCCATCCACGAATGATCTTAGTTGTCACCTATGGAACATACAGACTAGTTGCTAGTTGTGACTGTTGATCTTGTGAGTCAACATGACAGGAAGGAGAGACACATGGGAGATTTGTAAAACACATCCCTGTGTGCGTGAGGGAGAGGTGGGGGAGGGAAAGGGAGAGAGAAAAAGAAAATGAGAGCAAGAGAGCGAGAGAGGGAGAGAAAGAGAGGGAGAGAGAAAGAGAGAGAGGGGGAGGGAGAGAGAGAGAGAGAGAGAGAGAGAGAGAGAGAGAGAGAGAGAGAGAGAGAGGGAGAGAGAGAAGTTTCAGAGACAATTAGATCATGAAGCTCAGACAATGAATGATTCATCCACTGAGGAGCCAACAGTGGAGAGACTATTGGGAGTTGACAGACTTGATCCAGTGGATGGAGTTGATAACTCACTTTCAATTGAGACCAGTTGGAGAAAGTAGGTCACTGGTGGCCTCCTCAGTGGTTACAATTGCTTTGTTCTCTTCATGCTGCTGCTTCCTGGCCACCATGAAGTGAGCTATTCTCACTTTGTGAGGCTCACGATGATGGATGGAAACCTCTTAGTTTTCTTCTCTTAATGTTTTTTGTCTAGATTTGATGGTAACAGCGAGAGACCATGATAAGCTATGGGGTTGTTTGTTCCATGGTGAATATGCTCAGTGGTAAATATTGAAGAGTAAACAACACTGTCTCAGTTAGGGTTTCTACTGCTGTGGTGAAACACTGTGACCAAAAACAAGTTGAGGGGGGAAAGGTTTAATTTGTTTACACTTCCATATCACAGTTCATCACTGAAGGCAGCTGGGGCAGAAACCTGGAGGCAGAAGCCATGGGGGAGTGGTACTTATTGGCTTGTTTCTCTTGCTCAGCCTGGCTTCTTATAGCTCCCAGGACCAAAAGCCCAGGATTGGCATGGCCCACAGTGAGATGGGTCCCCCCATACCAACCACCAACCAAGAAATTGCACCACAGGCTTTCCCACCAGCTGAACTTGTGGGACATTTCTCAGCTGAAATTTTACTTTCCCAAATGACTCTAGCTTGTGTCAAGTTGTCATAAAATGAGCCAGCACAGGTATGTATCATTATTCATCTTAGAAGGGAGCCTGAATAAACGGCTTTACTTTCTCCTCATCTTCTTTATAGATGGATGAACCCAGTGAATGGGGAAGCATGCAGACAGCCCAGGTGTACACGGCACTTTATGAATATTGGACAACTATAGGAAATGCAACTACGAGATTTCTCCAGAGGAGGTCTGTGTGCCTTCTGTGAGTTGCTCCCTGGGAGATGGAGGTCTGTGTGCATTCTGTGAGTTGCTCCCTGGGAGATGGAGGTCTGTGTGCATTCTGGGAATTGCTGTCTGGGAGATGCTTATGCCAGCATCCTGGAAGCAGCTGCTTGGAAATGAAAAGAACTGAGGACATCCACTCTGACTTCTGACTCAAGATAATGAGTGAGTGTGGGATAAATGACACAATTTCAAACATATGGAGATAATAGATGTATATCAGCATTCTAAAGAAAGACAGGGCATCTTTATGGGCCAAAGTTGAGAAAAAAAATCTCAGGGAGAATGGCCATCCATTAACATTGTGTATGGGTTGTGTGTGGAGGCGTGTGGATGAATATTCTTAATTTTCCATAGGAGACAAGAGAGTGAGTAAAAATGTATTAATTGATCTGACAATCCAGGCAATGGTGGAGAGGATAACCTAAAAGCCCTTCCCCTAAAATGAGATTGATGACTTCTCTTTATGCCATCCTAGAGCCCTCATCCAGTGGCTGATGGAAGCAGAGACAGACATCCACAGATATACACTGAGCTGAAATCGGGAATTTAGTTGAAGAGAGGGAGGAATGAAGATCGAAGGGGTCAGTACCAGGTTGGAGAAACCCACAGGAACAGTTGGCTGGAACAAGGGAGAGCACATCGACCCCAGATGCTGTCTGGGAGGCCAGTACAAGACTGATCCAGACCCCTGAACATGGATGTCAATAAGGAGGCCTCTGCACTCCAGGGAGCCTCTGGTGGTGGATTAGTATTTTTCCCTGGTACAAGAAGGGACTTTGAGAGCCCATCCCACGTGAAGGGTTACACTCTGGCCCTGGACACATGGGGAAGGGCCCAGGACCAGCACAGGAAGATTTGGTGGACTTTGCAGAGCCCCCGTTGAGGGCCCTACCCTGCCTGGGGAGTGGTGGGTGGATGGGGTGGGGGGTAGGCTGGGGTGGGGAGGAGGGATGGGGGTGAGGGGAGGGAGGGGGAGAAGGGACTTACATGTGAAACAAGCTTGTTCCCTAACTAGAACTAATAAATAAATTTAATAAAAGAAAAAAAAAGAAGAAAAAATGGAGCAAGATCAGTGCTGCAAATAAGGGACAAGCGGATAGTTTATGCTTCCAGTGAGAGCAGCAGTTGAAGACTGAATACAAGCAGAAATGTGACCTTTATGGCTAAAATGTAGAGCTGAAGAGGTAGGGAAGATGAAAGAATGAAAGACAAGCACCAGCGAGGCAGAGCCAGAAGATACAATGTACTGCTAAGGGTAAAAGTAGGCGCCCAAAAGGTGACATCTGACGATTCCTCACCTGAGAAATTCCTGGGTAAGTCATAAGCATTCAGAACGCCCACCCCCACCACTCAAATCTACCAGCAGAATCAAGAACGAAAGACATCAGACTAAATGAAGCCTGGACACTCACAACACTGCTACAGAGCAGGAAGCTAATGAATAGCACAATGGTTAGTCTGCATTGTTAACTCACTGCACTTACAGTCCCTTAGGAGACACACCTCTGCACATGTCTGTGAGCGTTTCCATGGAGTTTAACTGATATTGGAGGTCACATCCTGTCTGTGGGGAGCACCATCCCTGGGGTTGGGGTCCTGGTTGAACATAAATGGAGAAAGCAAGTGGGGCATAGCGTTTGTCTATGCCTTCTGACTGGGGTTGCAATGTGAGCGTCTGCCTCATGCTCTTGCTGCTGTGACTTCCCACTGTGATGGATTTCACATTCAAATTATGAGTCAAATAAATGTTTATGTTACTTTGTTAGGTACATTGTCACAGCCATGAGAAAATGACTAGACAGTAAAATCTAGATAGCAAAATCCACGGAGGACAATCAGATTGCCTCCAATGAGGTAGGACCTGTGGCACCAACTTTTCATGATAAAAAAATGCGATGTGTGTGGTACCTGGGGATGATGGAAGGCTGGCCTCAAAGTGCTGTGGAATGTACCTTTGACCCTGGAATTCCAGATCTAGTCAAGCCTGTGTCTCAAGAAGCCCTCTAGGTGATTTTGAGCCACTGAGTTTGGGGGCCCCTGGGCTGGGAATCATAGAGATCTTTTCTGAATTCCAGATCTTTCTTTGCTGCTACAAATGAATGATTGGAACACACTAATCTGCCCTTGTCCATGAGAGAGTGATTACTGGATGAATGTTTGCTTTGCAGTTAGTTAGTTTCTCTGTAGGTACCAAAGACATTATCAGTCCTTCAGTAACTTCTCTTGAGCTGGTACTTTGTGGTGTGTAGAGTCCTTAGCTGATACTCTGTGGTGTGTAGAGTCTTTAGTTGGTACTCCGTGGTGTATAGAGTCTTTAGTTGGTACTCCGTGGTGTGTAGAGTCTTTAGCTGGTACTCCATTGTGTGTAGAGTCTTTAGCTGGTACTCCATTGTGTGTAAAGTCTTTAGCTGGTACTCCATGGTGTGTAGAGCACTCCCACATGTACTATTCTTTGCTTTGCTTTGTTTTGTGGTGTTGAAGATTGAACCTCTGGCCTCACACATGCCAGGCAAGTGCTTGGCAGCCCCACGTTCCCTGTGTTTGACTGAACCTTTATGAACACACACTGACATCCAGAGGGAAAAAACCACCACTGGCTTCAGCTTTTGGGTAAGAACCCGAGTCTTTGGCTCAGTCTTCGTACAGTCTTTAGAACTGTACATCTGAGAAGTAGCCACATTGAGGCTCCAATTCCATCACAGTAGATTCTCCCAGGTCCTGCAAGTAATAGAAGAACTCTATTTCCATCTAGTTTGCTCCAAATGTGTGACAAAGCACTCCAATCACAGCTACAATGCAGAGAAGATATTTTGGGGGAAAATGGGATAATATAACCTGGACTTGTGGAAAAGTCCATATGATTTCATATGGTTATGAAATAACCTGCAATTGGTTATGGCAGAGAAGGGGCAAAAAGAATAGATGCTTCTGATTTTTTTTTATTGTTACCACTATGTAATCTATGTAAAGGCAGCAGGGCATTTGAAAAGCCTTTCTCATTCTCTTATGAATTTTTCTATACTTGTTAATAAACATAACATTGCTTCTCATTCTACCTGTGGCATAGGGAAATGATCAAAGGATCACATTTCAAAAGTGGTTTCAATATTTAAATTCACAATCTTTTCTTATTATCCCTATTACTCAAATATAGCAATTCCTTTTTTATGATTACTGTGAAAGAGATGTTTATTGGAGAAAGTCTGAAGAAAACAGGAACACAACATGTCCTTTATGGGAGGATATGAGGTTACCAGTAGGTTACACACATTGGTGCTCGCTGTTATAGTGATGGTATACTCACGCCTACTTCATCCCCTTTCTGTGCCCCGCCCTCTAAGCACCCCAGCTGCCATCTACAGTGCTGCTGAAGCCCTGAGGGTGTGTGTGTGTGTGTGTGTGTGTGCCCAAGCCTTCTGTCCTCTCCTGTAAGCTGTCTCTGTCTCTACAGGAGACACATTGCTAAGACTTGGGGCTGATGGTGACCATTTCACTATAATGTGAGACTTTCTGGTTTTAACCCTGTATCTTCTCCATCTCAGGCAATCTGAGACAAGGGACTTAATTCTGCCTCCTCTTGCTGCTCATCAACAGAGAAGGACAACGATCCCATCTGGGACAATGGTTCCAAAGGAAACCTAGCACCCACACCCTGAGAGAAGCTTCCTCTGTCTCCCTTCTCTGCTAGAGCCCTTCTGTGTCTTCCTGGTCTTCCCATGTCTTATCCTGCCTGGTTCCCTGTCTAGAAACTTTAAGTGAAGGTTGAATTGGACAGTATCCCTTATATTGAGTTTAGTCTCTTTTCATATTTCTGTGAGAACTTTCTTTTCCACTCTGTTCTACACAGTCTGCAAGTATGGCCAATAGCAGGTATGGTCCTGGTACCACAGGACCTGGGACAACTCCATCTCTGGATGCCTTGTCAGCAGATTATCTTCAGAGCAGAGAGCAAGGAGTTTGCTTTGTTCCCAAGGCAACCCGCCAGGTCCAGAGGGGAGAAACTCTCCTCCTACTCAGGATGATGTGGATTGAGAGATGGGTGCTGAGGGAGACAGAGGACAAGCCAGCATGTCTCTCTGTGGTGTAGACAGCTATTTCATGCTTAGAGTGTCTGTTCACACCAGCCTGAACCATTCAGCATGTTTCTCTGTGGAGCAGACATCCATCTCACACCTAGAGTGTCTGTTCACACCAGTCTTGGGGGGAAGAAAAGTGATCCTAGGGAAAGAGTATCAGTTTCGAAGCCCAAAAGTTCAAGGTTCAAGTTCTGCCTCAGCCATTTACTGAGTAAACGTTGTGATCTCTAAGTTAGGATTTGTGCCTTCTTCACAGGGCTAAGAAGACTGTATTATACCGAGTACCAATACTTGCTGGAAGACTGTGTATGGCTTTCAATAATAGCTGCTTGTGTTAATTTCCAGATGAAATAAATTTTTAATCTCAGAAGAAAGTGTTTGAACTTGGATTAAGTTGGGCCTCTGGATTGTCAATGGCTTGAGCTCCAACGGTCATCACCATGTTGAACATTTTACTTCTAGTCCTCAGAATGTGACCACATTTGAACACGGTATCTTCACAGAAGCGTCCCAGCGACCATGGGACTAATGTACTATAACTGTTACTCATACACAAAGAGGAAACTGGGACACATTCCAATTACAGAAAGAAAAAAAAAAAGAGGAAACTGGACAGCTACACACACAGGGAACATCACGCCAGCACCCACCACAGCCCATACCTGATCAATAGTCCCCCAGGCCCAAGGCCTCTGTGTGATACGACCTGGAGACTGTAGGAACGCAGAGCTAGCTGGAAGCCTTTGCTTTCATGTGGAGCCGTGGCCGTTTCCAAATCACTGGGCCTCCAGGGGCAGCTAAGCCTCCTGTGACCTAAAAGAAAAATCAATTTTCTGAGAGCTAATTTACTAAAAGCTATTCTCCAAATGACCACACTGAATTATTGAGGAACTGAGATGAGTTTCAGTTTCTTTCTTGACCCTGCCTGTGTGAGTAGATGGTTCCTGAATGGGGGCTCCACAGTCTATGCTTTTCTGGCCCCTGGTGTTGAATCTGACCAGTGCTCTCTCCTTGCCCAGCCCCTCTGCTGCCGTTTTGACAGAAATTGGCCTATTTTCCTTTAAAAACAGTCTGTCAACTATACATCTGTAGACATGCAATTGCTGGTCTGTAGCAGTTAGGACCATTGCTAGTTGCAAGCCACGGAAACCCCACTAGCGGTGCTGGGAGTCTAAGGAGAGCTGTCCAAGCTTGGGCTGTGTCAGCTTTGTGATGTGCTATTGTCTGCCTTGGTTTTATCCTCGGGCTGAGAAATGGCTACTGTACCTCCAAACATCACAGCAACCTTTCAGCTAGGATTCAGAGAGAAGGATAAAGAGCTATTTCCTTTATCAGATAAACTGTAACTTTTCAAAATTCACACCTTGCTGAGTTCTTAGTATCTGTCCTTAGCGGCTGGCCGCTGGCCATATTGCTATTCCACACAGCTTCCCAGGGATCTGCTGCTGTGTGTCAGAGAGAGCAATTAGGGTGTGAGAACCATCCTCGGCCTGATTCAATGTTTTATCTAAAACTGAAGCTTTGTTTCCTGGGGAGGAAATGAGGGTTTTTAAGAAGCTAAACTCCTACAGATCAGTTGGGGTCATAACCCATTGTGATTCTGTCCCTATCTACTCAACAGTTGATCTGACCTGCAAAAACACAACATGGAGAGAGAAGCTATTGACTGTAGAAAGCGTGAAGTCTAGAGTGTTTTGGAGCATGGGAGGGATGAGAGCCAGTTATGCTGGGACTGGAAGTTAGGACAAAGAGGAAATCCCAGTGGGTAGAAGATCACTGAGCAGCCAGGCACCTTCTCTAATGCCTCTCTCCCTCTCTGTGCCATCCCCCCTCTTCCCTGAGGGGGAGCAGTCTCCGTCACATACTCACACAGCCATGATGGCCGCCACCCTGGACCCAGAATCCAGACTGATGTCTCTGAAACTGTGAGCCAATGGGTCTTTCTCCTTTACCCTGTTCTGTCATGACTTTATTGCCTTTGTTTAAAAATAGCTAACGTGTGTATGTTACACCAACATCTCAGACAAACTTGAGACGTTCCAAGGTGAACTTGAAGACGAAGGCCAGTTACGCGTGGGGAATCCTACCTGCTGTACTTGCTCATAATACAGAGTATCCCAAGACATGAGGTCTCATGGCTTCCAACCCTACCCGTAAGAAGAGCAGAGCAGGGGTGTCCAAGTGAAGACACTCCATTCCGGCACTGAAAGAAAATGTCCCCGCATCTGTCAGGCCAGAGTGTGGTAGTTTGAATGTACTGGGTGGCACCATCAGGAGGCATGACCTTGTTAGAGGAAGTACATCACTGTTGGGCAGGCTTTGAGGTTTCCTATGCTCAGGATACCTCCCAGTGAGTCAGTCGACTTCCTGTTGCCTGCAAGATGTAGGACACTCGGCTATTTCTCCAGCACCATGTCTGCCTGCATGCTGCCATGCTCGCACCATGATGGACTGGACCTCTGAAACTGAAGCAAGCCACCTCAATTAAATGTTTTCTTTACGAGAGTTGCAATTGTCATGGTGTCTCTTCACGACAATGAAAACCCAAACTAAGACCCACAGAAAGCACACTAGTTTGGACTTGACACGGCTGCACACACCCACCACCCCTGACAACCCTGCTTTTAGAAAGACAGGGGCTTGGTAACTTGGCTTTCATGGCAAAAATTCAGAGACTATATCTAGAAATGTTTTGGTGGCTCCCCAATCAAGAGGGACTGATGCCCACTCTGTCCTTCTGTCTTTCCATATTTCAGGCTGGCTTCTACAGCTGGGGTTGCCTCATGACCCAAGGAAGTGGCAGGTGCCTCAGTTATTACATCCACATTTCAGTTGGCCTAAAAGATGGCAAGGTACCAGAAGTCTGTCAGCTGAGAGAGCACTAGTGAAATTTCCTGGGAACCCTTTCCACATAATGTCTCCTTCCATAGCCTTGGCTACCCCCAGAGAGAAGGAAAAGGTCCCCTTGGCTCAGCACACTGTGGTCCCAGTACACCGGGGATTCTGCTACCGAATGGATATTTGGGCCATTACTAGCTATTTCCAGACTGACTGCACGCCTTCCACTTGGCCTATTTCTTCCATGACTAATTTCTATCAATGCCCACCCATGAGACACCCAACAAATGCTTGTATCCAGTGGTTGTTCTCTGTGCCAAGATTGGCACCCTGTACCAGGCAGGGATTGGGGTGGGGGAATCCTCCAGGAGAGGGAAGAACCTGCAAAGAAGAGTTTAACAGTGCTGGGGTCGCATTGCAAGAGAGATTCACACTGCTGTGTCCAACTTGTGGATGCAGCCGGCAAGCAAAAAAATAAGAGGTTTGTAACTTACAAACCCATGCTGTTGGGTGAAAGATGCTTGAAGTACTTGGGGAACTGGAATGAGCCCCTAACTCATGATTGGAACTTAAAATTAAACACAAGAATTTCCCAGTAGAGGCATCCCTGTCCACTTTAAATTTGTGGTCAAACAGCTCGAGCCATTTCTTGGTACACAAAATTGGATTTGCCCTAAGGAGATTTAGGGCAAAAGCCATGTGCACTGCTCTGTCATTTGAGACCATGGTCACTGAGACTGGTGTGACTTTTATAGTAATTGAGCGTTATCTGAACCCCTGTGGGACAGAAGACACTATGCTAACTAAACCTTAGGAAGGTGTCTCCACCTTTCTCCTTAGTCACCACTGAGACCCGAGCAGTTGCATGGTGAGGGTGGGGTCGCCATTGTCCTGTGTTTCCCGAGAGTTAGCTGCTAACAGCCACACTGAAAAACGGCCTCTGCCCAAACTCCCATGTTATTCTCGCATGGGAATTTTGCTAAGTCCCTTTTCTTTCCACTCAAACATCCACGAACTGCTTCTGTAATTAGCCCATCTCAATTGCCATCACGAGCCGGCCTACAGAGACTCAGAGACTCTTGTTCCTCTTGATTGCAAAGGGCCCACTGCCGCGATGGAAGGCACTTACAGCGCCTGGAGCGGCTGATGCAGCATCCGGGTAGCAGGGCTGGTGGAGGAAGGGCAGACTCCCATCTGTTCAGTTCCCCAGGATTTGTATCAGGTGGGGGGATGGATGGAGATGGGTCCACTTCTTTCTTTCTTTCTTTCTTTCTTTCTTTCTTTCTTTCTTTCTTTCTTTCTTTCTTTCTTTTCTTCTTCTTCTTCTTCTTCTTCTTCTTCTTCTTCTTCTTCTTCTTCTTCTCCTCCTCCTCCTCCTCCTCCTCCTCCTCCTCCTCCTCCTCCTCCTCCTCCTCGTCCTCCTTTTTAAAAAAAGCTTATTGTCACTTGAGTCTGAATAGAGAGAGAAACATCTTGTTCCAGAAAGAAAAATGTCTGTGGCAGCCAGGTCCACTGTCCTGCTTAGGGTTTTTTGTTGGTTTGTTTTCTTTTTCTTTTTCAACTTGACACAAGGTAGGACTCATTTGGGAAAATGTTACCACCAGACTGAGCTGTGGGAAGCCCTGGGGGACATTTTCTTGATTAATAATTGATGTGGGAGGGTCCAGCCCACTGTGGGTGGTACCACACCTAGGCAGGTGGTCCTGGGTGTGTAAGAAGCAGGCTAAGCAAGCCACCAGGATCAAGCAAACCAGTGTTCCTTCAGGATTTCTGCTTCCAGTGATAGAATGTTACTTGAAAGTTGTTGGGGGTGGGGAGTCCTAGACTTGCTTTTGGTTACAGTGTTTTATCGCAGCAATAGAAACCCTAACTAAGACAACCATCCACCCCATTTTACACACAGCAGCCACTCCAGCTGGCATCCAGTTGTCTGCTGAAATGTCTTGCTCATGGCAGTAATTTACAGTGTCAGGTGGCGGTGGCTGTGGTTGATGCTGTGACATCTATCTCTGCCCCAAGTAGCCCAGATCCCAGGCTCCAGTTCCTGGACTGGGTGGCTTCACATGGAAGAGGGACTTTGGTCTGTAGATATGATTAGCAGAGTCCCTGGGATAAGAAGGTTGCCCTGTAGTATCCCATCTTTGTGGTGCCAGTCTGTATTAACAGGTGTACGTGCCTGAGAGGGGGGTGTGTGGATTGAGAAAACAGCAGGTAAAGATGCTAAGGAAAAGATAGAGACACAGAATAGAATCAGGAAGGGAATCCAGTGAATACTGAATGCCAAGTTGATTCTTCAACAGTCTTAAATACCCCAACCGTAAAGGGGATAATGACAAAAAGACTTCTTTATCAAGATACTAGAAGACAAAGATATTCTTCCTTGATTCTCCAAACATTTGGTAACCACACCTTAGACTAAGTCTCTTGTTATTGAGATAAGACATTCATGCCTAATTCCATACATCATACAGTAGTCACTCCTTAGACCTTTGGCCTTATGACTTTAACCTTGGAAGAGTAAGGATGGTTTTGAACTCTCTGATCTTAAGCCAAGATGAAGCAAAGCCATTTTTATGGGCCCCAACACTGTCGTGGATTACATGTGTGATGTCACCTAAGGCGTCGGAACTTTCCATCAGTGGATGACGGAAATGTGAGAACAGGAGAAAGGGCAGAGAGATGCCTCCTATACAGGAGCCAGGGGCCACAAGCCAAGGCGTGGGAGATTTAGTCAAGGCATCCACGCTAGGTACATCTGTGTTGTCTCCTCAGCTGAGGTCGCTCTGGTTTGTTTCTGCAGTGAGACAGCAGCATGTGAGGGGTGTTGCCAGTTGAAGGTTCATTAGCTTCCCTGTCAGGACAGTCTTCTCCGGTCGTCTTTCCTCAGTCCCCACATCCAAGCGGACTCTGCGTCCCAAATCCATCCTTAGAAACCAAACCTGGGATACTGTCTGTCTCCCTCCAAGGCCTGGCTTCCTGCCAGCACCTGCCAGCTCCTCACAGCCCCCTCCCTCCTCACAGTGATTGTTACCCAATAGACACTGGCTCCCGACTATTAGAAGAAGAAACTAAGGCTGAGAGAGGTGAAGGACCAGCAGAAATGGAGGAGTTGGGATTCTAACCTCCACGCCCCCTCTTCCAGGGGCTCTAGAATGAGTTTGCCAGTCTCTTAGGTATCAGGCTTATCATCTCGTCCCATGGTCCTAGCCCAACCTAACTTCTGATGTGCAGATTGCTGCCCTGGGTCAACAAGGCGACACCAGATCTTACATTCGCCATCAGAGCGCCTTACAGACACAATCTCTGTTGCTCACGGCTCTGTTGCTCTGCTGCTGCTACCAAGTGAGGTCAGGTTCCTAAGGGAAGGACTGCAGTGGCTCCGATCTGTTCTTCACATGCCCTGGAAAGTTAACCAGCTTCTCTGTCCATCACCCTTCAAAGACAGACTAAAGATCTTAAGAACGTGGCCCCAGCTTGATTCTGCAACCCCAGGTTATACCCTCTGCCCCTCGCTCTCACCTCAGGTTCTTTATACTCCTCCATGGCATCGATCACTCCTTCCACAGGACCTTTGCGTGTGCTGTCTTCTGAAGGCATGGGCGTAACGATTTCACTAGACCCAAGATAAATGATAAATGGGTGTTCATTGGGGAACAGTTTACACAGAACACTAAGGAACCGCCATAGTGTTTCTGTGCCCCTTTGAGTGGATCCGATCCTCGACCCAGAGAGAGAGAGAGAGAGAGAGAGAGAGAGAGAGAGAGAGAGAGAGAGAGAGAGAGAGAGAGACCACGTTCACAGGCAAGATGCCACTACAGTCTTCCATCTGGAGTGTTCTCTTTCCCGGATCACATCCTCCCTTGGCTATTGCGTCTCCGGGATGTCTATTGGCGTCTGGGCTGGGAGCCTCTGTGAGGCTCTGTCTCTTACTTTGCCCTTACTTAGTACATCCATCTGTAGCTGGGAATGTGGGATTATTTGGTCTATGTCTTCTTTCCATGCACCATGTGTTTGCCAGGGACTTTATTTGTGCACCTTATTGTCCTTGGTGCTGTCCAAGCAGCTAGCGTGAGGACAAGACTCTATAATTGTCTGCTGAGTGAAGCCGGTCATGTGGCCCCCACTGTGAAGCGGACCTTATTATGTCTATTTATGTGCCATTTATTACCGGAGTTGTTAGAGTCAAAGCCTGGGCCCTGACAGCCCTAACTAGCTAGGGCTGTCCACACATCCTCAATCTGCCAATTAAAGAGATAAGTGATAGCAAAAAGCAGATAAAGGAGTCTCACCCAACATGACCATGTTGGGAAGAGGAACAGATGAAAATGTCTAGTAGCCCCAAGTCCAGTTTCACCGTCTTGGCATAGGCTAAAGTTTATACAGAGAGCAAGAGGCACGTGGCCTGACGAGCTGTGAGACCTGTGCCACTTCTTTCTGGGAGCAAGACCTCCCTCTGCTTGGCACTGGCTTCAGTCTCCTCCTTGCCCCAGCAGGAGATTCCTGGAGAGATTCCTGCTCTTGGGAAACCATTGTTTCAATAGTCTGGGAGCAGGAGTGTCTCGATTTAAAATGTCTTTTCTCTGGGCTGGGGAATTAGGTCCTCAGCACCTATGGAAAAGCCAGGGACAGTGGTGCACATCTGTAATCCCAGTCCTTGGGGGGCAGAGACAGGCAGATCTCTAGAGCTCATTCACTGGTTAGTTAGCCATCTTAGCATAACTGCTCAGCCCTGGGGGTCAGAAAGAGACCCTGTCTTGAAAAATAAAACTGGACATCAATAGAGTAAAACATCAGAGACATACCTTTGGCACTTGTGAGCAGCACACACACACACACACACACACACACACACACACACACACACACACACACACACACACCACGCCTGCATGTACCTGATCACGCACACAAATATGTACACACACATACACTCCAAACACACCAATTTTTATTTTTTATTTTTTTACAATCCAATCCCAGTTTCCCCTCCCTCCTCTCTTCCCACTCCCTCCAATCCCCCCTACTCCTAGGGGTGAGGCCTCCCCTAGGAAGTCTACTAAGTCTGTCCCATCATCTAGTTGAGGCAGGACCAAGGCACCTCTCCACCCCCCCACACCCCTGTGTCTAGGCTGGACAAGGTATCTCTCCATCTAGAACGGGCTCCACTAAGTCAGTTTGTGCATTAGAGTCAGATCTTGGACCCACTGCCTCATATATTGTCCCAGTCACACCATTGTCACCTATATTAACAGAGTCTAGTTTGGTCGTATGCAGGTTCCCCATTTGTCAGACCTGAGTCAGTGACCTCTCACCAGCTCGGGTCAGCTGATTCTGTGGGTTTCCCCATCATGGTCTTGACTCCTTTGTTCATATTATCGCTTCTCCCTCACTCTGACTGTACTCCAGGAGCTTGGCCCATTGGTTAGTTGTGGATTTCTGCATCTGCTTCCGTCTGCTTACAATTTTTAAAAGTAAATGAAATGTTTTCTCTCTGGCTAGGGAAGAACAAAGGCTACCAAATGCTTCCAGGTTATAAAGCAACATTAGATACCCAGTCCTACAGGTGTTTGTGATTCTTGCTGGGACTAATTTTGTCTTGCATTGTTTTTTTTGGGGGAGGCAGAATTTAAAGGTTGTTTAAAAAGATAAAAAGCATTCTAAAATGTATTTAAGTTATAAGAAAAAAAGGTGGGGACTCATGGCAACTTGAGAAATGGGTATTCTTTTTTTAAAAACTGGTATCTTTAGGACCAGGCCTGCATAATTAGGCAGAACATTACTTTGTTGAATTTTTCTTTTGCAGGACAGGCCATATGCGCTATCCTATGTATAGAACACCAGCCATGGCTGATGCCAAAATTATCCTTGCTTACCAACTCCATCTCACACATTCCTAAGATGTTTCTCAGGCTTCTGCCACAGGCTTCTAGCATCTGGACAGCTCTTGACATCAAGGGGACATTGACGAACTCTATTTCACTTAGAAGGATTTCCAGATGATTCTTTCTTGTTTGCTTTTATTAGGTGTTCCATCACTTTGCCTTGTTTTGTCCAGTTTACCTTCCAGAATTCTCCAGAAAGCACTTGCCCTTCCATGCAAATTAATCTAAAAATAACAGTCCTCTTTCCAACAACACCAGAAATGTATGCATTTTTTTCCAAAGCTTCATTCGTGAAACACATTTGTTGCTCAGTGCCTTTCCTGGAAGAATCGTTATTTGAAGATAAAACAATAATTTGTGGAGAGCTTCTAGAACACAAGTCCTGTGGTTATCTGGCCCTGCACACCTCTCTCCCATGTGTCTCCACTGACCAGCTTATGGGAGACAATACATATTTTTCAATGAACAAAGGGTAAGTTTATGTTTATTAATTTTTCTACATTAAAACACTACATGTTTGTTACAGGAGTTCTGCGAAAACTTCTGTACAAATAGAAAAACAAGAAGGCCAAGAAAAGATTATACTGCTTAGACAGCCACTGTTCATGTTGGTATATTTCTCTAGACTTTTTTTTCCATCATTGTATATTTATTTATTTTTACAGCATGCTGTACAGAGTTTTCTAATATATATACTGGAAAGAGGACTGAAATATATATATATATATATATATATATATATATATATATATATAACTTATGTTGCATGGCATCAAACATTCTGACCTCCTCACTAAGGATGGATGTATATTTCTGCACAGCAATATGGGCCACCCCTGATGTAGCCAGTCCCACTAGGAAACACTGCCAAGGCTGCCTGCCAGCTTGTATTTCTCGGCACTTCAGGAAAATGAGACGGCACAGTTGCCAGAGATAGAGCACCCTCAGCCAGAACTGAGCGAACAGTACTTAAGTCTAAAATCACAAGGCCTGTAAATCAATGGTGTGCCGGGCTTTGGGCTCAATCACCGGCACTATGAGTTTGTATTCTTTAATCTCTCAAAGCATACTTTCTGTTTTTCTAGGATGATTTTCTATGTGGATGGAAGCACCTTTGCCTTTAGAAAAGTGAAAACTATTCAATGTTATTAAAATATACATAAGAAGCCAAGCCTAATGGGGGTATGCCTGCAAGCCTAACATTTAGGAAATGGAAGCAGAAATCAAAATTAGTCTTGGCTATATAGGAAGTTTGAGCTTCAAATGGGCTATACCAGACCCCATCTCAAAAAAAAATAAAAAATAAAAAAGGTAAAATAAAAGTCATGGTCTTGATGCTTCTACCATGGGCGGGAACCCCAGCTTAGTTTCCCTGGAACTACCTAAATGACCCTTGGTGATAGGAAGAAGGACAAAATTGAAAGTCCTGCAAGGGTAACAAGGCCAAACATCCCGGTTCTTTTATTTCCTCACTATGTCTGAGAAAAGTGGCCCCTGGATTCCACCCTCACTGTAGATAGCCTGGAATGTAGGGACTGTGCTTGGGAGGCCAGAAGTTTCCCCTTTCATGACACACGGAGGCATTTGCAAGTGAGTAAGCTGTTGTCCCTCAGTTCCTGAGACTCCCATTAGAACCTGGCCGTCCTGCTGGTCGGGTAAGGGCTGAGCAGAGGCGGCTCTGCCCATTCATATCACAGTCATGTGATCGGTGGGGGCACAACAATTCTCATATCTAGCAAATGAGAATTCCACTGGGTGGCAGGGAGCCTGCCCTGACCCCCCCCATACTCACAGTTATAGCTCATACGTCTTAGTATAAATTGGGAACACTCCATTTGGAAACTGCCATAGAACAAATTAAAGTAGACTTCTCACGGCTCACTATGGCTACTGGGCATCCTCAGTTGACTTTCACAGTAACCCGGCCGGCTGCCTTTTGTCTCCATAGGGGGATTTCAACAGTGAAGTGTTTTAAAGGATCACACTGGTTTTTGTTAAACCAATTTGATAGCCTGTAAGTGAATGTGCCCCGTTACTGTGACGATTAAACCAAGTGATATTTGGGACATGTTAAACAGCTAGTAATTTGCTAAATACTAAATAAATTTCAATCTATTTACTAAGACCTTTTATTTTGAAGGGACCAGCCCCCTCCCACCCCCCCCACCCCTGTTTTGGCAGCCATGACAGGCTAACATGTGCTTGCCTGACCTTGCAGGGCCAGTCCTGGTCATTAGGAGGTCAGATGTCCTCCCAGTGGCAAGGAACCAATCAGAAGTTAGCTGGTGGGGCTATGCTTTAGACAAGTGCATGACAGTGACATGCAGAGCATAGCAACCACCCTGGGAGGGCCTATGGACCATAACAACCAGTTGACCAATCAACACAGGGCAGGTCGTCCAAGCCTGGAGGCACACCAATCCTGAGCCTGTGCGTACCCCTAGACATTCCCCTTACGCTGCCATAGAAGATCCCTGTCTCGTGGTATCTTGGGGTCTTTTCTCCAGCCATCTACCGAGGTGGTTGGATGAAGGGCCTGAGCTAATGGTGTCATCTCATTAAACAACTGCAATAAAAGACTCTTTGCTTTTGCATCGAAATGGGCCTCTTGATGGTTTGGGGGTTCAGAATTTGGACACAACAACTTGAAATATGAGGCTTCTAATAAAATCTCAGACTCAGAGTTTAATTGTTTTGAATAGACTCTATTACACGAGGAAAGTTTCGCTGAGGTCACGGTTGATTAGCCCAGAGTGAAAGAGTCATTGTTTTGGGTTACTCCTGGTCAATGGCAAGATTTGGGATTTAGGGGTTTGAAGGACAGCAGAAGGGACCAGGGCAGAGGGACCGCCAGAGTCTGTCTTCCTCGAGAAAACCTGGTTTGTCCTGGGACCCAGGGGGGGGGGGTCATTGGCTCTTTTAAGTCTATTCCTTAGCGTTCACCGCAGCACCTCCCCCAGCCCGTGATCGTAGAGGCTCACACAGGAAACCGGGAGAGCAATGCTGATGGGGCCTGTGTTCTCCACCGCCCCTGGGAGCCTCCCATGCTCTCCACCACCACTGGGAGCCCTACGAGCCTCCCACGACGATCCTCCGGCTGATGGCCCCGGGCAGGGTGTAGATAAAGAGGACCAGGAAGACGACCAGGATGAGCAGAATGAACGCGATGATGATGTACTTCTTGTAGTTCTTCCAGATGAGGTGGTACAGGCACTTGAAGGGGCTCACGAACCACGAGAAGGAGGTGTCTGGGCGGCTAGGGAAGAAATCGGGGAAGGGGTCGTGTTCAATACCCAGGAAACACTTCTGATACTGGAGCTTCAAAGGGACTATACCAGACCCCATCACACACACACACACACACACACACACACACACACACACACACACACACACACACACACACACAAAGGTAAAATAAAAGTCACAGTCTTGATGCTTCCAGTATGCTCGGGAACCCCAGCTTAGTTTCCCCAGAACTACCCAAATGACCCTTGGTGATAGGGAGAAGAAAAATCTATGGGGATGAAAGTTCTGCAAAGTGATCAAGGCCAAACATCCCGGTTCTTTTATTTCCTCACTATGTCTGAGGGGTCTTTCTGGGGACCCACAGGAGAGGCCTAAGAATAGGGGTGAGAGGCCATTCTGCCTAAAGCAACAGGAATAGAACAGCTTCTTCCTATCACCACGGGTCATTTGAGTAGTTCTGGGGAAACTAAGCTGGGGTTCCCACCCATGGTTCCCAACTGCAGCTCGGCCATACTCACTTGGGCTTGGCCAAGGGCTCGGGCTCCTTCCGGGCTTTCCCAACAGGGTTTTTCTCGGCTTCTTCTGCTGTGACCAAGTGGAACTCAGCTTCAACCTTGCCCTGCATCAGACAGAAATGTCAGTTTCTAATCACACAGGCCTGTTGTGGGGGAAAAACCAAACTCTCTAAAAGTGCTATCGTATCAGAGTTTACTAGGAAGTGCTCTGACTAGTCTGTTGGTTTCTTCTGAGAAGGATCTGGTTCTCAGTGGGGAGGGGGTGGAGAAACCATCTTGTGGGAAATCTTAAGAGCCCCAGGGTAGGCCCGGAGAGAGGGCTCAGTGGGTGGAGAGCTTGTTGGGAAAGCATGAAGACTTGGGTTCTGTTCCTTATCACCCACATAGAAACCTGAGGTGGCAGCTTGCATAACCCCAGTAGTGAGGACAAAGAGACGAGTGATCCCAGGGGCCATGGGACAGCCAGTCTAGCTGAAACAGTGATGATGAAGATCCTCCAACACCAACTCTGGTCTCCACACATGCATACCTGGGTGCACGCACCTCTGCACACACGTGTACACACTTGCATTAGCCCTACACACCGACACCACCACAGAGGCCCGTACTGAGGCTATGGTTGAGTTTGGTGTATGGAAATGGTCCCACATATGCAGACGACAGACACAGGTACATAGACGCAGACAACCCACACGGACCACTCTGGCATCTTTAACATGACAACAAACCTGACTAATTAATGGTGGGAACTGGAGAGTCATTAGGAAGGGAGCTAATGACTCTCGTGGCAGGCCTCTTTATATCAGCTACTTCCTTTCCTGTCAGTTCTCAAGAGGAAATCAGGGGCTGTGACCCTGAATTTTCAAAATGGCTTCTCTGTCACCCATCATTTAGTGTGTGTGTGTGTGTGTGTGTGTGTGTGTGTGTGTGTGTGTGTGTGTGTGTTCACGCACTCTCTAATGATATCAGCGCTAACCTTTTATTTTAGAACTACCCCTGCCTCCTCTCTGACAAAGACACTCTCCGATTTGGAAGTTATCAGTGCCAGGTGATTCTTTCAAGCACCAAGCCAAGCCAGAGTTATTGGCAGTGATGCAAACCCTGGACTGACAGGCTACGCTGCAGAAATCGCATTGTTCTTGTTCAATCACTCATTCACCACGTGACCGGCCTCTGTAAGCCACTGCGGGTCCAGGCTCTGGGGACTCTGATTCGCTGGAAACCCTGCTCCTAGTGGAAGAGCTTTTCTCTCCTCCTGTCTCCTTAGAGACTTGTACACTGAGCTCCAAGGTGATGCAACAGTTAGGGGGCAGCAGAACGGTAGGGGGACTGAAGCATTTTAACAACCGCAATCACCGTCACAGCCTCTCTCTGTGGGTCACATGTGCCTTCGAGATTATATGACTATTTGGTTGATTTCTTATTCCACTCAGCCATGTCCTGTGATTTAGAAATGTCTCTTAAATACATGACTATGTGTAGTCTCTGATTCCCATTGGGAAATTATGGCGGTCAATGACCTACCTGCGGAGTGGTTGGGAAATATTTTAAAACTGAAGGAAGTAAATAGTATAGAACCTCTGTAGGTTACAGTCACCCTTCCCCACAATTATCAGCATATAATAATAATAATAATAATAATAATAATAATAATAATATTGAATAATTCAAACTGCAGTTGTACATCTAGTCTCTGGCTCAGTTACTCTATTACCTCCAAATCAAGCAAGGTAGCTATTCTTTTTGTAGACCAAACAACGTTTCCAAGGGTGTACACACAATAAGCCATGCAAGTAGAGTTTGAATCCTGGTCTGGGAGACACAAAGGCTCCTGACATTCCCATGGTAACAAACTGACTGGCAGCTCATCCATTCATTTGGTGGACACCGGATTAGAAGGGTTAAAACGCTCTTCTCCGATGAGTTCATGATGTCTCCGTGACCACCACCTAATGGCGCTTGTCTCCTTGAGTCTTGATCTCCTCATCGGTCAGCCGCCCTAGAGTGAGCTGCCTGCGGCGTCTAGGATGTGCAGAGGTAGAGCTCCAGGGACCTCCCTAAGACTACAGCTCAGCATCCACGGCATAGTCTCAGTACACAGGCGGAGCTGTCTCCCAGGTGGCCTAAACTCTGCTGAGCCGTGTTTTGCTTTAAGAACTTCATCCAGTTGCTTTAATTTGACAGAGAGTTAGCTTGAGAGGTGCTGGCCAATTACCAGCTCTGGAATTCTTGGAACAGGGTGGAGATGAGCAGGGAACACTCAGGACGAGAGCAGAAGAACCAAAGCAACCTGTGTAGACTCCAGAGCGCAATCAGAAGCTCGGCTACAGAGCTCTGTAGCGCAAACAATGCTCCATACGCCTTTGATGCATTCAAAGTACCCAGCTAAGTGGGCAGCATTTCCACGTCCGTGTTGTAGACAGAGAAAGCTTGGAGCTGCTTGCTAATCTCGATTGTACAATTATGAGGAGAATCCAGAGAGAGATCCACTTACATCCAGACTCATTGTTTTGCTACTTATATGTCCAAGTCCAAGTGACTCCTTGCTGAGAACAGAGCACTTGGAGAAAAGCTCATGGCTGAAGGGAGAGAGAGGCAGAGAATCACATGGCTGTCTGGATGAGTAAGAGGTGTCAGGTGGACTTACATTCAAATCATGAGTTCAAGTCTTGGTGCTCTTAGTCATTTGGTTTAAAATGCTGGGTCAACCCAAAGCAGCATTAGATGTCCTAGGATTCAGAAATGTTATTTGTATTTGTGTGTGTGTGTGTGTGTGTGTGTGTGTGTGTGTGTGTGTGTGAGAGAGAGAGAGAGAGAGAGAGAGAGAGAGAGAGAGAGAGTCTGTGTGTGTTGTGTGTGTATGAGAGAGAGAGAGAAAGAGACTGTTTATGTGTTTGTGTGTGTGAGAGAGAGAGACTCTGTGTGTGTTTGTGTGTGTGTGTGTGTGAGAGAGAGAGAGAGAGAGAGAGTCTGTATGTGTTGTGTGTGTATGAGAGAGAGAGAAAGAGACTGTTTATGTGTTTGTGTGTGTGAGAGAGAGAGACTCTGTGTGTTTGTGTGTGTGTGTGTGTGAGAGAGAGAGAGAGAGAGAGAGAGAAAGAGACTCGTGTGTGTGTGTTAGAGACAGAGAGACTCTGTGTGTTTGTGTGTGAGAGAGAGAGACTATGTATGTTTGTGTGTGTGTGTGTGTGTGAGAGAGAGAGAGAGAGAGAGACAGAGACAGAGACAGAGACAGAGACAGAGACAGACAGGCAGACAGACAGACAGACAGACAGACAGAGAATAGCTTGCAGTAATCAGTTCTCTTCTTCAACCCATGGGTCTTGGGAATTACACACAGTTCTCCAGGCTTGGCAGCAAGCACCCTCACCCACTGAGCCATCTTTAATAATGACTGATAACTAACTGTGCCTTTTCTGAAAAGTTCTGAAGGGATTCCAGCCTCGTTCTGGCATTGGTATGTGTGCATGATCCCAGCTTATGGACTGCAAATGGACAGCTCAAAGACGGCACAGAGCAGCGTAGCTCAGCACAGACAATAGTTGAATGACTGTAACTTAGTGACCTGCACGGAAACAATGTGACCTCGAGCAAGCAGTCTGTCCTCTCTAAGACTCACTGTCCTAGGATATTCATAGTACAGACATACCGCTGCCACCACCCTCCTCCAGCACAAGGTTGTTCCAGACACACATAGATGTGCCCAGACACACATAGATGAGCCCCACAGGTCCAGAGTGTGACAGGAAATCATAAGAAGGCCGAGCACATAAATCCCGACCTCGGCATAGAAGCCATCATCTATTATTATGAAGAGCCTTGCTTGCTCTAGCCTCTGGAAGGCAAAGGGGAAGGTGGGACTGTCGCATTCTGGTAAACACTGCTCCTCATCGCCTATCTCTGTATCCAGAGGGCCTCGCTTCCTCTCTGTCATCAGTATTCAGCCTTGCACCAAACAGAGGTCTTAAGCTAGTAATATCCTCCTAATGTAATTTAAAATCAGGGTTAGAGGGGAAAAAACAAAACCCGCACTACACACTAACCTTATGACATCTGTGGATGGAAAAGAATGACAAGGACAGGTTTCTGAAGAGAGTGTGGATGTTCCCTACCATGGTTACTGTTAGGAACTTGGAAGTTCCACAAGCTGGGTGCGGCTATCAGGTAAGTGGAGAGGAGGCTGCGTTCAGAACGGACACACCTTTGTCATCAATAATTATTATTGCTCATTAAAATGTATTCTCACCGGCGTTAAAGGCGTCATTTGCAGAAATTTCGTGATGGAATGTGCATTGGCAAAATATATTAAGGAAAGAAATATACACGGAGAGTTCTGGTTTGAACCTGAAATGTCCCTCGGGGCTCCTGTTTTCAGTGTCTGCCTTCTGCCTGGTTGGGTGATTTTTCCAGGGACCGTGGAACCTTCATGAGGTGAGATGCAGACGGTTGAAAGTGGGTCACTAGGGATGGGTCATTGAAGGTCATATGCATTGCCTCAGCCTCGTTCTCGCTTTCTGGTCCACCATGAAGGACTGCCCTTTGCCACACACTCACCACCGAGTCTTCCCTGCTATGATGGACTGAAACCCTCTTCCTAAATTGTTTATCACAGCCATGTCAAAGTAGCTGATTCATTCATATGCCCATAAGTCCATATATGTGTGTCTACATTGTATATAGCCATGCTCTCAATCTAGGAATTTCATATATTTTTTTTGAGACACGGTTAGGAATACACGCATGGGTGTGTCCGTGAGACAGTGTTTCCAGGGAGGTTTAACTAGGAAAGAAGGCTTGCCCTGGATCCCGGTGGTTCCCCGCCATGGGCTGGAGTCCTGTACTCAATAAGGAAGTGGAGAAGAAGTTCACCAGCTGGCTCCAATCTCTGCTTCCTGACTGTGGAAGCAGCATGACCGGCCACGGCTGCTGTGCCTTCTCGGTTGTGCTGAGCTGCATCCCTCAAATGGAATTAAAATAAAGATTTCTTTCTTTTGCCAGGTATCTGTCACAGTGACAGTTGACTGAGACACACAGAAAACGTGGGCCTAACCAGTGCCTCAGCCATAGTTTTCACAAGATGATATGTGTAGGGGGGTGTGCCAGTTCTCTGCACCCTTTGTGCTTGCTCTTCTTGTGAAGATATACTATACACACTCAACCTTAAAACCAGCCTTTATGAGCGCCGGGTGGTGGTGGCGCACACCTTTAATCCCAGCACTCGGGAGGCAGAGGCAGGCGGATCTCTGAGTTCGAGGCCAGCCTGGTCTACAGTGTGAGTTCCAGGATAGGCTCCAAAGCTACACAGAGAAACCCTGTCTCGAAAAATTAAAAAAAAAAAAACAAAAAACAAAATGAAAACAACAAACAACAAAAAACAAAACACAAAACAAAACAAAGCAAACCCAGCCTTTATGTATAAACACTCCTGTCTGGTCTTAGAAAACCAGCATCTGCCTCATGTGTCGTGATCTGTGTACCAAGCGGCCTCCTTAACCAGGCTGTGGACTCAGAGATGCCAGGGCCTCACCCCCCATCACTGAACCCTTAGCTCTTAGCCACTGAGGATTCCGCTGACAGCTGCTTACTCAGCCTGAAGTACAGCAGCCTCCTTTTTAATTTAGGGCTTGATGGCCCTGGTACCTAACCTAGGATACATGTTAATTTGTGGGATTTGCCTGCAGAAGAAATTCTCTGACCTCTATATCTTTTTTTTTTTTTTTTTTTTTTTTTGAGACAGGGTTTCTCTGTGTAGCTTTGGTGGCTGTCCTGGCACTTGCTCTGGAGACCAGGCTGGCCTCGAACTCACAGAGATCCGCCAGCCTCTGCCTCCTGAGTGCTGGGATTGAAGGTGTGCGCCACCAATGCCCGGTTGACCTCCATATCTTAAAGGACAGATTTATTCAGAGATGGCCATTTTCCCTTATTCAGTATTTTACTGTGATATTTTTTATACATTTTGCAGTTGCTATATTAGACTTTAGCATGATTTTAATTGCTTATCAACATTCTTGGCCATGTATGTCCATGCAATTCATATTTATTAGGAGTTCATTTTCAGGACCACAGGATATAAATTAACTTATAGATATTTGTTGTTGTTGTTGTTGTTGTTGTTGTTGTTGTTGTTTTAAGACAGGGTTTCTCTGTGTAGCTTTGGAGCCTGTCCTGGCACTTGTTCTGGAGACCAGGCTGGCCTTGAACTCACAGAGATCCACCTGCCTCTGCTTCCCCAGGGCTGGGATCAAAGGTGTTCACCACCACGCCTGGCTCAGGATATAAATTTATTAAAGTCTAGGAAAAGCTGCCAGGTTTACAAAACTATACAACCCAAACTTATAGATTTACTTTGCTTCATGTACTTAGCAATGTTTAACATTCATTTATTTTGAATTTTTCTTTTATTCTTTCTCATACATTATATCCCAACTGCAGTCTCCTCCCCCCTCCTCTCCTCTCAGTCCCTCCCACCACCTCCCCTCCCCCCAGACTCACTCCTCCCCCATTTGCCCTAAAAAATATAATCATGCCTCCCCGGGATATTCACTGAACCTGGCCTAACAAGTGACAGTAAGTCTGGGCACAAGCCCTCGTATCAAGGTTGGATGAGGCAGCCCAGTAGGAGGAAAAGGGCCCCAAGCACAGGCCAAGGAGTCAGAGACAGCCACACTCCCACTAACGGGAGTCAGGCAAGAACACCAAGCTACACTTCCATAAGCTATAATCAGAGGACCTGGCTCAGACCTGTGGAGAGTCCATGATTGTTGCTTCAGTCTCTGTGAGGCCCACTTGTCTTTTAAGAGGACTAGTTGCTGCACGAAGTCTATAATCTGGAGTGCAATGTGTGCATATGCCCCTCTGCTCTGCCAAGGACACCCATCCTGGGCGATCCCTGCAGCCAGCTTGCATTGACTCCAAGGACTGTGTGAACCCAAGCATCTAAATTATACAGCTTGGGCTGTATAAACAGCTTTAAAAATAAGTCTGGCAGGTGTCAGAGACTGTAAACTGAAAGAGGTAAACTAAACTCAAAGGCTTCACTTCTAGGAATAAAGGGACCAGATCCTCACTTAGCCTCTGCTTTAGCAGCCACAACAGGCTACAGAAAAGACATGTATGTAGGCCTCTGACACAAGGAAACTCTAGATCCTCTGGCCTTCTGGAGCCTAGGGCCAAACTGAACACAAAGAAACTCCAGACCCCCTCTATTCTCCTAGATACTTGGTTCCTGGGAACTGTTTGGCCACAAAAGAAACTCCAGGGGAGACCAAAACCTCCCCTGTAGTCTCCGGGATACAGTTCTGAAAACTATTGGTATCAGTGAACAACAGGCCACCTGCAAGTAACAAGACAAAGCCATAGAAACCACAGAATGTTCCCTCTCAGCACTGACCAATGAGAATAACTGGTACACAGGTATCTCATGCTAAAATATGACCTTGAGAAATTCTCCGAATTGTTCCCAAATGCCAACCAATCAGAAATCAACCCGTACCTACTGATGTAATCCTGTAACTTTTGTCTTTAAAACCTAGCAATAGACAGGGAACTTCACTCCCTCTGGAGGCTGCTGCATCAGCTTGCTAGACGGGGTCCCTGTCATGGTTGGATGAACAATCAATGAAATCTTGCTTTTGCAGTTTGGTGGGTCTGTCTTCCTTGGGGATCTTTGTGACTTGGGCACAACATAAACAAATCCCTTCAGTGACCAGGCACAAAAACACCAAACGTTCCCAACACTCTGTGAATGAGGTGTGTGTGTGTGTGTGTGTGTGTGTGTGTGCGCGCGCGCGCGCGCGTGCGTGCACGCGCAAGTGCGTGCGTGCCTGTCTGTCTGTGTCTGTCTGTCTCTCTGTCTCTCTGTCTCTCTCTGTCTCTCTCTCTTTCTGTGCATGTGTGTACTTTTGAGATGGGGTGCAATGGGGGAGTCCTCACTGTAACTCAGGCTAGTCTGCCACTTACAACATAGCCTATGCCAGTTTCAAATTCGGAGCGGTCCTCCTGCCGCAGCTTTCCAAGTGCTGGGAGAACAGGTTGAGCCATCATTCCCAACACTATGAATGAGATCAAAGCACGAGAAGACACACACAGAGTTGGAACTTGAGAATGTGCCACAAAAGACACCTCTGGGGCAGCTAAATCAGCCCTTGCCCCTTCAAGAGACAGAGGTGATCCAAGTGGCCGAAGTTCTCCCTTGCACTTTGCTCTTGGACAACCTATCTTCCTGTCACTTTGGGAGAAAAGTCCTGGGCAGCCTGGCTTTCCTGGATATGTGTGTTGATTGGTTACAGAGCAAACAGGACAAGGGAAAGCTGGGGCAGGACTTTCAGGACCTGGCAGGGACTCGGCATGAATTTAAAATGAAGTCATTTCGCATTCTCCCTGTACGATGCATAGGGAAAATACAGATTTAAAAAAGATTCTTTCTGTTGATGACAAAGGAAGAAGACTAGGGAATAGGGAATAGGTTTTCTTTTACAGATATCGTCTTAGCCCTCCATGGAGAAGTTAGCTAATAATCTCAGGACCAGGTTGGGTAGGACCAGGCTTGAGTTCCTCCATTTGCATGAGTTTCTTCCAGACCAAGGAATTTAGGATGGACTGCTTAGGTTTAAACCATGTCCTTCCTTTGCCAGCCATGTTGGAGTTGTGTGATGACTTCTGTATGCCTGTCTTCCTTATCTACAAAACAATAAACTAGGGATTGACTATATATATATATATATGTGTGTGTGTGTGTGTGTGTGTGTGTGTGTGTGTGTGTATAGATGTGTGTGTATACACACATATATGTATAATACATGTCATGAAGCTTTAGCAGATGAATGAATTCATAACCATTACGTGTTAAGTTCTATGGGAAGCACTGAAGCCCGTGCAAGCAACTCTAAACAGAGAGTAACCATTCAGAGCTCTATCACTTGTCAGTCCCATCACTTTTACAAGACAGAGACTCAGGGAGGCAGGCTGTGGACAAAGTAGCATGGCCAAAGGGAAGCTAGCGTTCTTCGTGGTTCGCCAGCTTGGGAAAAGAAGAAGCAGACGAGCTATGTGGTTAGCTGGAGAACTGGTGTCCTTGACCAAACACGACCATTTGTGATTGGCCTCTCCAGAGGCTGTGGTTTGGTTTTTCAAAGACCGGCACCACAGAGGCCAGAGAGCAGAGGTTGGGACTCAGGCTTCCACAGTGGCGATGGCATCCCACTACTGTTTGCATATTCAGTCCTTCACAACCCGTCTGGAGCAGACAACTGCTGTTAGCGATACCGGTCACTGTCACAGACAGATCACACTCCACTGTGTCAGCTGGAGCCTAGAGGCTGCTTTTCTAGTTTGTCTTTGGGACCGGGGGCTGCTTCCTACTCAACAGTCAGGGATACCCCTAGGAAAGGCCTGTCAGGAGTCACTCCCTGTCGCTACTGGGATAAGCTGAATGACTGATAGATCAGCTAGGTGACTGCACTCGAAGAAGAAACGTCGCAGTAAACAGAACCGAGCCACATTTAACAATAGCTCCTAATAAGTAGCCTTGAGGACAGATTGACCCTTATCTTGGCCACTTCCCCAGAAGCATTATTTGTAAGTGCTGTAAAGTATGATGAGAATGGCATTATTTCCCCCTCTACTTTTTTGACCCATTAGGAGTGGACATTGCTGTTTATAGACTCAGACATTTAGCTCTTTCGGGTGGCAGAAGGAGACGGAAGTGGGGAGATGGTGAAACCATTACCATGCCAGGGCACACACAAATTCTGGCATTTGTTGAATTATAATGTTCCAGACCCAGATTCTGTGCCCTTTCTATGTCACAACAGCCTCATGAGGTACTCATGTTCATCCCCTCGGTTTTGGCAGGTAAGGACACTGAGGCTGGGAGACGGAGTTGCCTGAGGTCACACCAAGGGTTAGTAATGGAGCCGGGCTCTGCACAGGTGTCAGCTGTGACCCTACCGTTTGAACTCCCCAGCACCGTTAGCAGCCATCTCTCTTCCCCCCAGACTCTGTAACCACCAAGGTATTTGGGTGGGTTGCCTATTCTGTCTGTACGTTTTATATAGATAGAATGGGATAGCTTGTGGTCTCTGTTCCTGACTTCTCTCCCTTTCCATGATGTTTTCGGGGTCTGTCCGTGGTCATTACTCCACCCCTTTCCATGGCTGGATAATAAATTCCAGTTGTGTATGTGCATTGTTCTGTATTTATTCACTCATTAGCTGATGGACGTCGGGTGTTTCCACTTTTAAGCCATTATAACTAACGCTGTCGTAAACTTTCACAACCCCATCTTTTAAAGATTGCTGGGACCCTCTCTGCTGCTAAGTCCAATGGACATATCCAAATAACGTGCCAGGCACAGGCTCTGTGGATCAGGCCCCACTGGCATCTTTTCAGGGCGTGGTGCTCCCTGACAGGATGCTGGGCCTCTCCACCTACTGAATAAGGACCGTCCACCTAATAGCTTCCTAGGGAATGCTTATATACTTTAGACTTCCTTGATGGGGGTCGGAGAGACTCAATGGTTTATCTTATGCTCCGTGTGCAGGGTCGTGACTTGAGGGCGTGCATTTAGATTTGGAAAGCAATTTTCTTTCTATGAGAATGTGGTGGTTTTTTGCATGAGAAACCTTTCCCATGGGCTCTGGTATTTGAGCACTTGGTCTCCGGTTGGTGGCCCTGGGGTGGTACAGCCTTGCTTGAGGAAGTATGTCACTGGGGGTGAGCTTTGAGACTACATGGCGTTACCTCACTTCCGGCGCACTCTGTTTCGTGTCTGAGGTTAAAGATGTGCTCTCTTAGCTCCCTGCGCCAGCTGCAAGGCCTAACACTTGCTGCCATTCCTAACCCACCATGGTAGACTCCTGTCTCTCCAGAACCAAAAGCCAAAATAAACTCTTTCTGCCCTAAGTTTCTCTCAGTCTTTGTGTTTTAATGAAGCAACAGAATAGTAACTGAAACGAGGAAAACCCCAGTGGCCCTTCTTATAGAAGTTCCTCTCTTGGTTTCTGTGCTATTCCATCTCCTCATTTTCTTCTCTGTCCTTAGCCTCTTTGTCTGCAATTAATCCTCTCGAGCCATGGTCTGAACTCCTAAGCCCTGGGCCCAGAACCAGCGTAGACTTATGGTGCAGTTGGCTCTCAGTAAGTCCTCCAGGGTCCCAGAAGACCGAGGGTGGCTGGTGTCTCAGTGTCCTCGCCAATATCATCAGGCCATAGGGAACGGAACTCAGAATGGAGGAGAGAAGAAAATATTCCAGAAAACACAGCAAGAGTAGATACCATGCATCAGCCAAGCAGCTTCCAGGGGCTTCGTTGCCTCATAGCCTCTGAATCCAGAGCAGACAAAGGCTAGCTGGAGAGAGCCTGCTGCCTGCCTCTGTACCTCCATATAACCTACCTGACCACTTACTCATACAAGCCCTCTGTCCCTACAAGAGGAGCAATGGAGCAGTGGGGGTGGGGTGTTTAAAAGAATGTGAAAAAGAAAACATCCTGACCAATGTTTTTAAAAGATAGCAACTCTGGTCACAGGTGGTCCAATATAGACCAGTATGGACCAACAGGGACCAATATGGGCCAGTGTGGACCAACAGGGACCAATATGGGCCAGTGTGGACCAATATGGACCAAACTGGCAATGCAGAAAGAGAAGACGTCCCTATCAGCTAGCTATCCACCCTCTTTGGGCAGTTGCAAAAGGATGGGCTGACTTTAAAATTGGGTTCCACGTTTGGAAGTTAAGGAATGAGGGAATTAACACTCAACTTGTGCACTAGCCACGATTTTATACATAATTTCAAGAAATGTTTAACAAAGTGAATGCCAGGGGCCTGAGTCCGGGTGAAAGGAGGGAAAATGGCCCCAATGGAGAAAGCTTATAAATCGGGTAGGCTGGAATATGAAATGGTCATTAATGCATCTGTAACTCTTTAGAAAGTCCAACTTACTGGTAGAATTTTGCTCAGAGGGCTCTAAAAAGCCCTCTTCAAAGCACTTAACTTAAAGCTTACAAAACAGCTTTCGGAGAGAGCACGATGTCCCCTCGAGCCCCCCCCCCCAAGCCCATCTCCCACAGCTGTCATTTACCGTGAGCTCTTTGCTTTTTGCAAAAGGCCACCAGCCACGCACGCGCTTTTGCTGGAATATGGAGATCTTGTTCTCCTCGCTCGCATTTTCAAACTTGGACAGATCGCAGGCTTTTGCAGACTTGGCTGCCCGAGGGAAGCTGTTAAGGTTCATTTCCAAGGAGCCTGTGAAGACATACCCCTAACAGTTATGGAGGGCTTTTCAGCAGGACTCGGATACTCACTGGTCACTCAGTCTGCATTAGATTGTACGTGAGATGTACTAGCTATATGATTAGGTATAAATGCGATGAGGCACGGTGCCAGGCTGATCGCAAACTCAAAGAGATCTGCCTGCCTCTGCCTCCTGAGTGCTAGGATTAAAAGTGTGGGCCACCAACACTTAGCTTGTTTCTTTGTGTTAAATACAGCAAAGACCAACATGCCTGAATGTGTTAGGAGCCTATCATAAACACGGACTGTAATTTTGTCCACTGGTTGGACTGTTTTTTTTTTTTTTCCGTTTTTGTTTTTGTTTTTTTGTTTTTGTAATCACAAATAACACTAACATTATTGTGCTCATAACAAAATCACACTCAGCTCTCCAAAGGCTAGTGTGATTAATCCATGCTCGAGAAGGCCACGGGCTTACCCAGGAAGTCATCCGAGGACAGCCTCTCAAAGTCCCAGACCTGCAGCACCAGCACGGCTGGGCTCTTACACTCCATCTTCTCCAGGGAAAAGATGTTCTCCCGTTTGGTGATGACCATTTGCTTCTCGGCCGGCAGATACTGGAACGGAAACAGGAACCGCCAGTTGAAGTTCCCTTCTCCGGTCAGGGAGTTGTAATGGACGTCGGTCTCCTGCCTGTCGTCCTCCAAACCCTTGATCCACCTGCATAAAGATAAGGAAATTCAAACACTCAGAGTGTGTTATTCAGGCACCGACAGAATCAAGAGTGACCTTGCCAGCTTCTGTGTGCCTGAGCCACAGCTTCCCATGATACGTAATGATATGTAATAATACATAATGATATATATAATACGTAATGATATATATAATGATTTATAATGATGCATAATGATATGTAGTGATATATAATATGTAATGATATATATAATGATTCATAATGACATGTACTGATATATAATATGTAATGATATATAATGATACATAAAGATATATATGATACATAATGATATATATAAAATGATACATAATGATACATAATTATACACAATAATATGTAATGATATATAATGATATGTAATGATATATATATAATGATATGTAGTGATATATATGATATGTAATATATATATAATGATTCATAATGATACATTATGATATAAAATTATATATAATGATACATAATGATATATATAATATGTAATGATATATAATGATTCATAATGATATATCTGATACATAATGATATATATGATATATATAATATATAACAATATATGTATATATAAAATGGTATACATATAATGATACATAATGACATATATATGTAATATGTAATGATATATATGATACATAATGATATATATAATACATAGCAATATATATATAATGGTATACATATAATGATACTAATGATATATATAATAATGATACATAATACATAATGATATATAATGATATATAATGATATATATGATATGTAATGATATATATAATGAAATGTAATGATATATATGATATGTAATGATATGTAATAATATATATAATGATATGTAATGATTTATATATAATGATATGTAATAATATATATATAATGATATGTAATGATATATATATGATATGTAATGATATGTAATAATATATATAATGATATGTAATGATTTATATATAATGATATGTAATAATATATATATAATGACATGTAATGATATATATATATAATGATATGTAATGATATGTATTATATGTAATTATATATACAATGATTATGTAGCTGGGTTCAGATGGAAGTTTCCATTTTAATGTGAAAGAGAAAACCCGGGATCAGAAAGAATTCCAAAGCAGGTTGTGTAACTGTCATTGACTGTTCAAGGATAGAGAATAGGACAGGAATGTGTTTGTGGTTGGAGCCCCTGTCATGCTGGGAGCCCCCTTTGTAAGAGCTGTCATCTCCACTCCAGTGTGCTGGAACAAGATTACACTGAAGCCTCTAAAATTGGGTGGTTAGACCTGCGGTCATGGCTGGGACTCCCCTCTCCTCTCTGGCTCGCGGTCCTGATAGTGTAGCCGGTTTGGTCACTGTGGTACAGGGGTAGGAGCGGGTGTGTGATGGGGGAGGAAGTAGGTGGGCTGCCCACAGCCGTTCAACCTCTAATTTCTGGCTCCACCCTCTCACCATGTGGCCTCAGGTCAGTTATCTGATGTCTTTGTGTCTTACTCGTGTCTGTAAACATTGAAGCTGATTTGGTTCCTGGGTCACAGGGCTGCTCTGAGGAATTCCATGACACACATCTGTTAAGGACCCTGGGACTCCAGGTGATCTTTCTTCTCTGTATTATTGCTTTCCCTCCGTGCTAAGAATAACGTAGGTGTCAAGTAATATGTTCCCCTAGTGCTTCATCCATGAATTAGTTAACACTAATTCAGAAAACAAGTGCTATTCATCCAAACTCATTCAGAATTCAAACAACTTGTTTTCTTTTTAAAAAAGATTTATTATTTTTCGTTATGTGTATGTGTGCATCTGTGTGTGGGCAAGCACAAGTGTGTGTCCATGTCCAAGGAGGCCAGAGGTGTTGGATTCCCTGGAGCTGAAGTTACAGATTCCTTTGAGCTGCCTAGTGTGTGCTCAGGTCCTCTGGAAGCGCAGTGTGTGCTCTTAACCACTGAGCCATTTCTTCAGGTCTTAAACCACCTGCTTTCACCCCTCCTACCTAAGGAAGATGAAAACCCTTCTCTTCACAGAGGAGTGGTGCCATTTTGGATTTGGGCACACTTATTTAGCTAAAGACAAAAAGAAAATGGCAGCAAGATAAAATAGTGGGATGAGAAGGGACTCAAGGCAATGCCCTGAGCTATTAACTGCAGGATGGAAGAACCCTGAGCTTCCAAACCCTGAGAGGTGGGTGGCCAGCCTAGGAGGAAAACAGGAAGAACACACTGCAATAGGGTTAAGAAAGAGATTGCCTGCAAAAGGAGGGGGCAGCTATGTCAGGCGTCCCTACAGCACAAGAAGAGAAAGACTAAAAGGACAAATCCAGGCAGATCTTTTGGAATTGGTGGTAGGAGACCTGTGTTTGTGCGGTGGTGGCGAGGGAGCCGGGCCAGGCAGAGGAAAGATGAAGCAGAGGACAGTCAACATGAGCATCTTTCCATTCATCTTCATATCTTGACGGACAGGACTTGGAAGTTTCTGAACACTCCCAGAAGCCTTCCATATTGTGAGCCACGATAAAAATATCATTTTTGCAGAACACATTAATCTTTCCCGAATGTGATTGGAAATAATTTTCAGATGATTTTAATTCTGTTCTTCAAATACTATTCTGATACTTTGATTACTCCTTCTTTTCATAATTCATTCCTCTATTCTCATTCTGGAAAAAATGCAAATTTTGAGCCACTGGGCTTCCACTGTCAAGTGTATTTAGAGTGCAAGGTGCTTCTTGCTCAAGAATGGCAGAGGACTGTCACTACAAGGCTGTGATAAGTTAAAGTCTGATTCTCTACCCTTAACTGCTCCCTGACTGGGGCCTGAATGGAAGCTGGATTGAGACACAAGAGAGATATTGACTGCTTCACCCCAGGTCCTAGGTGGAAATCTCTTTTCAGTAAGTAGAACCAGCAACTGGGAAGGCCTAAATTCCAGTCTTTGCATTAGCTTTACAATCTGCTAAACACATGGCTCATTCCTTGATAACACTCATGTTGCCCTGCCTGTTTCAGATGAAAGGCAGGTGAGCTTTTAAGGACACTTAAAAAGTTAGTCACCCAATATTTAACTGAAAGATAGTTATATAAGATTTACTCACTGAAAATGTTTTCATAAAAGAGTTCTTAGCAACATGATCCAACAAGACAAAGTTTTTACACAGAAAGTGGCCTTACCTAACTTAAAGCAGGACAGGTTCTTCTGTGGAGTGTGGGTAGCAGTTCCCATGAGGCATAGACTGGCTAGAGACTGAAAAGGGGAGATGGAGAAAAGACAGATGGAACTTGTGGGGGACCTTACCCTTTGACATAAATATCACTTGATTTTTGACCCGTAAAGATATTCTCATCTTCTAAAATGACATCTTCGGTATTCCAGATGGTCACCCTCAGCTCATATCTGGGGTGAAGGGACACAGTGTTAGGTAAACAACCTTGAAATGGGGCCAAAAAGCATTGCACTTTGTTTGTAAGCCTTGACTCTGTCAAGTCCCTTAGCATCAACACTGGAGGTTGGTCTGACAGAACCATGTTGATCTCAGATTCACAAGGGGATGGGTGAGGCAGGGTATCTCCTCCTTCTATGGACCAGCATCATCCAAATGAAGAGCTTGATACAGAAGCCACTGCTTCTGTCACCACAACCCACACACCAGTGTCACTGGCCGAGTGGAAAGTGAGGTGGGCATCATCTCCCATCTCAAATGCTATAACCTTTTATTCTTGGATCATGGTCCCCTCCTGTCAGGATGGGCACACTTACCCTTTGGGTTTCCTTGGTGAAATGTCAACAGGAGGTCCAAGCTGAGGTGTGTCTTTGGGAAACATGTCCACCCACATCTGTAGACGGCCCTTGTCAACAAAAGGAGATTTCCTTTAGCTTTGAGAAAGGGTGGGGCATGAAAATGGAAAATGGACCATTCATTGTTTCAAAACATCCCTTTAAAAGAAATGGATTCTAGATATGATTTGGTGTCTTTATATACACACAGTCTAATTTGTTAACAATGATAGAGGCTTTCCTTTCCCTTCCTTCTTTCTTACTTTCCTTCCTTCCTTCCTTCCTTCCTTCCTTCCTTCTTTCCTTTCTCTATTCCCCCCTTCCTTCTTTGAGCTAGACTCTCAAGTAGCCTAGATTGGCCTTGAACATATTATGTACTTAAAGATGGCCTTGAACTCCTGTTATAGCTGCTTCTGCCTCCTAAATTCTAGAATTACAGGCATGGACTACCATGCCTGGGATAACATACATTTTTATTAGGAATTTACTAATGCCTGAGTTAAGAGTAGAGGAAAGGCAAGGACACCTTCGTTGAGCCTTTATTATACAATGGAGAGGACAGCATGCATTTACTGCAGACTGTCTCTTGCATTCTTACACATCAGTTAAGTTTTAAAGTGTCTCAAATGCCAAAGTTCCTCCAAAGGACTTTGGCAATTCAAATTATAAAAATGAGCAAAACAAAACAAAACAGTACTGTCTAGTTAAGTGTAGAGAGACCTCTTGAACTCTACTAAACCTAAATGTCATGCCAGGGTCCTTAACATTAGATTATAGTCTTCCTAATGTAGACACATTTAATAAATCTTTCTCTGCTTCTCACTGTGTTAGATTTGCCTACTGAGGATGAGTGGCCAACCCTAACTCCTTTAGGCTCTGCCATTAACAAAGAGGACAATACTACCTGTTCCATTCCTGGCTTATCCTTGTGGTACAATGGCCGTGATTCTATGTGCTCGGGAACCAGCCTACACCCGACCTCAGGGATGTCCTCCCAAGAGTGTAAGACCTTGAGGGCCAAGTGTTCATAAGATTCCACCATCTCCTCTGCAGGAAGTGAAGACAAGGAAAGAGGCTCATTAGATGTTGTTCCCCCAAAGAGTGAGGGCTGTAGACACCTCCTTAAGTTCTTCTTGTAACCATCCATCCTAAAGATACTATGAGATGGGAACAAAGGAAAATAGATGATATCAGGAAGAGATGAAGGTAGCATGATGTGGTATGAAAAAGTGAATGTAGAGATGGTGACCTGAGACCAGTCTATTGGTAAGAAGACAGAGACAGCAATCACACCCTGGAGTGGGGATTTTACACACACACACACACACACACACACACACACACACACACACACACTCACCCAGATTCCCGGAGATCCCACAGATCAGAAAAAGATAGATGCCAGACACTAAAAAGGGTCTGATTGCTAACGCCATGGCATGAGGGCCTAGAAATCAGGGTGGCTTTAAATAAGATGTCGGCATGAGGTTTGTCTGTGGATGTCTTTCTTCACTTTCCCTGGCATCCCCCAACTATAAACACCTATACTTCATTCCACCAAAGGAGGTGATTCATGATTTAAAAGAGAAAAACAAAAACAATAATAAAATTACTGGTGAAAAGAATATCACAAAGCAAGATAAAATTATTGAAAGAATAAAATCTTTGACAAAGCTTACTATGGTAGATATTGGATACAAGATAATCAAACCTGACTTTATAGAAAGGGACCATAGAAACAATCACCTGGGGACAGTAATTACATTGGAAAGAGCTGATGGAGTTAGATAATCTATGAATAACATCTTTGTCTTAGAGTTGAATCACTGGGGAGCTGACCTTATGAACATAATTTCATATGTTCGTTGGCAAAATGGTAACTATTTAATCATTACTTGATCAAATGTAGACTTCTGACCAGATAATTACATTGCTGTAAGAGTATATTGTGAAGAAGGATTTTTTTTTTTCAACAGACATCCAGATCAACGCATCACCAATACGCTGTCTAAATAGCAACAAGTCTGCATGCAAGAACCTTCAGTGTGTTCTTGGGTCCAAAACAATGAAGTAAAACAAGAAATAAAAATGGTGGAAGTCAATAGCGCGAAACAGCCTCTACCACCTTAGCCTGAGCCTGCAGCAAAAGTGCGGAAACTTTATACCAGAACTGTGCTGTGTCATTAAAAATGCCTTCCCCCCATCCTGGCCTGCCCGCCCTCATCCCAGCCTGTCCCTCCCATCCCAGCTTTTCCCCGTCCCCTATCCCAATGTTATGGCAGTTTCTTTGGGATCTCCAGGGTGTCCCGTGATAGTCTGGTGCAGCACTTGCGGGCAGTGGGCTGTTCCTATTGCAACTGCTTGCTCTGCACAAGTCCTTAACAATTAACAACCACATGCAACACAGTCAGCCGAACTTTGTCATCGTGAGGGCTTGTCATTTTTCTACTCGATTTTCCGTCCTTTCTTCTGGAGGCCACGATTAGTTTTGTAATCAGATGGCCCAGCATCCCCCAGCCCCACCGCCACTGGAACCAGCCCTTTAAAAAAGAACAGCAGAGCGCTGTTCTGGGGGTTACCAGAGTCTTCCTCGGTGAAGACGGTTTTCCCGGAAAAGACCTGATTTCCGATCTGTATCTTTCCGGGATGGAAGTGCGGGCCGTCCAGCTTGTTGTCTTTGCAGAGCTTGGTCAGGATTTCCGTGGGTTTGGACGTGTCCCTCCAGGCATTGTACCCTTCTCTGAGAAGTGGAGGAAAGACAGACTGTGAGGCTGGCTGCCCTTTGGGGACACCCTCTGAGACCCCCAATGGAAGCTCTGCTCCAGTGTGACCTGTGCAGTTTCCCTCACAGCCACTCACCGGTTTATATACACCCGGGCTAGTGCTGTTGGCTTTGTTTCCTTTTCTCCTCTCTAGCCAAGCACATTTGCATATGCAACCAAGCTCATTTGCATATGTAACCAAACACATTTGCATATGTCCAGTTTGCACTTAAGACAGGGCTTGCAAGCAGTTTGACCTAAGGATGCTTTTTCGGGAAACTTTCAGGTTTGTTTGTTTGTTTCTTTTTTTTTTTTTCTTAAGTGATAACTCTTCTTAAAAAACATTGAAGTGAAATCCATACAACAAAATTCATCATTTTGAAGTACTCATCCAGCATTGTTGGATATATTCACAATAACCTGCAACCCATGCCTTCTGCCTAGTACAAAAGCTGCCATCTCCCTGAAAAAAGACTGCATCCAAACTGCAGTTACTCTCTGTTCTGCTTCCCAGCTCCACTAGCCTGGACCAGTCTGTTTTGCTGCTGCTGCCGGGTCCCGGCAAGTTTAGCCAGTGTTTGGTCACCCATGTGCTACTTAAGAGGAAATGCCAGCTTCTTATCTCACTGTCTCTCCTCCTGACCTCTCCCTTCCCTCACAGAATTCATCTTACACACTCGTGTCTCGGGAGGAAGGTTCTGGCATGTTTTTCTAATCTGTGGCTTTTCCTGCTGGGCTCTTCCAGGTCTCCCCAAGCCTTTCATCTTTTAAGAAATCCCTAATTTGGAGAAGTAGCTCATAGGACAGGTGGGTCATGGTTCCTGCCCCCACCCCGTCCTGGCCTACCACAATAGGAACTGTTACACATCCTACAGATCAAAAGTCAGTTGGCTATATCACTTTATTATGCGTTCATATGATGAAATACTATACAGGCCCAGCAAAGGAAAGACTTAAGCAGTATTAAATGACAACTACAAAACACTTAAGCAACAAAGTAAGAACAGCAAACATGGAAAGTGTAATCCAAGTTCAGAAGTGTGTAGTGTAGTAAAAATACTAAAGGAAACAAGCAAAAACGTTTACATAAATATTTAATTTTTATCACTTATGCAAAATAGTGATCTGTGCAAATTACTTATATTGGCAAACTATGTACATTAGTTTCCTTTTTCCATTTAGGAAAATATATATTTTTTTTGAATTGCAGAATGGAATGACAATGAAATGTCTGTATTTTCCTAGCTATAATTTGTAAGATTTTGTTTAAAAAAATATAATCGGATTCAACATACTTAAAAAGCAAATCAAGCTGGTAGCCTCCATTTAAAAATAGAGTGGAATTGCAAATCTTTGTAAAGGATGTTGGAATCACTCTTCCTCCACTTATAAAGTGGGGATAATAAAACCCCAGCGAGTTCTGGGGCAACTGATGAGATATTCCATGCAAAGCTCTTAAAACAGCAGGTCCTACGCACATACGGCTACTGTTTAAAGAATGCTGGCACTGACGTTTGCTTTGAATTAACTACCTTCATCTAGCACCATCTCCCTGGGAATCCTGACCGCCACAGGTGGACACACACCTTTTCTCTTGAAGAACCTGCCCTGGGTTTTAAATCAGAGCTGCTTCCCCTACCCCACTGGCTTTCACACGCGTGGAACAGTCTCCCTATCCCAGCCCTGCTGATAGGTCTGCCTGCCTAGACTTGGAAAAACGCATGCGCAGTCTGGATTTCCACAAGACCAACTGGGCCGGACACCAACTGGGTCGCCGCAAGAGAAAGAACTTACATCTCGTACTGGCTCTGCAAACCGCAGATGGCTCTGTGCTTGCTGTAGAAACGGTTCTCCAAGTCGATCTTGGTCTCCCCAATGAGGTCATCTGACCCAATCATGTCATGGTCATAGATCAGGATGGAGAGCAGGGACTCCTTTGGCAAAGTGGCCTGGATCTCAAATGACCTGAGTCCAAGCAGAGGGCTGGGTGTCAGCCGTGTTTGGTAGGATGGAGCTTACTATCTGGGTGGATGCCTGGACTGGATCAGCAATTCAGTCAGCCCGGGCAGGAATCTGGGTATCTCATTATTCAAGTACAGCCAGCTTCTGGTCCCTCTGTCAAATCTCCACAGACGATGATGGCCTTTTCACCGGCCATATCTTAGAGTTGCTTATTGGGAGCTTTGGTCTGATTTTCTATCTGATTCTAGACCTGAACTTTCCGGTTGTTAAACACTGGGATGTTACTTAGTCTCTTTCACCCTCCTTGCATGAAGATGAGAACACATAGGACTTCTTTATAATATAGTATGGTGGGTGGTTAGATGCAAGGTTGACCATCCAAAACACACATTTCACGGTCGGGTTTTCAGCTCAGACCCAGCAGGAATATTACCATTCCTTTCTGTTACTGCTTTATCGAGGAGCACCAGCTGGGGTTTTCAAAAAGAAACCCTTGCTGGTGGAAACAGAGAATGGCAGGCTGTCTCTGCAAGACTAAGCGCCTTGAAAACAGACTTGGCTCTCTGATTTCCGAATTGCTGGAGCTTGCAGAGAATACACATTCAATGGCTATTTCTTTGAACTACAAAGCATGTCAGAAATCTACACCCCAATCCTCTATTTTGTAGATAAGGGAACCAAAATCTAGAGAACCTAAGTGAAGAATCATAAAGCTACCTTCCTGGAACATGTGATGAGATCCCAAAACTAGTGTGGCAGAGACTGCAACCCATTCAAGAGACAATTACCGCTCCCACCCTATGAGAAAAATAGACAATTTACAGCACCGGGGGTTATAATTGATGGATCAGGCTCTAAATCGTCCCAGTGGGACTGCACAGGGACAAAATCCAGGTGCTCTCTATCTGTTAAGCATGGTAGTACCTTCCTTGACTTCAAATCCTGGCTTCTAGATCACAACGGCTATTCTGGGGGTACATCACAAGCAAGCACCCAACATTCATAGCTGAGTTTTGCTGACGCCATGGTAGCCATCAAGGAAGGGCTTAATAAGGGCATCACTGACCCTGGCAACAATGACAGAGGATATGATATGATGGCTCTGGCCCTTTTCGTCTAGCTGTATTGCTTGTTTAACCTTGCCTGAACTTACTGGAGCTGTCATCCAAAGAGTTTGCAAGACCACTATACCAAGGTTGGACTCCTGGTCTCCCTGGAACTCCTAGGCTTGCATCAGGTCGTGTGCCCGTGATAACACCATGAGACGTAATTGCTTGAGGAAAGATCATGAAATGAGCAAACTCTGAGACAGTGAAACTGTGCAGGCATCCAGAGGTTCAAAGCAAAGGTGTCCCAAATTTCCTTATTTCATTCATTCATTTCCTAACTTATTCTTCTGATGTTTATCACACAGCCGTGGTGTGACAGGTCCTGGGAGTAGACTAATTTCTAGTGGGCGGGGCACACAAGAAGATGGCAGGAGCTGAGATGGAGTCAAAGGCGCAGTGTTGTGAGCTGGAGAAGAAGGGCATAAAGAGAAGTCCCTTCACCGGGAACTAGACAGCAGATAGTTCTTCGCCTCTAGACCTGGAACTCAGCCCTGCCATTGCCCAGTTTGTACAGGACTTGCCTAAGTATCATCATCCCCCATTCATTTTTCTCTGAGTGGTCACAGGATACCTGAAAAGCACAGACTGGCAGAGAACATGACCCAAGATGGATTCTTAATAACTCTGTGTGGGGGGGTGGGAGGGGTAGGGTGGGTGAGCGGAGTGTGTGAGTAAGCGGTGTGTGTGAGTGTGTGTGTGTGTGTGTGAGAGAGAGAGATAGAGAGACAGAGAGAGAGAGACAGAGCAGCGTGTGTGTGTGTGTGTGTGTGTGAGAGAGAGAGAGAGAGAGAGAGACAGAGCAGTGTGTGTGTATGTGTGTGTGTATGTGTGTGTGTGTGTGAGAGAGAGAGGTATGTATGAGTGGTGTGTGTGTGAGAGAGAGAGCGAGAGAGAGACAGAGCAGTGTGTGTGTGTGTGTGTGTGTGTGTGTGTGTGTGTGTGTGTGTGTGTAGTTCTTCAGGGAACCAAGGAAAGTGGGCAGATGAGGGCCCAGCTAGGACCAAGGCCTGCAGAGGTGAACGAGAGTCATCAGTCAGCAAGCTATTTTAGTCACCCAGGTTCAGCACCTTGAGAGCTGTGAAGAGCTGCCAAAGGCCATGGTGGTACTCAACTTTAGCAAGACTTTAGCAGAGTCCCATCAGATCTCACCATTAAGGAAGGAAGCTTTGTCTGTGTACCTATTCTTTCGCTCACTCAGTCTTTCACACTAGCGCTGTCCGAGGTGCTGAGAGAGTAGCACTGACCACATGAGCTCATGCACAAACAAATCTGACCTTCTAGTGAAGAAGACGGTGAGTGAACACACAAACAAGGAAACTATGCCAGAAGTGATGACGGAGAAAGGGAGACAGCTCAAGGAACCAGGGTGTTAGCAGAAGGGGCTGTGACATCCTCACATGAACCCCGGAGCAGGTGTTCCCTTCAGGGGGGAGGGTCCCTAAGCCTCACGTTAGACACACAGCCTTCTGGAACACAATAGGATTGAGGCAGGAATGTGTGTTCTGGAGTAACAATGAACGATGCATCCCACCAACCATTTGCACCTAGAGACTATGAAAGACGCCCCTGAAAGCTGTCTGCAGATGGGAGGTGCATCCTTCACACTGGCCTCAGACTTTCCAGAGTCATCAGCTAAGGCTGAGAGAGCAAGTCTAATTCACGTCTGGGAAACTGTCATGGCAGAAATGAAGCAGTGGTTACGTAAGTGACAGATTGCACTAAAGGTCATCTCTGGATCAGAGAGACAAGGGCACACTTCCCCGGTACTGTCATTTTAATCGCTCCCATTAATCCAGACAGGCTTGGTCGTTTACTGCCTCATTTCCTCAGCAGCAATAAAATCTAAGAAGCCGATGCTGACCAAATGCCATGGGGTCCATAGGCAATACCAATGGGTATGTGAATTTACATGCATCGGGAGGAGATTTCATCCCGTGCTCTTAGCTCCTCAAGAAAAAACCTTAAATATACTTAAGATATTGCTAAAGTAACCAAGGGGGGGGGGTGGGGATGGTGCCGGATGTGTGTTGAACACTGACAGAGAGATGTTTCACACATTCTCGCAATGGAGTCTAGAGTCAAGAGTCACCATGGCTTTATAGACGAGGAAAGCACCAATCAGAGGCAAAGTGCTTCGTGAGGTTACAGAGTGTCCATGATAGTGAAACCCGGGCTTCAGTTCCAAGGTCAGCTGTAGCCAGTGCACAAACTCAAGCAGGAACATGTATGGTTTGTCACAATGGGGTGTGGCCGGAGTGATGGCTCCATGTTTAAGAGCACTCGCTGCTCTTGCAGAGGACCTGGGGTTGGTTCCTAGCACCTACAGGGTAGCTCATAAGTCTACTTCTAGGGGATCTGATGGGCACTGTACACATGTGGCACACATACAAACATGTAAGCAAAACACACACACACACACACACACACACACACACACACACGAATAAAATGAATAAATCTTTTTAAACTTGTTGCCACATACCAGAAAATCCCTGTATCTAGTTCTATTGCAACCCATACGTGCAGTGTATTTTAACAATTTGCAGGAAAATAAAACACAACTAGGGGATGTCCATTCAACTTTTGGACCTCAGGACTGCAAGTGGGTGACAAAATGATATGGCAGAAAAACTCTCTCTAGCAAGAGACCAAAAAGCCAACCATCTGATTCAGTCCCCTCTAATTCTGAGTTGTGTGGATTTGAATATAGTTCTTAACCTCTTTGGATCTTAGATGTATTGACTGTAGGAAGAAAGCTCTCTATACAGAACCAGGAGGTGATATCCATGACCTTCAAGGCACTTTTAAGTTTAAGATCTAGGCAACAGCTGCTCCAAAACCATGTGTCTGACGATCTCTACATACCAAATCCCAATTAGGAAAACTTTCTACATGTGGTAGACATTTGGTTGGCTGTTATCAAGAGCACATGTCAATATTTAATCTTCAGCTTCTATGTTACCCAAGACACACCCTCCAACAAGCACTCCATTTCCCCTGCCCCTCCAGGAAGACAGAAGCAGCCAAAGCAGAAAATGACAACGCAGCCCCACCGGGATGGCCACTGACCTTCCGAACACTGGATTCAGTTGTTTGGGGATGTATTTGTCCCGGTCTTTGATTTCTGTTTTGCCAAGTCTGAGGACAATGTAGGGGTCTGATTTGCCATCTGGATCAGCTGGGCTGAGATTAAATGCCTGGGGAGAAAAGGGGAAATGGCTGTGACCCAGCAGTCCTGACTGCTCATGGGGACACTTGGGGCCAGGCTCTATCTTGAGACATTCCGGGTTTCTGGGTCCTGAGCTTTGGGACTTTTAGAAGCCCCTTAGAAGAGACATACATGGTCCCCTGGAGAAGGGGAAAGGGCTAAGATCCCCTGAGCAAATTGAGAGCATGGGAAGAGGGGGAAGGGAGCTACGAGAATGAGAAGGGAAGAAGAGGAAGGATGCAGAGGTCATGAGGGAGCAGAAAGGTTGAGTCAGGGGAAGAATAGAAGAAAGGACATGTGATAGGTAGGGTTTTAGTTGGGGGGGTGGGGAGGAGGACAGGAGGGAGAAGGGAACTGGGATTGGCATGTAATACAATCTTGTTTCTAATTCAAATTAAAAAAATCTGAAAAAAAGCCCCTTAGATTTTTTTAGAGAGCAGCAAAAGCAGAAAAATCACTTCTTTAGCATCCAAGTCTTGCTGTTAAAAAGAACCATGTTGGCATTATCTTTCTCTACTGTCATCTACCTAAAGGAAGCCAGTCCTTGGCACAAGGCAGTGAAGAACACACTGGAGCAGGCGGCAGAAAACATGAGCCCATGTTCTACTTCTAAGTAATTGTGTCATCGTGGACAAGCCATGAAGTCTGGTTCCAGACTGGCCAGGCCTTTGGCTGTCAAAAGTGAACATGGTTAAGGGAAAGCCCATGGAAGGAAGCCAGTAGGACATGACATCAAAATTGAGAAACTCGCTCGGTAGTGAAGAAAGCTGAGAAACAGCCCCACATTTAAGACCATCTCTGGGGACAGAACCGGATAGGCAGATCAAGCTACATATTCAAGAATGTTCTCTGGAGATTGATTAATAGCCAAAATTTGTAAAAAAGTCAGATGCCAAAGCACATTCCAAATAAGCCACTCCTCTGTTTTTCCTTGTCGAATCACTGACGTTGAATTCTCTATACAGCAGTGAACTCTAATGCAACATGTCCACTTTTCTGTTCCTGTGTCTATTTTTATACTTCCTGGTTCTCATACTACTTGGAACTAGCATGTGACCTCCATGATAGAGTACTGTCCTGTTCGTTACTTTATCTCAAGGACATGGAACAGGGTCTTCTCAATATTTGTTGTATGAACAAGTGATATTATAGCCACTCAAAAAAATGCCATATGGCCACTAAGAGTAATGGAGTCATGTACTGATAGTCATGTCTGTGCTATCTCATGAAGTGAGAGGGACACAGTAAAGAACTTTTTAGTGTTTGGTAAATTATTTTAAAAATCGGTGTACTATACAACCAGCTAATTGCATATTAATAAGTGATAGAAAAATATATACAATCACCACTGCTAACAAGGTCCATGCCAAACACTGGCCTTCCATTTTGCAGTGACTTTTGTTGCTGATGAAATCCAGGACTGTTGTCTTCTTATTCTGTTCATTCAAGTCTTCATGTCCTCAAACTGCAGCCCAGACCTCCTCTGTGCTGCCCATCCATACTCCAGGCAGGAACCTGGTTCCCAGCAGCCCTGACCTTTGTATTGAGAGCCCTACACAATAAAAGTGCAGGGGGTGCCGTGTCTCACAGCACTGTAATTCAGTGGAGACAGTGCCAAGGACTTGACAGTTCAATTGCTTGTTTCCTGAATTCTCTGGGGCTTTAGTGTTCATGTGAACTTTGAGACCCTCCAGAGTTGGAGAAGAAAAATCAGTTCTTGAACACAATATTTCTCAAATTTACTTGAACATGCACTGTGTTTCTTGAGGAATGTATATTAGTTATCTCCCAGGACACCAGGCGTTTTGTAGAGCATCCTGTAGGCAGGCGTTTATTATAGTCTACCAGCGTTATCTGAGATTTATCATAAGCATGACCAATTGCTCCAGATAGACTGCCTTTTTGAGGACAAGACTCCATCACACAGAGTTCCTGCCACAACGTGGCCATGCGATGATACTGAGGAGAGAAGGACACCCAGGACGTGCACAATGAAAGGACAGTTCATTTTCTCTTCCAGCTAAAATTTGTTTTCTTCTTGAGACAGGGTCTCACTGTGTATTGGCTAACCTGGAACTCTCTTCATGGGCCAGGTGAGCCTGAACTCTACATGGGCCAGGTGAGCCTGGAACTCTCTACATGATTCAGGTGAGCCTGGAACTCTCTACATGATTCAGGTGAGCCTGGAACTCTCTACATGATTCAGGTGGGCCTGGAACTCTCTACATGAGCCAGGTGGGCCTGGAACTTTCTACATGAGCCAGGTGGGCCTGGAACTCTCTACATGGGCCTGATGGGCCTGGAACTCTCTACATGGCCAGGTGGGCCTGGAACTTTCTACATGAGCCAGGTGGGCCTGGAACTCTCTACATGGCCAGGTGGGCCTGGAACTCTCTACATGGGCCTGATGGGCCTGGAACTCTCTACCTGGCCAGGTGGGCCAGGAACTCTCTACATGATCCAGGTGAGCCTGGAACTCTCTATATGGCCAGGTGGGCCTGGAACTCTCTACATGAGCCAGGAGGGCCTGGAACTCTCTACATGGCCAGGTGGGCCTGGAACTGTCTACATGGCAGGTGGGCCTGGAACTCTTTACATGGGCCAGGTGGGCCTGGAACTGTCTACATGGCCAGGTGGGCCTGGAACTCTTTACATGGGCCAGGTGGGCCTGGAACTGTCTACATGGCCAGGTGGGCCTGGAACTCTTTACATGGGCCAGGTGGGCCTGGAACTCTCTACATGAATCAAGTTGGCCTGGTACTCTCTACATGGGACAGGTGGGTCTTGAACTCTCTATGTGGGCCGGGTGGGCCTGGAACCCTGCCTCCTGAGTGCTGGAACTAAACACTTGTGCCATCACATCTGGCAATTTGCTTTTCTTTTATGCTTTGTTAATGCTCCTTATAAATTATATATGCAACATGAGGAGAGGCAACACTGAATAAGAAAACTACAGTGAAAGATAATAGAAATTAAATCTAAGCAACAAGCTAAAAAAATCCATGACCCATAAGGATTTGTACAGTTGAACATCAGGTAAGTCAAAAAGTTTTACAATTAAAGTTTTGTGACCTATTATCAAAAAAGGGAAGCCTAGAGATAATGTTTTGAGGTGTTTTGGGTTTTTTTTGTTTGTTTGTTTGTTTTTCAGTATTGTATCAGCAAAGCCATGGGCTGATCTGGACGCTTCTAACTGCATATGGCGAGGCCTAGTGTATTGGACCCACAGCTGGTTATAGGCAGGTGACTAAAATCAGTAATGTCACAGTAGGCAGATGACTAGAATCAGTTAAGTCACAGGAGTGGAGCTGTAGATTTCAGACGTTGCTCATTCTCCTTCCATATTCTAGAGGCATGGCCACGTGAAGACATAGTAAGAAGGCAGACACCTACAAGCCAGCAGGAGAGGCTCCTCCAGACACAGACACCACCAGGTAATCATGGACTTAGAGCCCCAGAGCTGTGATAAATACATTTCCAGTGTTTAAGCCCGTTTGTGGTATTTGTGACAGCATCATACGTAAAGCTGACCTACCCACTTAGACCAAAGGAGGGTGGCTTACCGCAACAATGTACACCCTGATCAGTACTTGTATGGGCTGGTTGGGTGGAATCCCTTGCTGGATTCTCAGCTGCCCACTATCCTCTGAGGTAGACTCCTCTGGGCTTTTGTAGATACAGAAGGAGCCCTGGAACCATAGAACATAAGCTAGAAAACAGAACTGTCATACGACCCATGAAAAACCGTAGTGAGCCCAGGGGTGGGCAAATGAACACAGCCCATGAGAGACATGGGCGAATGCCACCCTTTGTCACAGGGAGAGGGTGTCCTTTGGACAGTTGATATGAGCTGCCTGCCTCAGCACTTACTCGTGGTACACTAGTGGATGGGATCAGTATGGGTTAATGCTCTCATCCCAGGGCCATCTCACCAGGAGTGTGACAGATGGCATCTGAGGGTTCTTTACGTGTGGAATGCTGTGCCCAGGCTTTCCGACTGCCCCCTCTGTCCTGAGTTCCTCTTTCCAGATACAGTGGCTGAAGCTTTGGGAGGTCAAGTACATTGTTGGAGTTACTAGCTACTGCATGCACCGAGCTACTATAATAAGCCAGATTTAAATCCAGGTTGGCCAACCGAGTCACCCAGGGTATTAAAGGCCCAGCACACAGCAGTGAACTACAGATCATAGCGACTGCTCTGTGATACTGAAACCCCAAGTCTGCCCCCCCCAAAAGGGTTTGTATTGTTTGATTTATCTTACTGGCAAGTCTGCATAGATCACGTATTTAATGTGCTCTAGATGGCACAGCAAAGCAAAGGACACTGTTCCTTATGGGTACCGACTATGTGTTCTTACATTACAGAGGGAGTTTAACCCACTGGCCACAAATCAGAAGTGCCTCCAAAGACTGTGGCTGGACCCTGTGGGGTTCCAGAGAAGGTGCTGGGTGGGCACTGAGGATCCTCCAGGCTCCCGTGTCCCACATCACAACCCATTGTTAGAACTGAGTGACAGGTGACATTGATGGACAGAGACAAAGGACGGGGTCCACGCAGGAACCTGCCTTGAATTTTCCAATGACTCTGTCTCCATCCAGGCTGTGATCATCTTCTGAAGATTTGCCTCTGAAGAGTTCAAAGGTCTTCACCCAGTCTTCAAAATTGTTAAATTCACTCTCGAGGTCACCGTCGTAGATCTTCAGAGAGAACGGAGATTATACTAAGAGGATGGAAGGTTAATTACTCTATCACCTTTAAGCTCATTCTCATTCAGAGTTTGAAAACAGACCAAATACAGACAGACTCTCCACCAGGACATAACAGGAATGGCCTCTGGCTCAGTCTCCAGTAGAGTCCTTGTTCCCATCTGAACTCTCCTGACGATAGCCTCTACTGACTACATGTCAACATTCTGGTCTTCCGAGCTTCACCAGCGTCATCCATTTCTGTTTCCTGTTAGCCATGAAGGGAATAGCTGTCCACTACCACACGCTCGGACACCATGATGATCTGACCAAGCACACAGGCTGGGCGCACCTGGACTGAACCCTCTGAAACCCTGAGCTCAAACGAGCCCTTCAGCCAAGTTGTCCTGTGTACTTAGCCCAGAGTTGTGCAAAAAGACCTAATACAAAAGGTTTAGTGTGGGTTTAATGAAAAAGGCCAGAATTCTCAAAAACTGGCCTTGGAATATGCCCCAGGGAAAAGGTAAGTGACTGCTGTTGATTTAACAAGATGAGGGAAATATTTGGCTAAACATCCCTAAAGCTAACTACTATGAATTTTATAAAATCCTTTTGCATAAAAATTTGAATTCCAAGAAGCATAGCCAACTGAAAACATTTTCAAGCATTTATATATTTGCTTTTATGTGTGTGAGTGTTTTGCCTTCATGCATGTATAAGTACTGCATGCATATCTAGTGCCTTTGGAGACCCTAAGGGGGTGTCAGAACCCCTAGAACTGGAATTATAGATGGCTGTGAGCTCCCGAGTAGGTTTTGTGAAGCCAACTCAAATCCTCTGCAAGAGCAGCAAATGTTGTTAACCACAGAGCTGTCTTTCCAGCCCACAAAACATTTTCAAATATATAGGCATAAATGCAACAATCCTTTTATGCGTAATTGATGTTATTGGCCATTAAATATAGAATGTAGTACTCCTGGGACATTGAAATTATCAATATTTATTAATTGCTAACGCATTTAAAATGGCAAAATGTTTGTTTTTATTATAATGCATGCAGACATGAATTTTCCAAGTGGGGAATAATATATAGACTTCAGAAATGCAAAGTAGAATTCAATTTGGGGTTTAGAAATATAATTAAATATGTATTCAAATTTCCTCTCAAAATTACTTACCCAACTTGATCATCTACGTAAGTAATAGCTGTTCTTTAAATTTTCAATCCGTACGTACGCCTCCGGCTAATACCCTCTCGCTAATAGGAAGATTGCTCTGATGGAGCCGACTTTAATTAATGTTCCTGCTACTTTGAGTGTGCATACAAAGCTGTGCTCCAAGAGGAGTTGAAGGGAACTTTTACACTGTAAATTACCCCTAGGTTGAAGCTAAACACAGCATGCTATACCCTTTCCGAATATGGAGCTCTGGAGAAAGAAAAGGAGCAAGCTTCCTTGTCTTGACTTGCACGCATGCTAGATTTCATTTCCGAACATCAGGGCCCCTAATGAAGACAGCACGAGTCAGCTCAAAGAAAGGGGTCACTACAGTTGACCACGGGAAGAGAAGCCTGGCGCTGAGCTCTGCACCCCACCCATGCTGGACCTCGGGCCCACAGACCTTCAAGACGGCCAGATTTGGGATCCCATCGCTTCCTTCATCTTTCAGTTTCTTCTTGAACATTTTGTCTTTCTTCCTTTTGGGGCCATCATCTATATCCAACACCACCTCATCTGGCTTTGCCTCTGTGGATGTTCGGCAGGAATTGTTACAGAATTGTTAACTGCAGGCTTAGCACATACAGCCCTGGAGTTCGTATCGTATGTAAATGAGGTGTTTGTGGCTACCCTAGGGCCAGGCAAAGTGTTAGCTGGGCCAGAGAAGGTGAATTATTTGCCCTTCCCTCCCCAGCTAGAAAAGAAAAGACCTTGAATTTGGTTAATTCTAAGGCTTTTTGCTACCTTTCTTCTCAAATGTTCCCAGGAGCTTGAGAGTCATCTAATTCAATATGAGGCTCAAATATGGTAAGAGTCTTCTACGAGGTCATGCTAATAGCACCATTTAGTAAAATTTTTAGCAGTGTCATGTGAAGAAAAAAATGACTAGAGATGGGCGTTGAGCTCGGCTGTTTCTAGCTGTGTGGCCTTGGACGAGTAACTTGACCTCTTTGTATCTGTGTCTCATGTGTATGATGGAAATGCTATTGGAAACGTCTGCTTATAGGAGGAACAGAAAATGAAACGTGTTAGGTAGTTAGGAGTCAGGCTCACAGGGGCGCGCGCGCGCGTGTGTGTGTGTGTGTGTGTGTGTGTGTGTGTGTGTGTGTGTGTGTGTGTGTGTGTGTGTGTGTTTATGTGTGTGTGTGCGTGCATGTGTGAATGACCTTGCCATCTGAACCATTTGTGGCTGTTTGTTGCTGTTACTGCTGTAGTTAGACTGTGACTTGAACAGAGCTGTTGGTTGTTTCCCAAGTTTCTTTTGTTGGACTTCTGCCAAATCAGACCTAACCAACCTTCGCAAAGTGCGCTTTGGATCCTGAATCCAAATCTTTCCACTCAGTACTGTCCACTTTTGCCTTGTTGGTTTGGGCCTGTGCTTCCAGCTTGATCCTATTTTTAATCTGCTCCTTCTACACAAAAGCTTAGCACAGGGCACAAGCAACTCAATTCCAGAAATTGATTTGAATTACAGACCAGCTCAGCTCCAATACTTGTAAGACTTTCTTTTCTGGTACTGTGAGACTCAACCCAGAGCATGCCAGGCAGGTTCTATCTGGAAGACCTTTGTGTTGCCATCTTATTCATGTGGACAACAGAGCTGAGCTACAGCCTATCTCCCACGATCCCACTTATAATTCTTACTCTGATGGCCCTGTTCTGCATCTAAGAACCCCCGCAGTAGCCACTCACCCATAGCCCTTTTCTCCTTGGTGTTATTCTCCTTTTCCTACAAAAAAAAAATAGAAATAAGATTATTGACACTGCTATGTCTAATTTACTAATCCCAAGTGTCATCTACTTTGATGATCCCAACTCTCTGTATCCCCAGGAATGCCACTTTAAGAATATTAAAGTAGTCCCTAAGAAGTCTCCAGTATGAAGCCGCACTGTGAAGACATGGCTCCCAACCCTAGAAAATAGGTTTCTGTACATCCAACAATAGTGTCGCTCAGGTGGAGCTCTGTGATGGGCTCTTCTCAGTTACAGGGAGGGCAAATCTATTTTCCACTTCCCTGGAGCACCCCAGCAGCCTGCCCTATGAGTGCTTCCTGCTGGTATGTTGGGTCCTTGGGTGGGTACCAGGGGTTGAGGAGGAAGCAGATGGAGGCAGGGGCTAGTGTTGGATTTGTGAATTCACGGTATGCCAGTTTCGAGTAGTCCTGAATGAAAATCAAGTCTCTAAACTACAGATTCCAAACGGTCTCAGCTATGAGAGCACGCGACCAATTCTCCCTTTCTTTTTTACTCGGTGTCGCTAAATCTTAATAAAATTGGTCCCGAGCTCTAACCTGAATTTCCAGGTCCATTCCCCATCCATGGCTCTCCCGTGTTGTGAATTGATCCGTGTCTTAGTCCATGTATATGGGGCTCTGTGGTTCCTCTGGCACCTCGCCAATTGCTGCAATTTGCTATGCCAAGATCTTCCTTTACTTGGATCATTTCCCCTACAAATGTAGACTCCTGCCGAAGCCCTGATGCTCTGTGGCCTGGGTGTCGCCTGCCGCTGATGCTAACTGTTGAGACTTCCGCTTTTCCTTGCTGACCTCCCTAAGTCTCCCAGGGGTCAGAGCCTGAGTATACTGACTCTATTGAATGTCCTTTGAGGGTTTCCAACAGAGCTTATGCACTACACCGGCTCCAGCCAGAGGATGGGGATCTTGTAATCAGGACCCCAGTCTTCTGTTTTTGTCCCTACTGCATTTAACAGAACCACATTTTTTAAAGTTGATCTTTTTCAAATGAGTTCTTTGATAATTTCACACAATGAGTTTTGATTCGCCCCTCACCCGGCTCTGTCTGGATCTGTGTTCGCTTCCCTTCCCTTCCCACCCTGCTTTGTGTCTTTTTCCCATCACAGCCACTGTGTGATGCCCCGATGTCCTTGGATGCTCAGCTCTACAGGCCGTTTGTCCCGCCCCTCCTTCAAAGGTTCAGGGATCGTAGTGGAAGAGAGGACCCAAAGAGTGTAATAGCAAGAGTTGGTAGATGACAAGCACAAGAAAAGCGTGTCTTCTGAACACAACAGGGCAGCTGCAATGTGGACTCTCATCAGCCGTGACAGCATGCACAAGACCTGTGCAAACCCAAGCCAGAGCAATCCCATGGAGAGAGAATTTGAGCCTCAAGTTCTTCCCCTAATGGAGGAGCAACTGTTAGCAGTTAGGAGAGGAAGGATCGGGCATCTCTACGAGTTCAGCCCCTGAGAAGTTGACCAGGCCACAGTGGAGTGCCAGACGGCATCACGATTGAGCCCTCAGGTACTTCATACTGAAAGTTTAAGGGAGACACATGGCCGTGAGGGGGGTGGGAGAAGAAGCCATGTCCTCGAGTCCCTCGGCTGTCACGGGCAGGGGAGACTCTACCTTCTGTGCTTTCTTTAGGGAGGCGTCGTACTTGGACCACCAGTCAATGACATTCTCCGCAGATTCGTCTGCTATGGTCCTCTTTCTCCTTTTGGTGGATCTCCGGGAGGGCTTCCTGGGATCTTGCTAAGGGGGGAGAGGTAGGTTACTGGTTGGGCCTTGTTTGGTACATGTAGAAGCCAACTGGCTATCTGAGTATATGTAGGTGCCCGTGAGAAGTGGACACTGTTGGTTTTGTGGTAGCAGTTCTCCCTGTTGCTTCAAGAAACGGACATCTAACCAGATTTTCAACCATCCTTCAATGAATTCAGCCAATAGTTCTGAAGATGCCGTGCACTGAGGTTGACTTTAGGGATGCCATGGGGCTTCAACACAAACCCAGGAAGCTCCCAAGAGCCATGGGGGAGACAGGGTTTCAGGCCACGTGATACTACGTAACAGAAGGGGTAGGGGCTGCAGACAGATTTGGGTTAACAATCACTAGGCAACTTATATGGTATATGTGATTCTCAGTTTTCTCACTAAAAATGATGACACTAGGCTTCTCACTGTGAGCAGGTTCTAGTGACATGAAATAGCAACTCCACAGTTAGCTTTATTTCTCATTTAGGAAGTGCAGGTGAGTGACATGGAAACATAAACGGTGGGCGGTATAAGAGATTTGGTCATACGTAATAACTATCAATACACGTCTCAGAAAGGAGGCATTTGAGGAAGACAGCTGTCTACAGAAGACTCGTCACATGCCCCACCATCCCTTCTGTTCTCAGAATCTCTAGCAGACCTACTGTGTGCCAAGGACTCTGTTGGGGACCAGGAAATACAAAGATATGATGTCAACAAATCATATCCAACCCTGGCTAACAGGTTCATGATATTAACAAACTCTGAGACTCAGGACATCCATGAGTGTCTGGGGCAGAGCTGGGACAATGGAGCGAACCCAGTGAGCGCACACGGAGGAAGGAAGCGATTGGTACACCCTGAGGACATACTTGCTTTTGCATTCCAGGTCTTACTATTTACCGGAAAAGAAACTCCTTAGGATTTTTTTTTTTTTTTAATTTTGAGACAGGATCTCACTCTGTAGCCAGGGTGGCTTTGAATTTGTGATTTCTTGCCTCAGCCTTCTGAGTGCTGGGAATACAGTTGACAAGGAAAAGTTAAAAATGATCTTGGGGTTTGAAATGAAATGAAACCTGTGACTTCAGAAGACTGACAGCATCTTCGTTCTGTGTGGTGCTTTCCATCCTCAGAAACTCCCATCACATTCTAACCTGGACCAACCCCACTCAGTTCTGAGGTCAGTGACCGGCTGTGTTCCAGCTGCTATGGGAGTACACACCTACCAGAAGCCACTTAACTGAGGATGAAGAGTCGTTTTCCTCTTTAGAATTCAAAGGACACATCTTGGCCATGTCTGACCTTGTGCAAGGAAGGTTCTAAATGTTCTTGCAGGAGTCCTGGATGAAGAAACCCTTACCCTTCCAAGCTAATGAATTTAGAAGAGTTTCTGTCCCATTAAATATTACTGTCACATCTGACTAGCACTTTAATTTCATACACAGTGACTTTCCAATGCTCCAGCAGCACTTGGAGGTGGGCATCAATACCTTCATTGTGAATGAGGAAACTGATACCCAGAAATGCAAAGTTGCTGGCTCAAGGTCACACAGCTAGCAGCTGTCTATATATTTCTAGTGCAAATTCCACTGAGCCTGGCAAAGAGGAGGCAGGTTGCATTGACCTACCTTGACTTTCCCATCTTTGGGTGGTTCCTGGGATACAGCTTTGTGCTCGGGCTCCAGCATTGGAGAGGAGTCAGGGATGTCGGCCAGGGTGGCTGTCTGGGCCTGGGCAGAGTCGGGTACCACTGTGGGAGGAGGATCAACGTCCACATAGATGTGATCTGCTGGGGGATCCTGGGAGGAGCTGGGTCTGGAAGGCTCGATGTCTCCTTGTGAATCTGAAATGGCGAAGGAAAGCTCATTAGTTAGTCAAGGAACACAAGTGTTCTAACGATTCAAATGTAACATGTTCTTGACATGTCTGAACCTCATTTTCCTTATTTCCAGGATGAAGTAACTATTTTCCTGGGGGATAAAATGAGACCATGATGTATGACATCTGTTGTACAATAGGCAGTAAGAGGCCATGGTAATTATTTATCGCTTAGAGAACCTGTGGGCACTAGGATCGTGGCAGCCAAGGTTTAGGGCACAGCTCCTCTGCGCTGATTGCCCCGCCCCCTGTGTGTAAATCTGCAGAGATTTCAAGGTTCCAGAAGTCAGTGAATCCCCAAGTGAAGGCAGTACACTAGGCACATGATCACATGAGCTTAGCAGAAAGCAGAGTTACATCCCTGGACTCTATGAGATTGCAACTGGGCCACCACCGATGTCACTAAGGGTCAAAACACTTGTCCAGAGTGCCAGCTGTCCTCTGCATTTCATGTTGTACACCTCAGCACTAAAGGGTGTTTCTGAGTCTGGAGTTTCCACTGTTGCCAAGGCCTTCGGAGGTTCTCATGCCTCTGGGTATGGCTTTCACCAGCAAAGTTAATCCAACAAACTCTCACAGGCATCTACACTGTGTTAGACACAGACACCCAAGCTGAAATGGACACCCACAGAATAGCAAACCTCCAATAACCAAACTAAGCAAAACTCAACCTTCCAAAATTGGATAGTAGTTGGTGAAGGGGAGAAGGCTAGAGAGGAGGGTGCAGAAAGAGGCAAAGGGGGCTCCAGTGTAGTCAAGAGAGAGATGTTGAGTGGTGTAAGTCAGCACAGTGCTCTAGAGTGCCCTCTGTCTGCACGCAGTACAATTTCATTTGCACATTCCTGTAGTCTCACTCCCGGATAAAGAGGCTGGAGACATTCCCACAGGGCATCTTCCGTGTCTCTTCATCACAGGACGGCTGGTGAAAGCAGAGAGTTGTGAACATCCTAGGAGTCCAGTCCAGTTTAAAGGGAAAGGAAGACGGGACATACAGTAGATGTAGTTGGTCACAATAAACTCATGAGCACATGGCAATGGGGATTGTTATTAGAATGTAGCATTGAGCAAAGAGAACCAAAACATGTTATAACACCACGTCATGTATGTAGAACAAACGTGCTTAAATTTACAAGAGGGGCTGGAAAAAACGTCTCGGCAGTTCAGAGTGTATACTGCCTTTGCAGCGGACCTGAGTTCGGTTCCTGGCACCCACACTGAGTGGCTCGCCACCACCTGTAAGTCCAGCTCCAAGGTTCTGATGTCTTTTTCTTTCTGATCTCCATGGGCATTATACTTGTATGTGTATACCTGCACACACACACACACACACACACACACACACACACACACACACACACACACTCACACTCACACTCAGTAAGTCTTACAGCAGTGCTGACGGGAGGTCTATACTGGGGAGAGGTCTGGCGGGTAGGCATAGGAGAAGAGCAGACAGGACAGAGAAGACTTGAGTAGATCAATAAAGACGCTGCAGCTGGGAGGTGTAATTAACTCCTGAGAACGCCTGATAACCAAAAGTGGAACAGATTAGAGGAACACCAAGCATGAAGCTAATGGCAGAGCATGGGGGCTGGGCAGAGGAGTTTAAGGAACATTCAAAGATGTCTCCATGGAGGACATGATTCTGACACAAGAGAATAAAGGTATAAACTCACCAGAAAGGCCCAGACAGCCACTTGAGAATTCTTTGAGGCAGATAACACTGTACAGGCCCACAGACACCTGACTCTACAGTTCAGTTCATTCTAGAATCTAGGATGCTCTTCCTACCTGGTCTGGCCCAGGCTCCGTCCCTCTGTGAGGGCAGGGCAAGGGTCTCTCTGGATTTACACAGAAACTGCTTCAAGCAGTTGATGGTGTAAGTGCCCACGAGGGTGCTCCTCCCGAAGGCTCTCCAGTCCACCACACAGATGCTCAACGGTGGGTGCAGGAGCTCGTTCTCAGGCAGCTCCTGCAGGAGAGGTGGAGAGAAAATGTCACTGCCTGGGTGGCTCTGCCTGCCGAGACCCGCAGACCCATGTGGAGGCAGGCACAGCTGAATATCCGTCTCTCTTCTCTTTGCCTTGACCTTCTAGTCCCCAGACCAGCTTGGCAGCTTGCCTGAACTCTGGGGGACTGTCTTCCCCAAGCCAGGAAATGAGCGCTAAAACTATGATGGATATGTTCTAATAATTCATGCTGGGTATAAATCCCTAAAAGATTTCAGTTGTAAAATATCTCCCTTTCCTGTATTTCCACGACCACAAGAACCTTCGAGTCAGAAGGCAGTTTAACTAGTCCCAATATGTGAAACAGAGGTCAAGCCATGAAACATGGAGCTGAGGGGACAATGCTCTACACATTTGTCTTCCCTAGTGACCCAAGAGGATCCATGACATCCACTGTGGAGGATTGCAGACACTACACATGCTTTAGTGTCCCCTTTGATCATTTGGGAACACGTTTCTGTGGGGCTGAGCAGGCTGGACAAAGAAACCTTTTTATAGTTAGTTCCAAACCAGAGCAAAAAAATACCAAGTATGCTGAAATATTGAAATAAATAAAAGCACGGGTGTCAAGAGACACAAGTTTATACATGACAACCACTGACATTCTAAACACAAAGGACATTATTTAAATGTGGCCATCAAGGAAGTTTCTATAGAGTTAAGAAGGTCTGTGGCTCGTTCTAAAGACAGCTTCACTTGGTAGACTGGGCTAGACCTGATCTACATTTCTTTCTCTTTTGGTGTGTATCCACATGGGCACTGGGCATTGAGCCCAGGGCATCACACATGCTAGGCAAGCACCCAATCCCTGAGAGACATCTCCAGCCCTCTCTACTTTTCTTTTTTAGGACAAGGTCTCACTAAGTTGCCCAGGCTAGTCTGGAACTCTCCTTGTAGCCTGGCCAGGCCTTGAACTGCCTCAGTTTCCTGAGTAGGTAGGACAACAGGCCTGCGTCGTGAGAAGGCCTAGCTGAGAAAGCCCAGTGGTTGAGGCAGGCGTGGATGGGTTGGGGGGCTGTACTTCAAAGAACTCTGCGTAGGCAAACGTCCTCTAGCTTTCTCTGATTTATTTTTTGAACAGGTTATCTACTTTTTCTCATTCTGAAAGCCTGGCTTTCCATAATTAGGCTACTCATTCAGATGGTATACACCTGGAATCTTGAAGCGTCTCCCCAGGCTAAGTGGGTGAAGGTGAGGAGCCCAGCTGTGGAAAGGGGGCTGAGCAGATGAGGGCGGAGAAGCCCATACCACGTCAAAGGCCTCTGCCTGCACGCTGAAGTTGGGGTTGTTCTTGTAACTCTGGATCACGCAAGACTTCACGCCTCGTCCCCCGCATTCAATGAGAACCTGTGGCCGGTCCACAGAGAGGAGCTGGACCTTCTTCATTTCTCGGACACCCCAGAAGAGGACCTGATGAGAGAGAGGGTGGGCAAAGCCAGAGAGAAGCCTTGTGTTTGACCAATGGAAAAGCCAAATGGGACTCCTCGGAGGGACAACGTGGTCTTCCAGATGCAAACCATGCAGCTAGTGGTGGTAGACCCTGTCTTGTCCAGTTCAGCTAGTGGGCTCATCTCTGGGTTACCTGCTCATCCTGCCACACTTCCCCCACACACCATGAGTCCCGTGGGGCAAGCCTCTCCATTTCCTGAGCCGTACCTCGACCCGGTATTTACTCAGCACTGGCCGGATGTTAGAAGGGACAGGATAGATCTGTGTGATGTCTGGTGGGTCAATGGGAGGGAGGCCCTGGAGTCCAGAAGAAGGGACCTGCCACACAAAACAGCCATTAGTGAGAGAGGCACCTCAGCAAGACATCTTTATTTCATCAGGACCTGGCAGAATACCACCTTCAATCAGTCATTAATGACAAGAAGGTTGATTGGCAAGCATTTAGTGAGCACTCAGGGAAAGCCATGATGTTGGTAAGACGTGGCTTTCAGCAAACTCCCGGTAGAGAGGGGAAACCCCCACAAGTGTGTAGATGTTCACAGCTTGATAAACCTAACAGACAGAATTGCAACAATGGATGGGAGGAGGACTGTGATCACAGGCTGACTTCTGATACCTAACTCTCACTTCCTTCCGAGAGTCAAGAGCTCCAGGAAGCCCATAGTGCTACGGAATGAGATCATATTTAACGGGATAGAGACTTACTGTTAATCGACAGAGCAGAAAGTAAAAAGGTTTTTGAGTGGGGCCCTTAAGAGAAAATGGGTCGCTTTTGTGCCCTTGAGCACAGTGAAACTCCAGGACAATCACCAGGCTTTGCAGAAACATCCCACAAAGAAGCTAGACAATCCCACTACAGACAGGGAAGATTTCCCACATGTAAGCCATATTGCCATCTCTTGGAGACCTACCTCGCTGCCCACGTTTGTCAAGCAGCCTTCCGAGACTGGGTCCCAGCTATTGTGGCCATGTTCCTGCCTGCCCTGTGTCCACTGACAGCATTGCATCTTTACAGATAGCAAGTGTGGGAATCGGGTGACCAAGTACAGAAACCAGGCTTACCGGAGTGACCCTGTACAAGTCACTTTCCCTCACTGAGCCTCAGACACTTCAGCCCTGCAGGATATTCTGCTAAACACCGTTTAGAGGCTGTGATTCAACTCTCTGCGGCTCCTATCTGCCTGCCTGCAAAATCTACAGAGCTTGGCCAAGAAGTCTGTCTGTCTTTCTTTCTTTCTTTCTTTCTTTCTTTCTTTCTTTCTTTCTTTCTTCCTTCCTTCCTTCCTTCCTTCCTTCCTTCCTTCCTTTCTTTCTTTCTTTCTTTCTTTCTTTCTTTCTTGTTTTCTTTCTTCCTTTCTTTCCTTCATCTCCTTCTCCAAACCCTCAAGCAGTACTGCACACAGTGGCTTCTTGACAAATGTTTACTAGCCGACTGACACATTAGCTCCATATGCTATGCTAGAAACTGCCTGATTGCTCATCAAAACCGGCAGAGTGCAAGCATCCCCCGTTTCATCATTCCAGACATATTCTGGTTGGCCATGGCAGATGTGGTTAAGCTAATTACATGAAAGCCCAGAAAAAGACAAGCAGACGCTACAAACACCAAACAGGCTGGAGATAACGAAGCTGCAGAATGAGCCAGAAAAAGAAGCTGGTACCAGGACGACAAGTACCGTACCCAGACTCCTAGTGGGCCAAGGTGAGTGATGCTGTCTGTCAACATGGCCTCACCTGGAAGGCCAGCTGCTCCTCTGACATCAGTCACAGGGCCACAAAAGACTAAGAGGCACACAGATATCGGATACTGTGTGCTTTCTCTCCTTTGTAGTTCTTAGAATTTATGTAGTTATGTAAAGCCTTGTGTGTATATAAGACTTGGAAGTGAGACTGTCTAGGTGAGCAAAGGAGACTATGGGAAGGGGAGAGAGAAGAAAGGGGGGAGCATTGTGTGTTTGAATGAAAGTTTCCTTATGTAAACCAGCATAAAATAAAAAAACAGACCGTGGCGGGGAAGCAGCTGCCTATGGATGTGCTTTGTATTCTATTTTCATTAGACAGAACAGCTTTAATTTGGCATAGAACAACTATGCATATTTAAAATGTATAAAGTAGAATGGCTTTTACGTGGAATGATCAGATGGGGGCACTTGGCCTACCTATCACTTCCGGCACCTATCACTTCCGGCACCTATCACTTCCGGTACCTATCACTTCCGGTACCTATCACTTCCTGTAGCTATTGTTTCTTTGTGTGTAGGGGTGGATATTCAAACCCCTCGATTTCTGCTCATCGTGTTTGTCCTACTGCTATGGGGACATTAGAAATCAGCCCTCCTACCCCAATGAAAGCATTAATTATTTTTCCCCAGCCCCACCCCCTCACTCTTCCCAGGCTCTAAGAACATTATTGGATATGCTTGTTTACAAAGCATCATGTATGGGCCTGCCGACAGGACCCAACGTTGGTTCCTAGCACCCACGTGAGAGCTCACAACTATGTGCAACTCCAGTTCCAGGGGGTCAAATAACCTCTTCTGGTCTCTATAAACACCAAACATGCAGGAGGTACCCATACATGGACTCGGACAAACATTCATATATGAAAAAATAAAAATAAATTCTTCTTTTTTTTAAAAAAAAGGCATATTTTAAAATTATTTTTTTAAAAAAGTAATTGTGTTTTCTTATCCTGGGAGTGCTGCGATGTCGGCCTGGGCAATCCTCTAAAAAGGCATGCGTTTATGACCTTAAATATTCACCCCAGCTCTAAAGGGGTCCCATAGTGTGATGAGATGGAGTGGCTGACAGTCAGGGTTAAGTTTCTTCCTAATGACACGTGTCAGTGTGGCCTGTAGGAATGGTGTGTATTCCCTCAGTGTATGGGGCCCTGTTAGGAAGGTGAAATCATTCAATTCTGGGGCAAGTGGAGTGATTGGTTGTGAAGGGCATATTGCTCTAATATCCCAGATGAGACGTGAGAGACTCAAAGAGAGTCTGGCTGCATAACTAGGGCAAAGGTGAGGCACGTGAGAACCTGACACAGAAATTAAAGAACCGTTTACTCTCGGGGCCATGCGTGACCCTAATCCCAGCCCTGCACATCTGGATAATCACAGATGTTTGGAAGCCTGTCTCTGCCATTCTCCACAAATCATCTAGTCTAACTGATTCTCCTACTCAGTACTGTGATGAGGGGCCAGGCTTGAGCTCTCTAGCCGTGGGAACTTGGGAAAGCTACTTTGGATCTCTGCCTCTCAGTCCTGTCACTGGTGAAATGGGGACGGTGATCTCGAAGTCACAGAGCTGCTGTGAGGAGGCGTGGAGATGTGTGTGCAGCCTTCTCATGCTTTCTGCCACAGAGAATTTCCTAGGAGCAACACATTGGCCCTGCGAAGAACAAGGCTCAACTTTAAGTTGTCTCTAGATGAATGGAGATGATTCTGGATTGAATCTGAAGTCCTGAGTGAGTGAGTGGGTATTGCTGACATGGCCACTGCCCTGTCAAAGACTCCAATGCCTCAGACCCATGGGAATGGCAACGCCTTCCTCTGGTCTACAGATGTTGACAATGTGTGCACCAAGTACCAAACACAGCTTCCTCCGCCTGAGTGTCTAGAGCCTGAGACTGCTTCCTACAGAGATCTTTCCTGAGATTACCTTGTCCACATCGTCACTCAGAAGTATGCCACAAACACACTGGCTTTCCATGCTGTGTTGTCTCCATCAGAATGCAGAACGCTGTGCTAGAATCTTCCTTCTCGTTCCCCTAACCTGTCATTAGCTTATTTCAGGTGAATGGCTTCTACAAAATTCAGATCCCTAACTGATAACTTTAAAACAGAAAGAACACACAGATATGCTGAGGAAGACAAATTCATTCACTTAATTTAGACCACTAGAGAGCCGATTTAATAAGCAGCAAAAATGAAGCAGGGGACTCCTACTTTGTTCAAGCCAGTGGGACTTAAGTGAAAGGCAAGGACAATATAGCTTTTCCTTGATCTATCAAAGAGACAAAGATTAAAACTAAATGAAAAAAATACGGACAAAGCTCACATGATGGGTCAGTGAAAGATTCCTGGGAAGTCGTGTGGGATCTAGGAAGGCAGACAGGTTTATAAACACCACACCAAACAACTCCAGGGGTTGCTACTCATGGATTCTTGGGATGTGCGGTGAACCTACTTGGTAGTAAGATGAGAGAGCATTTCTAGGATTTGCCAAGTACAGTAGACAGCTAATGGCAGCAAGATCTGTGTTTTGTCTACTTAGGAACATTCCTCGGGAACACACCCACACATAATAGACACTGAATAAATACATGTCTGAATGTATGAATCAATGAGCACAGCCATTCTTGTCTTCCACGAACTGACACAGTGACAAAGGCGGAGGTAAGGGCTGTTTCAATTGCCTACGAACAACCGGCGTGAGCTGAAAAGACAAAGAGGCGGAGCACAGGGTGAGCTTTGAGAGAACATTTGAAATAGAATCGGCGAGCTTCCCGGAACAGACATCTATTGCCCTGAATTTCGGTGACTCTCTCATAGACAGGCAAATGGCTCTGCAGGAGGTGTGGTGGGCAGAGTGGGGAGGGGGTTGTCTCAGCATGCCTAAGAGAAGAAGAGTAAACCTATGAGATCCAGGAACCTGGGGTGGGCGGGCATAAAGAGGCCATCGTGGCTGCAGGGTAGGTAAGACTAATAGGTGGCCCTGAGAAAGCAGTTTGGGGACAACTTTTGAGACAGCTTAAAAGCCAGACTGAGAATTTGATATGCATGCAGTCTAGATCTTTCTCTTCGTGGAGTGTTAGCCATTATAATAAAACCCAAATGGTTTTGTGGTTACATTTGGAAACATAAGGTTTTGAAAAAGATATTTTCAAAAATTCTTCAGAGAGCCTTTACCGAGGCAGCGGGTACTTCAAATCCCCAAGAGAAACATTCCAAAAAGCACTTCTCAAACTCTATTCACCGCCTTCGGAGGAACTGGGGCTTTAAAAAAAACATAAGCAGCATTTGGTGTATGGTCTCATAGGTAAGGAGCAGGAAGCATCCAAAGACGCAGGAGAGGAGAGAACAGAATGAACTCGTGTCCTGGAAGGAACATGGAGAAAGATGCAAACAGGACAATGGTTGACATGAGAACTAGAAGAGTCTAGGGACCAGAGAAGATGGGGATCAGTGTGGTAGCAGCTACGGGGCTGGCCAGGCATGAGCGTAGACACCATGTGTAGAATTACGCTGGCTTTGAGTACTTCCGTCAGTGGGGCTGGGCTAACAGCTGGGCATGGGCTAGAACTAGGAAGAGAGGGGCAGCTAGTGTGGGTGGCTGATGGGGACAATGGATCTGATGAGTACATAGAATCCCCGTGCCACCAACTCCTGAGTCAGGGGAGTGTCTCAGCATTGGAAGCAGGGACGTGAACGCAAGCCATCCACAGACACAAAGAGGTAGCAGCTGCCCTAAATGAAGGCGTCTCCAGCCCCAGTGTGCTCAGCACGTCTGAGCTCCACCTGCTAAGACAGTCACACTGATGAGCAAATCGCTTTTTGAACAAGTGATCAAATGAGAAGTCCTAACGAAACCTTGGCAGATGGCTCACCTCTGACAATGCTTCTCTATATATAGGTCACCTGTCTGGAAGCAGCAAGTGTCTCATCAGTGTGCCCAGTTCTGAGGGAGGGGGTGGGGAGGACCATGGCTGCCAAATGGCAGAGCCCTCGGTCATCTTTAGGGGTCAACTTGTTCAGCCCCTTATTGAAAGACTTCCGGAGAGACTTGGAGACTCGGGCCAGGAGCACTTACGAAGGCAGCTGTGTGTTGAGAAGAGCGGCTGCCTAGATTCAGCTCAGCTAACCCAGAACTCAGCATTCTCTCGTGTGTGTGTGTGTGTGTGTGTGTGTGTGTGTGTGTGTCCAGCCAGGTCTAGTTCTCCCAAGTCAGCCACCACAGCCCTCAATGGTCCCATGCTCTAGTAGCCTTACAAAGAAACTGGACACGACTTTGCTTGCTAAAAGGAAATGCTATGAGGCTAGGTTAAATAAGTAAATGGAAAGTAAATGGAAATTTAAAACAGACTAGTTCAAACAGAGCCAGGAGAGAAGGTACGGTACTCAATAAGGCACCTGCCATGCAAGCTTGAGGGCCTGGGTTTGACTTCCAGCATCCACAGAAGAAATTCAGGCATGCCTGCAACCCCAGAGCTGCGGCATGGGACACAGGGGTATCCCTGGAACGTGATGGACAGCTAGTCTAGATGAATTAGAGACAGGTTCAGTGAGAGGCCCTGTCTCAAAAAAATGAAGTAGAGTATGATGGAGAAAGCACCTGACATCCACCCCAGGGATTCACATACACACATACGGGTGTACATGCATTTGCACACCACACACAAATATGTGCACACATACACACCAACATACACACACACCAACATATACACAAAACACTTGTGAAAACAAAAGCCTTTTGGAATATGTAATATGTAAGCACACACACACACACACACCCCAGCACACACACAAAACTCTGGTGAAAACAAAAGCCTTTTGGAATACACACACACACACACACACACACACACACACACACACACACACAAAACTCTGGTGAAAACAAAAGCCTTTTGGAATGTGTAATATGTACACACACACACACACACACACACACACACACACACACAAAACTCTGGTGAAAACAAAAGCCTTTTGGAATATGTAATATGTACACACACACACACACACACCAGCACACACACAAAACTCTAGTGAAAACAAAAACCTATTGGAAAATGTAACATGGAACAATTATTAAGTTCCAAGAAGACATGGGAAATGCTTTGCTGGAGTCACCGTGTCTGAAGCCCTGCAGTCTCTTGGGAAAGGAAGCTGTCAGCTGATGTGACATTCATTACAGAGGAACAGAAAACAAAGACTTCCTCTAGAAGTGGGGAGAACCATCCGGGCAGAGCACCTCTTGTCTGGGTTCAGTGTTGTTTGGTGTCTGCCTGGATTTGAACCAGCTTGCAGACAGCTCACGACTCTCATTTGAGGAAGACTGAACCAGCTGATTTGCAGGTTGCCTTCAGTTCTGACACCCACATTTCTGGGCAGCATACAGCTACCTGGCTACAGATGGTTTTGTTGGAGACCTCTTGTTTACATCACCCTAACATCCTAGGACCTAGTGTTTGTCTTTCTAGTTCTACTTTCCTACCCTGCTAGACTTCAACTACTTGAATTCCCGTTACCTTATTCTACATATCCAGACTCAGTATCCCTGGAAGAGTTCACTCTTTCTCCAAAGCTGTCATTTTCTCCACAAAAAGTTTCTCCTCAGGTGACTCCAGTGACAAAGTCTCTGCTAGGACGGCCTTAAGAGTACATCACTGTAGCCAACGGCAACTTCCACGCTACAGATGGGAGGAGAATTTGTGTTTGAAGGCAAATATGTCTAACCTAAATTGGTTCCTATAGTAATTAACACTGTCTAGCCCTCCACTTTGGTTACAAATCTGTCTACATGGAGTCTAGACTCTGACTTGCCCTGCTGACCACATCATTGCCTTTCTATCCATTTCCGTTTCTAAAACCAATAGTTGGGACCAAAGATCTTGCTTTAATATCCTATAGCACAGCGATATTATTAAGAAAAAAACAGCATGCATAGACTGCTCTGTACAAGGCACTTTGGGTTGATTGATTAGCATTCTACATTTTTAAAAAGAAAAAGCCACATTGTGACAAGTGGTAGGTCTGAGATTTATCCCCATGCGATCTAGGTTACCCTCACTTCCTGTTCATTCATGCTGTGTGTGTTAGGAATGTGTGTCTTCCAGTTCCTTCATCAGTGAGTTCTATTTTATTTTGAATTTGGATGTCTGAAAATCAGGTTTTCCTTTAAAAGATGTCATTGATCCAGTGTCAAACTTGGATGTTCAAACTGTAACCCCATCACGATGACATTTGGGGGTTCGGACTTAGAGCAGAATCCAGTCTTCATGAGTGTGAGGGCTCTTACAATTAGAGACCCAAGGAAGAACATTGCTCTCCCAGCTACATGAGGGCACAATGAGAAGGCAGCCATCTATAAACCAGGAGCTGGGCCTCCATCTAATATCAGATCTACCATGTCTTTATGAATCCAGCCTCAACTGTGAGACTATCTTACAGTGTTTGTTGTTGAGGTTATTCAGTCAATGATTCTGTTATAGCATCCTGCATGGACTAAGAAGAAAGACTGGTCTCATCCAAAGGCAAAGAGCCACCGGCCACCGGCACCTGGTGCCTCAGGGAGTGTAGGGCCCAGGAGAGGACCTCTGGAGAGCCCGTGTTCCCTTTTACTTTGTCCTCTTTGGGTGCTGCTTGTTCTCTACTGGGCAGCTGAACTCCAGAAGCTCAGTTTCCCTTCCTCTATACACACACACACACACACACACACACACACACACACACACACACACACACAGGCACCCACGCACGCTCCCTCGAGGACTTCAGAGAAGAACTAGGAGTTTGCTGACCTTGGAGAGCAATGTGCTATGGAATAGGAAGTAGAAGCTTTAACTGTGCAGAGTCAGAGCTCAGCTTAGCTGCCGAGCTACAGGAGATGAGCCTGGCTAAGTCATCCATTCACCGTCTCTCAAATGGGAATGGTAATCTGTGTCTCTAGAGGCTTGAGCAGGGGTATAGTATGTTGAAAGGTAAGAGATGCCACAACCATAACTTCAGGCACATGGCAAGTACCCCACAAATGCCCGATGCCTTTTTTTTTTATATCCTTCTATGGTCTGATGGGATTGAGGGGTTCTGCTGTAGCTCCTCATTGATGACCCAACTCTTAAGGCTCTTTGTAGGGAGAAATCCTAATTAGAGGTACCGCTGACCACACCCGTTTGGGCCTAGTCACAGGTACCGCTGACCAAGCCTGCTGGGGCGTGGTCAGAGTTACATAACAAGGGTTTAAGCAGGAAGGAGGCCTGCACACGGCTCTTTTTTGCCTGACTGGGCTGACTGGGAAGCATTTCTGGGTCCATCCTGCTCAGGTGCAAACCTGGTCACCGGCTGCCTTGCTTGAGAACTTTTCCTCAATAAACTACCGTTATCAACCTCTTTCTGACTCCACTTTGTAAACATCAATAGATCTCTCATTCTAGGGTTCCGATTTGTGGTACAGAAATTCCGGGAATAACTCGTGCTATCAAAGTTCTTGGGTGTCAGCGTCTAGATCCCCAGAAGAAGATGAAGGGACTAGCTCCCCTTTCAGCAGCCATAACAGCCGAACACGTGCTTGCCATAACCTTGCCTTGGTCACTTAGAGGTCAGATGCCTGCCTTGTGACAAGGAACCAATCAGAAGTTAGTTAGTCACTAGAAAGTCAGATGCCTGTCTCGTGACAAGGAACCAATCAGAAGTTAGCTGGTGGTGCTATGCTTTACGACCCCGGGTGTGCTTTACATACAAGCGCACAGCAATGACGCACAAAGTATAGCAACCACCCTGGGAGGGTCTATGGGCCATAACAACCCGTTGACCAATCAACACAGGGCGAGCCCTCCAAGCCTGGAGGCACACCAATCGTGAGCCTGTGTGTACCCCTAGACACTCCCCTTACGCTGCCCTATAAAGATCTATGTGCAGCGGCTTCGAACTGTCTTTGCTAGCCATCCGCCATGGTGGGTGGATGAAAGACCCGAGCTAATATGGGGTTAGCTCGTTAAACTACAATAAAGCCTCGTGCAATTTGCATCAAGCTTTCACCTCCATTCTGTGATTGGGGTGGCCTCGGTCCTGGGCTAAGATTCTGGAAGCCTCAGCTTTCCGAGGGTCTTACAAAGACACTCGCAGCCACAGTATCACAGGGGTGGGCCAGGCATTGCTTCACTAAAGAGCGCACCAAGAGGACCGGCATCTCTGAACAACCAGAGCAAGGAGACTTCTGGTCCAGATGCCGTGGACCTCTTACCTGCAACAGCTCAAACACGGCAAGAAGGTCCCCTCCAGGGAGGTTCCCACAGAAGACGGGGTGATAGCACAGCTTGGGGGGCTCATAGTCCTGGTTAGCTAGTGTCACAACTGGAGCAGCCACCGTGGCACCCAAATATTCCGGCTTCCCCTAGAGAAAGGAAATGAGTTTTTAATTGGCATCTACTAAGTTCTGACCGACAGCTTTCCCCTCCCGTCTTCTACCAAACACCCCTTGCCCAGACTCACCCAGGGCTTGGGGGACAGAGGGGGCTTTCGGGCTCCCAGTGAAACACTAAGAAGATATAACATCAGGGCCTCACTGGTCCAAGACTCCTTCTATAGAGAGCTTAATTAAAGCAACCAACCATGGTAGACGGGAAAGGAAAGGGAAAGGAAAACACAAAATAACAACAGACATTCCAGGCCTCTACTGTGGGCAGGATCATGACTTTTGGACATAAGTAAATCTGGGTCTGTGGTCTCTAAACTGCCTCTTTCTAGCTCTGTGACCTAAGCCTGGCACTCAACCCTTTTGAGTCTCATAGATAGGGCTGAAGTTTATTTCTGTTCATAACGTCGTAAGAAGTAATGTAATCTTACATTTCATTTGTATTGTGTGCTCAATCCAGAGTAATAGAACATTGATGTTGGTGGTAACCGTGAAGGCTGAAGCCAGTTTGTTTAAGTGAGGCAGTAAAAAGGGGAAATTACCTCTGTGTGTATGCACATGTATGGGCTTTGAGGTTTTTTGTTTTTGTTTGTTTGTTTGTTTGGATTTTTGGGTTTGTTTTTTTTTGTTGTTGTTGTTGTTGTTATTTTTTTGAGACAGGGTTTCCCTGTGTACCTTTGGAGCCTGTCCTGGAACTAATTCTTGTAGACTAGGCTGGTCTCCAACTCACAGAGATCTGCATGCCTCTGCCTCCCAAGTGCTGGGATTAAAGGCGTGCGCCACCAATGCCCGGCGGGCTTCGACTTTCTTTAAGAGCTATGGATGGCCCTCGCCTCTTCCCCAAGCCAGCTCTCAGGTCCACACTCCTCCAGGAGAGGCAGGAGCTATAGCAGCTCCTCTACTTTGCTATTTGTCTGCAGAATCATGAGAGTACATGCCCCACATGGGTGGGACTCGCTGCCTTTGTCACCACTCCATCCTCCAGCCTGGGAACCCGCTGAGCATGTAACTGCTGAGTGACAACTGGTTGACACAATCTGCTTAGCCCAAGGACAGTGCCCATCTTCTATTTTAGGTCGGGTTTTAGCATCCAAGCAGCAGTCTTTGGATCCAGGAGCCAGCATTTGCACTGTCGCCAGGGAGGGAGGTGGGAACAAGGCTTTGGCTCAGCCACACTCGACAACAAACAAAACTGCCTGCTGTTGGCATCCGTTGGGAGAGCGGCTGGAGTCAGGGCAGCTTGGTATAAAATGAGTGTTGTGCTTAACGATTATTTGTTCATCATTCTTAGGAGGCATGGTTAACTCAAATGAGCCCTGGAAATGGGCACAGAAACCCAAGCAAACAAATTGCCAAATGCGAATGCATTTCTTATAGTGCCAGTCAACACTCACAGACCACAAGCCAGTGGAGAATGAGAGAAAGTTCTAGACTGGAAACATGGGCCAGAAGAATTATATTATAACAATCTGATTGCCGTGTTTTAGGTGAATGTTGGCTGTAGCACAGTCACACGCTCTTATGCACATCTCCCCATGTTTCTCCAGGGGGAAAACACAGACTTTCTGTGTCACCTTTCTTTCCCACAATCCTTTTCCCTTTCTATTTTAAAGCATTATCTGGATTTGTGTGTGTGTGTGTGTGTGTGTGTGTGTGTGTGTGTGTGTGTGTGTGTGTGTGTAGAAAAGGGCCACACTGAGTGGGGAACTGGAAATGAGATGGCAAGCAGTAGGTAGGGTACTGGTGAGCAGTGTAACAACTAGCAGGCTAGGGTAGCAAAAGACTCCAAAGATGCTGGATTCCTTTTCAAATAGAAACCAAACACTTATCATGGGATTCGTATTCCAAGGAAGGAGAGTGAAGGGGTATTTACTTTATGAGTCTTCCTCTAGAAAATCTGTCCTACATGCTGAACAGGGAAATGAAATACATTTAGCCCCAATTTAGAGCATCAATGGAGCGCTGGAGGGAGGGGATGCCCCACTCGATGCCACCAGCTGTACACGACGGAGTAGACGCAAGAGTTGTGCGTTCCAGTCCTGACTCCGCCTCTCACTAGGTGTGACTTTTATGAAGGCTTCGAACTTTCTAGATCTGTCCTCCTTCCTAGATAGCAAGAAGGGCAGGACAAAACCTTCATGTTCCACATGGTCCCTAAACCCCCTGTGACTCTGGCATCCTGTTTCCTCCCTGACGCTGGCCCACCGCAGGGCTATCTGGAGCACACTGAGAATGAGGAGGCTTTGGAAAATCTTCTCAGAGCATCTTTTGTACTTGATAGATTTGAGCTTCCTGAGGAGGTAAAGATGTCAAAGAAAAGAAAGAAATCTAAGTCATTCATTGCGGATTTCTTAACTTAGAGAAGAATGCTTATCATAGTCACTTAACATCCCCAGTCGGCTTTGGGAGTCACCTAAGGGGTGGGAGCACCAACGTCTCTGGAGAGGTTTGGCTCATCACCAAAGAAAGCTGTGATGAATATGCCATTGCAGGCCCAGCAGCAGGCAGGTAAAAGAAGCGACCCAGCTACAAGGCTGAATCAGTGAGGGTGCCCATGCATTTCCTTCCCGCTAGGTGAGAGCAACCCAGACCTGTCTGCAAAAGGCTTGGAGGAGTCAACAGCAGAAACATGGGGCCAGCTAGGGGATCGTGGTAGTTGTGGGTTGCCTTAAGCAATCACCACATCCCTACAGAGGTGGGCATTGACTAAATTTTGCTAATTTGATTATAATATAAAGGGAATTCTAAAGAACAAACTCCAAATAAAGCAGTGACTGTCATCAACTGATGGGGGCTGCCCTTGTGTATATATGTTTCTCTTATTGGTTGATGAATAAAACACTGTTTGGCTGATAGAGCCAGGAAGATAGGCAGAACTAGGAGATAAGGAGAATTCTGGGAAAGGTAGGCAGATAAGCGCCAGAAAGAGTCGCCATGTAGCTAGCCAACGGAGAAATAGGTCCAGACCCTTCCTTGGTAACCCAAGACCATGTGGAAATTCATAAATAGAAATGGGTTAATAATTAAGACAGAGCTAGCCAATAAGAAGCCCTAGGCATCGCCCAACAGTTTAATAATTAATGTTCAGTCTTTGTGTGCTTATTTGGGGCTGAAGCAGTGGCACGGGACCTGGAGCCTGGCAGGACAAGCAAAACCAGCAGCAATCAACGCGGTTCTGTATATCACAGTGCACTGGCGTGAAAGCCCCCGCTGGGTCCTGGCCTCTCACAGTGCCAGGACGGCACTGACTTTCCAGTCAGTTCCTGGGGTAGAGCATTTGGAAGGTGCAGTCAGTGCTGCCTGGGCACACTTACCACCGCATCACTGTCATAGAGTTCCACCACCACTAGGGGTGGGGACTCAGCCAATTCCCTCTCCTCGCCATGCAAAACCAACTCATTGAAGAGCAGCATCTGGTTCCAGGTAGGAGAGAGAGTCTGAGAAATGACCTGGAAGAAAACAACACAGGAACCATTTTGCTGGAATGTTCAACAGACACCCTGAGGGCAAAGTGGAACCCATGGCAACTGTTTATTAAATGCTGGGAGATGCAAATTCATGGTCTCCGGGAAACTTAGTATTTATAATGTTTCATTAGTGGAGTACTGCTTACCGTCCCATTTGCATGAATAATTTAATTTGCTGTGGTGCTATGATGGCATCAGCTGCCCTTTATTGAGTGATTTTTGTGTGTTACCTGTAGTACTGTGCATTCGCTGACTCATTCAAACCCCAAACGCATTCTGGGTAGAGTTATTTACATGCATGATAAAGGCCACGGAACAGGTCCACATGCTGAGACTCTACAGAGGATAAACTGAAATTCCACCTGGATCGTCCATTTTCACAGGCGAATACCACCGACATCTCCACTTTAGGGATCCCCTCTACTGAGAATGGGGAGCTCAAACATAATTTTGTCATCAAAGGCCTTAATGTTGACTTTCATATATCACAGACTTTAGGTAGAAGTCTACAGCTTTGTAGACTGGCTGCTTTGAATAGAACAGAATCTCTGCTCACCATTTGACATGGCATCTTTCTTTCAAGGAAGTTGCTATGGCAGCAAATAGTGACATTGGTAGTGGACTGAACCCATCATACAGATGGAGAAAATAAAAATCAAGGAAGGATGGTAGCTTGAAGTGAAGGGACCAGCTCCCCATTTCAGCAGCCATAACAGCTGAACACGTGCTTGTCTGACCTTGCCTTGGTCACTAAGAGGTCAGATGCTGGCCTCATGGCAAGGAACCAATCAGAAGTTAGCTGGTGGTGCTATACTTTATGGCTCTGGGTGTGCTTCACGGACAAGTGCACATCAATGAAGTACAGAGCATAGCAACCGCCCTGGGAGGGCCTATGGGCCATAACCAATTGGCCAATCAACACAGGGCAAGCCCTCCAAGCCTGGAGGCACACCAATCCTGAGCCTGTGCGTACCCCTAGACACTCCCCTTACACTGCCCTATAAGATCTCTATGCAGACACTTCGAGCTGTCTTTCTGAGCCATCCGCCATGGAGCGTGGATGAAAGGCCTGAGCTAACAGGGGGTTAGCTCGTTAAACAACTATAATAAAGCCTCGTGCAGTTTGCATCAAGCTTTCGACTCCGCATAGTGATTCGGGTGGCCGAGGTCCTGGGCTGAGATCCTGGAGGCCTGAGATTTCCAGGGGTCTTACAGAAGAATTGCTCCAGAACCATCAGGGTCTCATTAGAATTGGCTAAGCTTCCTTCCCAGGCTGTTCAGGATGAACCTTCAGAAGGGAGAATGTTATTTAAATCTGGATTTCCTTCTCTGTTTCTTTAGACATTTGGAAAGAGGCCAGTTTCACAGACAAAGGGCTGAGTCGTTTGCAGGGTCGGTGGTCGTGCTCCTGGGCAGACACTGCCCCACCAATCTGTGAAGCTTCTGCTGGCAAGAGTCACGGCTCTTCCAAGCTGTGCAGCCAAATGGGTTTCATAAGACAATGTGTTCAGCAGCTGCTGGATCCTGGGGAAATTTCCACAGCGCCTTAGAACTGTCCCTTACCCGCCACTACCAACTCCAGGGGGGCTGGAAAGAAGAACTGGCCTGTGCTAACCCTCAGACTTACATAAAACTGCCGGCTCAGTTATTCAGCCAGCTTCAGTTAAATTGTTGGCACTGTGGTTATGGAAGAGCAGCTTTATTACTCTTTATGTAAGCCGTAAAAGTATTGTGTGCCTGCAGTCCGCCTCTCTGCTTGAGTTTTCGGTTTAGACTATTTCATGTGTCAGATGCAATGAGGGTTTAAAATGCTTCTGAAAATTCTAAGTTTGCTGATATCAAAAGACCAAGGTTCAACTGTTGGGAGGGCGGGAAATATCATTAAGAAATATCTCGAGGTACAAACTTCCGGTTCAGCTCCGGCCTACAATTGTATGGCAGATTCCAGCTAATCTGCTGTTGAATGACATGGCCTCAGTGGAGAATGTCCCCTAGTTTGCGTCTCTACAGAAGTAAGCATTTGAATAGGCCTTCACCTGGGCAGAGGGCTAGGGGTGTCAGTAACAAGTGAGGACAGAGAGTGAGGAGCCATCTAGGAGAGAGGGATCCACTGGAAGACAGAAATGGCCTCATGGCAAGGTTAGAAAAGAGACAGGAAGATGCCGGATAAAGAAGAGACTCTAGTTTTGCAGCATGGAACTGAGAGCTCTCTAAAGATGACAAGATGCCTGTGTTTGGTCTTTATCGCCTTTGGGTTGCTAGGAGTCTCCAAGTCCACGCTCCCCCACTCAGGCCGAACCTCACAGCTGCTGTGGCTTGAGGCTGAGACATGCCGGGCCACAACATTGAACTCCCGGAAAACTCAGGCCTCGGTGGTCTCAGCCCAGGACCTCAGTCACCCCAATCACCAGGCGGATTCGAAAGCTTGCTGCAGACTGCATGAGGCTTTATTGTTGTTTAACGAGCTAACCCCATGTTAGCTCGGGTCTTTCACCCACCCGCCATGGTGGATGGCTAGAAAAGACAGCTCGAAGGGGCTGCATAGAGATCTTATAGGGCAGAGTAAGGGGAGTGTCTAGAGGTACGCACAGGCTCAGGATTGGTGCCTCCAGCCTTGGAGGGTTTGCCCTGTGTTGATTGGTCAACTGGTTGTTATGGCCCATAGGCCCTCCCAGGGTGGTTGCTATGCTCTGCGCATCATTGCTGTGAGCTTGTCCGTAAAGCACACCCAGGGCCGTAAAGCATAGCACCACCAGCTAACCTCTGATTGGTTCCTTGCCACGAGGCAGGCACCTAACCTCTAGTGACCGAGACAAGGGCAGAAAAGCACATGTTACTGTCATGGCTGCTGAAAGGGGCAGGCATCTAACCTTAGTGACTAAGACAAGGTCAGACAAATACGTGTTCGGCTGTTATGGCTGCTGAAATGGGGAGCTGGTCCCTTCACCCTGTTCTCCAGGTCACCACTATGTGAAAGATGTCACCTGGTCACTTTAGAGTGACCACCCAAACAAAACAACTCACTCAAACAAGAGTCTCCCATGATTAGCTTTGCTTCTTAAGGGCTTCCTTAAGGAGCCATGAGCTGACCTAGCTTTAAAGATCATTTGAACTCAGGGTGAGACTTGGGTAGCACTGTGAACAGTTAGTCAGATGTTCTGGAAAGAATACAGCAGTGGGAACAAAAACTCTAACTGGAATAGGGCTTAATTAACTACCCTGTGACCAATTTGCACAGGTGGCTTAACATCTCCAAGCCCTGGTTGGCCTTTGTTAAATGGGCTAACACCCATCTTGCCTGGGATAAAGAATAGTCACTGCCCGACATATAGCAGGTGCTCAGTAAATGCTTGCTACCCTCTCTAAATGTACTCCATCTCAGGCCATATTTTCTTAGAGGTGAGTAAACATTTAGGGCTGGGAAGTGGCTCAGGAGAAGAGTACCTGTCCAGCATTTGTCAAGTCTGGAGTCTAATTCCTTGTAACTCTCTCTCTCTTTCTTCCTCCCCCCCTCTCCCTCCCTCCCTCCTCCTCTCTCTCTCCTCTCTCTCTCTCTCTCTCTCTCTCTCTTCTCTCTGTCTCTGTCTCTCTCTCTTCCCTCTCTCTTTCTTCTCCCCCCTCTCTCTCTCCTCCTCCCTCCTCTCTCTCTCTCTCTCTCTTCTCTCTGTCTCTCTCTCTCTCTCTCTCCCTCCCTCTCACTCCCTTCCCCCTCCCTCCTCTCTCTCTCTCTCTCTCTCTCTCTCTCTCTCTCTCTCACACACACACACACACACACATGTGCATACTCACACACACACATGAACACACACTCACAGACCTATACACTCTCACACTCAACATTCGCACACTAACACACTCACACACGTGCACTGACACACACGCCCCCCTAAATGCCTACTCTATGACAGCCTGTGTACACTGGGTGGTCTTCTCTAAGCTTCAGTCTTCAGGACTGAGCACCAGTCTCATTGTTGGGAACCCCAGGCTTAACGATCTCTACCATCTGAGGCGCTCCACCTTCGCTTTCTGTCAGGTCTGCCCACACACATCTTGCTACTCTCCTCATCCATTCTCAGACCTTTTCTCTTTAGTTTTCTGCCCCTTTCCTTTATCATTCAAGTCCTCTTTCTCTTTAATGTTTATTAACTGGACATACCAGACCATCTTTATAAGGGGCTGACGTGTTTGAGGCTGGTTCTTCTGCACACTAGATGCTCAGTCCTCCGGGGAACCAGGGAAAGCCCACATGGGTGCTACACCTGGCTTAGCTGGGCTTGAAAGGCCTCACGCTGAGCTATCTAAAGTAGAAGTATGAAGGAGGACTGCTAGTCACAGACCAGGCCCTCAGTCTTCACAGACCAGGCTCTCAGTCACAGACCAGGCCCTCACTAATCACAGACCAGGCCCTCAGTCATAACAGACCAGGCTCTCAGTCATAACAGACCAGGCCCTCAGTCATCACAGACTAGGTCCTCAGGCACAGACCAGGCCCTCAGTCTTCACAGGCCAGGCTCTCAGTCACAGACCAGGCATTCAGTCATCACATACCAGGCCCTCAGTTATCACATCAGGCCTTCAGGCACAGAGTAGGCCCTCAGTCATTACAGAACAGGCTGTCAGTCACAGACCAGGCCCGTAGTCATACAAACCAGGCCCAAAGGCATCACAAAACAAGCCCTCAGTCATCATCACAGACCAGGCACTCAGTCACCACTGACCAGGCCCTCAGTCATCAAGTATCAGGCCCTCAATCATTATAGATTAGATCCTCAGGCACAGACCAGGCCCTCAGTCATCACAGATTAGGTCTTCAGGCACAGAACAGGCCCTCAGTCATTACATACCTGGCCCTCAGTCACATACCAGGCCTCCATCACAGACCAGGCCCTCAGTCACCACTGACCAGGCCCTCAGTCATCACAGATTTGATCCACAGACCAGGCCCTCAGTCACAGACCATATGCTCTGTCACAGACCAGGCCCTCAGTCTTCACACCAGATCTTCAGCCACAGAACATGCCCTCAGTCACCACATACCAGGCCCTCAATCACAATCAGGCCCTTAGTGATCACATACCAGGCTCTCACTCATAATGATCACATACTAGGCTCTCACTCACAGACCAGGCCCTCAGCCATCACAGACCAGGCCCTCAGTTATCACAGACCAGGCCTTCAGTCACAGACCAGGCCCAAAGTCATTGCAGACCATGCCCTGTTATGTAGCCCAGCACCCAGACAGGAGAAGAAAACCTGGAGCTTTCTAACCAAAACGAAGACAGAGTGGCTCAGCAACAGTAGCCTTGGAATTGGAGAGACCTGGGTCTCCATCCCAGCCCACCTTCTCCAAGCTGCACAACCTCAGACTCTTCCTCCTTTATCCCCAAATGTGGAGAAAGGAGCATGTGTCCCAGAGTTATGGTGAGGTGTGGTAAACAATGTAGACAAAATGCTTATTGTTGTGTCTGGCGTGTGAGAACCTTGAGTAAAGGCAGCTGATATTATTAGCAAAAATTGGGCACTTGATTCAAAATTAGAGTCAGATCCAGGGTTCAGCAGAATCTATTTTCCCTTCCAGATGATTATTTGATAAACAAAGTCCATCTGTGCCTTTGAGATATGAATCTAAGTGAAACCGACATGCTGTGTGCAGATGAAAACCAGCAGGAAGGTTATGCCCAGTCTGGTGAACTCACACAGACTCCAGGGTGGCTTCAGAGGGCCGGGAGCTGCATGGCAGAGGCAGGTGGGTGGCCCTTGGGTCCAACTTCTGAGATGGCTCTTGTTTGGGATGGCAGTTGCAATAGCAGCCATCAGGAGAAGACAGGCAGAAGCTGTTCTAAGCCATTGGCATTTCAGATCATCTCCTTTATTGGGAATAGATAGAGATAGAGATAGAGATAGAGATAGAGAGAGATAGAGATAGAGATAGATATCCTGCCTACCACAGATGAAGAAACTAAAGGGAATTCTGCTTAATGTTATATATCTAGATATCTAGTAAGTATAAGATAGTGGATTTGGACCAGGGCAACAGAACTCTACAATTGTGTATTAGGTGTGTGTGTGTGGGGGGGGCGGTGTGTAGGGGGAAATGCTGACCACGCCAGCTTGAGGGCTGGCACAGGTGACGCTGACCTCACACACGTGGGCGTGGTCAGAGTGACGTAGCAAGGCTTTAAATATGAGGGACGCACACATGCGGCTCTCTCTGTTTCCTCTCCCTCCTGGTTGGACAGGACTGGCTCGGTCGCGTGAGTACTTCCTAATAAACCACCTGTTTTTCAAACTAGTTCCGACTCCATTGCGATCCGCATTAACTGCGTTCCACCTTTGGTGTGCACACACGTTTGTAGGGGATGCATGTTTGGAGGTGTTTGGAGGCGTGCATCGAAGTGTGCCTGACCACACTTGGCTTCTTACCGAAGTTCTAGCAATAATTTCAGGTCTTCATTGAAAGTGCTTGCCTGGGGCTGGAGAGATGGCTCAGAGGTTAAGAGCACCAACTGTTCTTCCAGAGGTCCTGAGTTCAATTCCCAGCAACCACATGGTGGCTCACAACCATCCGTTATGAGATCTGGTGCCCTCTTCTGTTGTGCAGGTATACATGGAAGCAGAATGTTGTATGCATAATAAATAAATAAAATCTTTAAAAAGAAAGAAAGGAAGGAAGGAAGGAAGGAAAAGAAAGAAAGAAAGAAAGAAAGGAAGAAAGAAAGAAAGAAAGGAAAAGAAAGAAAGAAAGAAAGGAAAAGAAAGAAAGAAAGAAAGGAAAAGAAAGAAAGAAAGGAAAAGAAAGAAAGGAAAAGAAAGAAAGAAAGAAAGGAAAAGAAAGAAAGAAAGAAAGAAAGGAAAAGAAAGAAAGAAAGAAAGGAAAAGAAAGAAAGAAAGAAAGAAAGAAAGAAAGAAAGAAAGAAAGAAAGTGCTTGCCAGGCAAGCCGTGTCTTTCAGGCCGTGCTCTCTCCTGGCCTCTCTCCAGGACCTATTGTGCAATCTCTGCTGTGTGTGTCCTCTCAAAAACCAGCACAGGAAGGTCTTCTGCCTTCTTGGTTCCACTAGACAATGGATGAGGCTGGAGACACCTTCCTTCCAGGGTCTCTCTACACCACCTCTGAGACAGAAGGAACCCATCTCTCCAAGTGGCTCCTGGAGCCACACACACAGGGCTTAGCACATGCAAGCAGCCTATCTGCCTGGAGGACCACACCCATGCCTGCATCTTCCACGATGCAGGAGGAGGGTCTGCCCCACCCACCATCTCCTAGAGCCCTTGCAGAACCAATACTCAACAGGCACTGGCTAAATGGTTGTGAAGCTGGTTCCTACCACACTCTCAGTGTAAGTGTGATAAATCAAACTACAGCCGAATCCATCAGCGGGGCCATAGGGCTTGTCTTGGGGAAAATGTGTGCCCTCCTGATCCGCCAATGGAATGGCCGCCATTCATCAGGCGTTTATGCACTCAACGTTTCGCGCCTGCACAGCAGCTCTTTTTTAGAATGATGGAACTGGGGTCTAGTGAGCTCTTTGTCTGGAGACGCACAGCTGCAGAGTAGATGAGCCAGCAGGCAACCCTGTGTCTCTTTGCTTCCTACATATCCGAGATGGCCAATTCTTTATGCTCTTCCCACATAGTGAGAGGATGTCCTCCTGCAGGACTTGTGCAGACCTAGGAACCCTTTACTGAGCTAGTGCTAGGTGTGAGAGACGGGAAGGAAGCAGAGGAAGCCACCATCTGCCCATCTCCTGGGACACCACACCTGTCACCAATGGGGTTCTCCGGGGGAGAGGGCTTGAAGCACAGCCTTGGTAACAAGCACCCTAGCTGCTAAGTGCAAAGGTTAGAACTCCCTGCCCTGAAAGCCAGAGCCTTTCCCCACCCTCAGCAGGTCCCCTGAGGTAATGACAGTCTCAGTCTCTGGAGGGCTGTCTATGCTGGCTTCTCCTTTCTTTCGCTACTCTCTGTGTCTGGCACTCCTGCAGGTGTCCAGGGCTCAACAGATACCTTTCCTGCCCTTGTCTTAGCTTTAAGACTTGCCCATCTGCTTCAGGACAGTGGCTCGAAGGGACCAATAAACCCTCCGTGCCCGTCTCTCCTGGAGCACACACTGGCTTCTCGGTCTGAATGGCTGCACGCTGGGCGATGCGAGGGACAGGGTGAGCCTCATCTTTCTCTCCCCAGCCCCTGCTGCTGTGTTTCTATGCTGTACATGAGTTACAGCAGCAGAGAAGAGGCTGCCAGCTCTCTGGTTACCTTTGTGGTCTGGCACTGGGACAGGAATGTGACTTTGGCGAAGGGATCTGAAAGTCCATTGCTGTCAGCTGCGATGAGGCCCCGGGCTTGGTACATGTGAGCTCTCAGCTGGAAGACATGCTGGGCTGCGGAAAAACCATGGAAAGGGCAAGCATGAATAGGCTTTCAGGAGTAGTGTGTGGGAACTTGCGTCCGCAAGTGGCAGGTGACTGCATCCACAGAAAGACGACAGGGACGCAAGTCCTGCCCTCCTCCGTGATCAGGTGGTGAGGTACGAGAGCAGAGTCCCTTAGAAACACACCCCCGAGGTTCTTTCACACCGTGTTTCTTAATCATCGTCACAAACACATGAAAAATGTAATTATCTCCCCATTAATATACGAGGAAAATGACCCCAGAATGGGCGACCTACTTTCCCAAGTGTGCAGAGAGCAGAATTTTCTTCTGCCTAATTCCAAAATCCACGCCCCCCCCACACAAAATGTCATGTTTTAGCAAGCTTTAATGAGTGGCATGAATCTCGCAGAATCTCTTGTGTGTGTGTGTGTGTGTGTGTGTGTGTGTGTGTGTGTGTGTGTGGTGTGTGCACGCACTCACAGAGGAACAGATAACATCACAGTAAGTAAGAGATCAGGAGAATAAATCTGAGGTCAGGCTTTCAATGGACAGAAGAGATGTCAGGGGTGGATCTAAGGAGACAGCAGTGCCCCCTGTAGGTGAAAGTCCAAAGGGCCCGACCACCACACACTGGTGGGGGATTAAAACGAGGAGTGCGGAAGACCTTGATGCCCTGTTCCATTGGCAGAGAACTTGACTCTGGCAGACAGAGTGTGGAGGGACAGGGACGGCAGGACGTCAAAGGTAATTCCTTAGGTGACTGTTATGAAGCCTGAACATTTCTGCCTCTACCCCGTGCCGCTGTCTGGCTTACGTGAGGACAGCATGGAGCCTAAAACTGTAGCAACCTTCCCAGTCCCCGTACTAATCCTGCAGGCAATTAGGAAACTCGAGCTGTGCACATTGTCCAATTAAGTCTATTTCCGTTCTTACAGCGCAAGGCTCTGTAAGCTCTGAGCAAGTCAGCGGAACGAGAGTCTCGGTCTTGGGGGGCTAAGTTCTAAAGCCCTGCCTGTCTCCATAGACACCAATTAGCTCTAATGTTGACGGGCCGGGCTCTGTCAAACCACAGCAGTAAACAAAGCAGCACAAGCAGATGTCACAGGGACACAGTGACAGGAGTCAGCTGGGAGACAGCCATGTGTTTCTTCACATACTACCGAGTTCAGCAGATTTCTCAGCGAGACTTGGGCAGGTCCCATCCCTTGAGAGGACGTCCCCCATCCCCCCCAGCTGCCCTTGAGATGACTGACCCTGAGATTCTTAGCAACTGAAGCTGTACAGACAGCACATTGAACAACTCCAGGGGGTGCCATTTACTTAGCCTACATTTTGAGTTTCTTTAGGAACCTTGAAGCTTACCATTTCTGATCCTTGGAGTAATCTAGCCAGACTCCTCATGCTGTGGTGGAGGGGTGGGCAACCTCCTCCTCCCCCCCCCCCCCCCGTGGCTGGCTATTAAGTTCACATCTGGATGCCCTACTTGACGTTAGGATAACCTCTTGCTCGTGTCTACACCCACCCCCCCCCCACCAGGTTTTCCACCAGGCTTTCCAAATATAGACACAAGGTAATTATTTGCTCAATGGCTATCCTCTGGAGCATAAAATTCACCGGTCTGTGTGGAAGGCAGCCAATGCCACCAAAGTCAGCGTTCCCCAGAAGGTCACTGGGTAACTCATGAAAACGACATGCCTCATGGCTGCACAGCATCTCTGGAAAAAGCCTCCCCTCCCCTCTGGACTGTTAGCAGCTGAAACAGTGAACTAGTCTGGGCCTTTGGGCCTGCAGAGATGTTTGTGTCTACAGATCATGAGATAACTTGATGTGGGTGGTATTTGCCCAAGGATAAGAGGGCTCAATGGTTTAACGGAAGGCAGATAAGAAGTGTCTGGATATGGTTTGCCTAACCCTTCAGCAACTCGGTGATCTTGGGTAATTTCTGGGTGCCTCAGAAATGTACGCTCCCCATCTGTGAATTAACAGATCTTCCCAGGGTTGAACGAGCTCTTGCGTGTAGCATGTAGGGCACTGGACTTGGCACTCTGCATTATGTAATTTCCCCAAAGACAGCACACTTGTGTGTTGACCTTGAGTGCAGCGTCTATGAGCTGAGCCACTGTACACAAATCTCCAGAACCCTGTCTTCTCTATGGAGCCACTTGGAATACACTGGCAGTCAAGACCAACGGACACCGAAGGATCACGCTACAGAGGAGACAAGGGCGAGTCTGTACTCCAGGGTTCACGCCTTTGGCTCAGCCCAGAACTCAACTTCAGTAGAAGTGAAGGAAAGCTGCTGTCTGCTTTGTCTGAATTCAGCAGGTAAATAAAGCACGAAAGTTAAGGGGATCTGAAAGCAGAGCAGAATGCAAAAGTAAGCCACCAATATTAATAATATAATTCAAATGTGTGCTGAAATGTAAACATAATGATACTGATGAAAGTAACTCTACGGATTAAGTAATTTCATAAAATAGGCAGCCTTTCTATAAAGAAGCAGCCAAGCCAGGAACCAAGCTAGGGAAACAACAGTGACCTCACCAATGCCTGTTTGCACTGGGTCACTGTAAGGGTATGAACGAGGTTCCAATCTCAATGCTGTGCAAAAATAAAAATAAAAAAAAGAACACCTTGATTTCATGAGTCAGATCAACACAAGAACCTTCTGCTTAAAAATCCGAACTCATTAGAATGAAGCCCATCTACAAAGAAAATCCACACTGCTCTCCCTGTACTCACAGAAATGCATAAAATTTACTCTAGGTGTAACACGTCTGAATGGAACATCACTTTCTATTTAGGAAGGGAGTAGACTTGGGATTGCAAAGAAGGCAATGGGGTTTGTCCATAAAACAACACAAATGCATGAATGCTGTCCCCACACTGTTTGCCACAAAAACCCATTAGGGATCTCTCCTGCAGCTCTTAGCCCTGTGAGCACCATACCTTGGTACAGCAGGGTGGATGGAGGGTGATGGGTGCCAGATGCTTTGGAGGGCGTTTCTGCTTCATAGCCGGCCGGCAAGTTGTCCAAAATGGCATTGGAGTATCTGGTTGAGCCCAGCCACAGATATATGTCAACTTTTGCCTGTACAGTCCAGCCAGCCGGCCGTTTCCCAGGAAGCTGGGGAGAGGGGACAAGGAAGGCTGTTTTAGCACCAGAAGGCAAGCAAGGGCTCTATTCTGAGAAAAGGGATCCTTCCTGGACACATACCTGGAGGTTTGTACAGAGGACTACTGCCATGCCCTGTTTATATCATAAAGTTGAAAATTTAAAAATAAAAGGCTCCAATTGCCACAATACATAGCTCGAGAGGACGCCCCCTGTTTGGAGGCCGTAGCCTTAAGCCTCCACCCTCATACTCACTGCCCCGGGCCTGGATCACTTAGGCTGAACAGGAGGGTGTGCTTGTTGCCCTGTTTCATGGAGGAGGAGTTAGACTCAGACTAGTGTCTTAGTCTTTAACTGACACAGCCAAGACTGCAGCTCAGGGGTGATGTTCCCAAATGTGGACTCTTGGCTCTGAGTCAGGCCACAGCCTGCCTCTTCATCACGCTTTTCAATTTGCCTTGCCTTCCTAGAACTTTGGCTGCTGGGGTTGCACCCCGAGTTTCTGTCCCTTTACTTCATTCAGGATTGCCTGTCTTACTCTCCCCCCCCTCCCCTGCCTCTGTATGAGGGGAAGTCCTGCCTGCTCTCCCAGGCTGCCAGGCATTTTCATTTCCTTCATCCTCCTCAGGCAGTGTGACTTGACCCTCTCTGAACTCTCCATTTCCTCTCTTGTGATGGCCTCAGATGTGATATGGTGTGTGTGTGAGTGTGTGTGTGTGTGTGTGTGTGTGTGTGTGTGTGTGTGTGTGTGGCCTTGTGATGGGAGCAGGGAGGGGCGTGGGGGTTCATACACCCCAAGACCACAAGGACACAGACAGGTGCATTCCATGTGCCTCTCTGCTTTCTTAGTCACCAGGTTTGGGGTCTCCCTGTCCTCACCTGCGAAGGTCCAGGCACCTGCTCTGGCTGTGTTCAGGGCCTCTGACAAGCAGAGGGGATGACACTTAAGATATGGCTACTTCTCTAGATTCTATTGACTCTCGTAAGAGCCTCTTCATGGCAGGTTTCAGAATTTCTCTCAGTAACTTCTCTCCTACACTGAGTTCTTTCCACCGGAGGATCACAAAGTCCTAATACCAAAAGCTAGAACTTGTTCTGGTAACTTCCAAAGCACCCACAGAGAGGCTTTGACTCCGCATTGAGGACGGCTGTTTGCCTTTGTGGCTTGCCCTGAAGGTTCCAGAGACAGATCTGGAACAACTCAAACAGTCAAGGCCAGAGCCCCTGAGCTTTGCAGACTCTGAAATCCATCCCGGTGCTCCAAGAGCTCAACCTGGACACTGGCACTCACTCAAATGATGGATGGGTAACTCTGATTATCGCCTCGATGGGTTTAATAAGCATCTAACGGATTAGTGAGATACACCTTGGGCGTGTCCGTGAGAGGGTTTACATGGTTCCTCGAGAGGAGGAAGTGAAGGTAAAACACACACTAAATGCCGGCTTCACCGTCTCATGAGCCGGAATCCCTGAGTGAAGGGAGAGGAAAAGGAGGAAGGGTGATGAGCTCATCTCTCTTCTTCCTGCCTGGGGACAGCATGTGACCAGCCTCATCGTGCTCCGCCCACCCAGCCTTCCCAGCAGGCTGAGACAGACTGTGTGGCTTCAAACTGGGAGCCAAAACAAACCCCCCTCCCCCTCAAGTTGTTTCTCGTTGGTTATAGACACAAGAGAAGCAGCGAATAGTTAGAGAAAGTCCAAGGCAGTGGTTCTTAACCTGTGGGTTGTGACACCTTTGGGGTCACCTAGCAGATATCCTGCATGACAGATATTTACATATGATTGATAACGGTAGCAAGGTTACAGCTATGAAGTAACAAGGGAAATAATTTTGTGGTTGAGGTCACCACAGCACGAGGGACTGTATTAGAGGGTCACACTTGTCTGAACACTTGTTCCCAGCCGCTGGCACTGCTTGGGGAGGCTGTAGAACCTTGTGGACCATAGGCTAATTAGCAGAATGGGTGGAAGAAGATCGCCTCTCCTGTGTTGGCCGGTTAGCTCTGCTTCCTGAACTATACACAAAGGAAGCCTCTCTACAAGCTCTTGTCATGGACTCTAGTCACCATTTCTCCCCCTCCACGAAGGACTGCGTCCCTTACACTGTGTGTCATTGTAAACCTTTTCTCCCCGAGGCTGAGCCTGTGGGGCATTCTCTCACAGCAACGGGCAGCGTGACTAACACAGTTGTAAATAATAGATATTCTGGAGCGATGAACTGACAAACCTGGCTTTCGAAAGTTTGGATATTTCCTGACTGTAGACCTTCTAGCAGTCTTCTGACCCGTGGGCACTGTGAAACTCCAGGACTTCCCAGGGTGACAACCACAACTTCATACAGGTCTTTGAACAGGGGGCGTTTACAAAGCCACCCAGCAGATGACCGTGCCATAAAATAAACTCTGAGGAATTTCTGGCTTAGACATTATAGATTTACAGTCTACGCTCCTTATTTCCTTCTGAATTCTCTGGAGGAACCCGGTATGAGACGGGGTCTCCCTGACACTGCCTTGGCTTTATTTATTTTCTTTTTTCAAACTTAATATTTTAGGTAGGAGAAAAAAAAGTGATGGGTGGGAGGGAGTTGAACTGGAAGGTGACAGTCAAAACAGGAACGGAAAAAAAATGGTTTTGCTGAATCATCCTTTCAAGACGGGGTAGGGGTGGGGGTTGTAGAATGTGGGGCTGCCCCCTCTGTAGAAGTAACTGAACTCAAGGAGACTTAGAAATCTGTCATCCACAGTGACCCCAGTGGCACAGAAAATGCAGACAAAGAAAGCCATAAACACACTGATAAAGATAACACACGGGCTGGAAGCCTCCGGAAAAGTCCGCCCATCTCAACTGTATCTACACCCTGGCTTCACATGACAGATGCTCTTTGCTCCAATTTTGTATGGTGCCAGGCACATCTCAACACTTAACAGAGGGTAACTTCATACCACTTTCTAGTATTTTTAGCACCGGGCCTTTGGAAATGACTTGCTATTTTTAAGACAAATCTTTCTTGCAGCACTCTTTGAATGGAGGAGGTTAAAGACAGTCTCTGATATTGGGATGAATGATTTGGCTAGAATCAAATGCCCTTTTTCAGTTATAGCTTTTTTAGGGGCAGATTTCACAAGCTATTTTACATACAGGACAGAAAGAGAGAAGCCAAGCCACTGGGTTAATAAGAAAGAAATAAGCAAAATCCTCTTTGGCTGCTGTGTGAAATTCCCACAAGGGCACCTTCAGGAGAGAAGGAATCACTTTGGCTCGTGGTTAAAGGGAAGCTACCATCCGTGCAAGGTGGGAGAGCGAGAAGTGGCTGTCGTCAGGTCAGGTTCACTTCTGGTCCAATCAGAAATCAGAGATCAGGATGCCGGTGCTCAACTCTTTCCCCATTTTCTCCTTTCATTCAATCTGAGACCTCAGCCAGTGGGGTGGCGCCACCCACACTTAGGGCAGTTCTTCCCATGTCCCAAATACACCCGACCCTGTCTCATCATCCACGCTAACTCCAGTCAGATTAAACAGCACAGCCACAAACAGCTGACTAGTTGTGAAGGGGATAACGGCGTCCCAGGGCTCTGGATGTCCATTGTCTGAGTGATTGCTCTGCGTGAGGTGCAAGAATGTGTGCTTTGCTTGAATTTCCTCACTTAATCCTCGCAGCCCTTATCCATGTAGTGGACGGGAGCAGAACAAACAGTCTTCACATGGATGAAGAATGGCAAGAAACTTGCTCGGTAAACATCTGCCCAGAATTCTGTTATGGGTTGGATTACATTCCTCCTCCCAGATTCATGTTTTAGCTCTTTATCTTCAGCACTCAGATGGTTTCCCTATTTGGAAGTAGCGTCACTGCAGATGTAATTAGTTAAATGACTGTGCTGGAAGAGGGTGAGCCCTAAATCTAGTATGACTGATACCCCTATAAAAAATGTTCCCTCCCTCCCTCTCTCTCTCTCTTTCTCTCCCTCCCTCCCTCTCCCTCTCTCTCTCTCTCTCTCTCTCTCTCTCTCTCTCTCTCTCTCTGTCTCTCTCTGTCTTTCTCTCTCTCTTTCATTTCTTTCACAAATTCTTTCTTTTTCTTTTCATTACTGGGGGGCTGACCCTAAGGCCTTGCATGTGTTAGGGAAGTTTATTACACTCAGCTACGTCTCCCCTACCTGTCCATTCCTTTATTCATTTTTTTAATAAGAAAATAGTAAGACAGTATCTCACTAAGTTGTTTAAACTGGTCTTGAACTCACTCTGTAGCCAAGGCTAGCCTTGAAATGCCTCAGATTCCCGAGTATTTGGGATTGAAGGCCTTCCTCACCAGAACAGGCTTGAATGTAGACAAACACCTTAATTGTATGTCTGAATGAGATTCATTAAAAATAAATATATAGGTTAAAAAGTATCGATTAACTCCTCTGAAGAGATACCTTGGAAAAATTATACAGGAGAAAATGACAGGACAACCAAGTAGAGAAAATGTCCAGGCTCACTAGTAGTCAAAGGAGTGAAAAATCTAAGCTAGAGGGCTGGTCATTAGATCAAAAGAGAAATCTACATTTGTCCAAAGATATAGTAAGTAGGAAGAAGAAAGATCTGAACTGAAATTTAGACCAGGAAGCCTGAGCTCTCCCATCTGCCCTCTGTTTCTGAAAATGCTGGAAGGAGCGCTAGACATGGACACATGCTAAAAATTCTAAGCAATCTCTCACGATATAAAGAAGTCGGTCGTCTTTGGGTCTCAAGTCAACTTACCTTGAGAAAGTGGGTTTTGATCTTTCCGCAGTACTTGCCCACCTGCTCTGGGATGGGGGAGTAAAGCAGGTCTTTGGCAGCAATGCGAGCATAGGCTACTCTCTTATTGTTACTGAGCATCCAAATGAAGACATCCGGGATCGTGTGCTGTGGCTGTGTGAAGGAGGGACATGATCACATAGGTTGGTGTTTAATGGATGCGCTTCTAGGGTTTACCTATCCCCAAACGGGAGACAGAAGAAAACGGTGGAGGTATTTAAACATCTGTACAAACAAGTCAGTGAAGTGACTCTTCCTTGAGAAGAAAACAACTTGGTCATGAGGTAGGAGCGTTTGTGGCTCCTTCTGTGTTTGCTGGGCCTGGGTTGGGGCATCTTTGATGGCCTGTGGTTCTTGATATGCCAAGCAAATGCTTTGCTTTTTGTTTCAGATTTTTTTATTTGAATTAGAAACAAGATTGTTTTATATGACAATCCCAGTTCCCTTCTCCCTCCCGTCCTCCCCTACCACCCCCCCCAACTAAAACCCTACCTATCACATGTCCTTTCTTCTAATCTACACCTGACTCAACCTTTCTGCTCCCTCATGACCTCTGCATCCTTCCTCTTCTTCCCTTCTCATTCTTGTAGCTCCCTCCCCCCTCTTCCCGTGCTCTCAATTAAGCAAATGCTTTTCTATGGATTCCCAATGATTCTTTTTCAATGTAGATACTGACTTAGCTTCAAAGCGTTAGATTTCTTCAGAACCGTGCAACATTGCCAGAAAGTTCAAATGAAAAGAACAAAAGTGAGCTAATGCCTTTGAACCACTTCCCAGTTGCTTTTAGGAAAAACAAGCTAGAGGAGCTTTGGGCCTGAGATCCAGTTGCCAAACAGCTGACTTCCATTTCAGCCATTCGGAGAAACACCACTAAACTTTAGAGACATTTGAAGTTTTAAAACTTGAGCTATTCAACAAGAAAATGCAGGCTTCCATTTCAAGGGCTCCATGATTTTGTGTTTGAAATGTACATTTCTGGACCAATATAACTACCAAAATAGGAGGCACAGTGCTTTGAGTAGGAAGTAGATACTCTGTTCTGCTCACCTTTGACATACGTATTTGATACCGGAAAAGGTTATCCATCCAATCTATCTGATATGGACCAAAGGCAAAGGTAAGGGACTCCAGCTAGCTCACAAAAATGGCTCTGGCAGGTCTTGCCCTTCTCCCCCACTCCCTCTGCCATGCTAAAAAAACCCATTAGATTACAGCAAGATCCATTGCCTTAGTTGACCATTCCTCCTCCTGAGGCTGACCACCGAGGTCCAGCTATCAAAGTATTGAAGCCCAGCAATCAAAAGCCCCCTTTGACTCATCCAATTAACATGCCCAATTAAAATTAAATACCTCATCCTAATACGGGTTTCCCCTTTTACTTTTATCAACTGCCATTTGCCTATGGGCCTGTCTGTCTCCTCTGTATCCAGAGACAGTCCTTTGTCCCTCTAGGACAAATATTCCTGCCTCCTCCCCCTTGTTCCCTTCCCCTCCTCTCCCTTCCTCTATCTCTTGTCTTTGTCCCTTATTTCCTGTTCTTTGTCCCTCTGTGCTGAGAACTTGGTCTTGGGGGGCTTGAACCGATATCTTCCCTTTCAGAAGGATAGTCTTCCAGACACACGCTGGTTAGTTAGAGACAGGAAGACTCAATCCTGACTCAAACCTTCCGTGCTCCTCATAAAACCCTCTCGTCTACTGTTTAATGCTTATTGGTTTCACCAGTTAATATACTTCCAGGGAATAAATAAATAGGAGAGAGGACCGTTGTGTCAAAAAGTCAATGGAGCAAAAAATTCATTACCTCTCCCCATCCGCCCCCCCCACGAAACCCAGAGCAGAAAGTGTGTCCAGAGCTGAAGGCTTCAAGAAAGATGGAGTATTTGGCAGAAGCAAATGTAATGCCTTTTAAAGACCATTCTAGAAGACACTAGAAAACATTTCTCACAAGTAACTTTAAAATGGGGTGCTGTTTGATCTTTACTGAACACAAGTTTAACTTCTCTTATTGAGAACCCACCAAAGTCCCTACCCTCAGCGTTCTTGTTTGGACTTTTCTTGTGTTAGGGGGCATGCTTCTTATTCTGCTGAACACTCTGGCTTTCTGAAAAGTCAACTTTCAAAATTTCTCCTCCCATCACTAAGCAAGTGCTCAACTCGCTCATGCCCATCTCTGGGAAGATTTCTTCCCATCTTCCCAGGGAGGCTTGTCTGAAGGGTTCATTACCTCATCCACAAGAAAGCGGATCTTCTCCACATAGCCCTGGGCTTCACCAATCATCTCATCGACAGATAACTTTTTCTTCTGTTGTTGAATGACCCCTTTGGCCTCCTTGACCATTGCCTCCTAAAAAAGACAAGAGTTGCTGTAGATCTTTCTAGAAATCTGGGAAACAAACATTATCCTGTGGCTGGAGTGTCCTGAAGGTGTTTGCCAACTCCATACGAGGACTGTTTTGAGTCTGACATTGACTAGAAATTACATGGGGATGTGGAGACAGAGACACCATCTCCTCTGGTAGATAGATGAGATGCTGAGACCTAGAACGTGTAGAAACTTGTCCAGGGCACCAGGATGAGTGTTGCTAGAGTTCTTGTCCCACCAGGTCCCATAGCTGCTTTGCCCCCAAATAAACACATGGATGCTATATTAATTATAAAACTGTTGGCCAATGGCTAGGGCTTCTTACTGGCTAGCTCTGCCTTAATTATTAACCCGTAACTACTAATCTATGTATTTCTACATGGCCTTATCTTACCAGAGAATGCCGGTCTCTACACTGCACCTCTCTCTCCATCCTCCTCATCATCATCTCCTAGCCCCGCCTATCTTCCTGCCTCTATTGGCCAAACTGTTTTATTCATCAACCAATAAGACAAACATATATGCAGAAGGACATTCCCCATCATATGAGACAGTAACTGAACTAATCTCAGTGCTTAATAACAGCAGCTAAACGCCTTGCAATATTATTATTCTTTCATTACTCCTCTAAATGACCTTAGGAGGTGGGTACCATTATTTCCATGTAAAGGTGAGAAAAAGTCACGCACAGCTCCTGGTCCTAACCTCCAGCTCAGTCTGGAATGTGTGTCTTCCAGCTGGAGGGACCTCTGGGAGGCAGAAACAATCACTAGTGTTTTAAACACCAAACACAATTATTTTGTAGCCCAGGCGTGACATCACACCTCTGCACCCCAGCGCTTGGGACCGACACAGAAACTGGAGAGTCAGTAGTTCAAGGTCATCCTGAACTACATAGCATGTTTGATCTTAAACCCGGGCTACACGAGACCATGTCAAGAAAGAAGAGAGTGTGTGGGAAAGAGGCAGAGATCACAGGGAGCACAGAGAAAGGCCGGAAAGGAGCAAAGCAAACGCTTATCCTTACTTATCCATTCAAGCTATACTTATGGGATTTGTTAAAACTTTTTCTAAAAGTCTCTCTCAGTGCCTTCCAAGGCCCTGTGAATTGGCTGTGCTCACTCCTTCCCTCCTCAGCCCCTGGGCCTCTCTGGAGGTCCTGAAGCCGGCCAAGTTTGGTCCACCCTAAGGCTGGGACACTGGGACATTGTTATTGTTCAATGTCCTTTCCAGACTCCACATGGCTTCAAGTTAAACATTTATTATATGTTGTCCTATATTTTCTGCATCACTGTGGCTTTGGTGTGCTTCCCTTCATAATCATAATCGTTGATTATTTTTACATGCGTGTTGTTTACCTGTCTGCAGTGTGTCTTGCCCACTACAGTGGAAGCTTTAGCTGGTCAGGGAGCTCCTGTCCTGCCCTTATGTTGTAACATCAATGTTGTCATAGATACTGTCACTCAACAGTGACAAACAGCATGTCCTTGCCACCCACAGCGTAGTAAGCATAATTGGAATGAGTACGTCAGTCCATTTATGGATCCCTCAAAGACAAACACTAAGTACCTTTAGCTTTGTGTTCCTCACACTTTGTTCATGCCTGACACACAAGAAGCCATCCGGTAATGCTCACTACAAAAATGAATACCTGCTGTCTTCCAAGACTGGAATTGGACGTAATGCTTCCTTAGACATTTTTGTGGAGTGAAAGCCATATATACAAATAAATGCTCAAAGCATCATGAGATCAGACAGGGCTTCCCAGAGACTCTTCATCTGAGCTGAGCCACAGGGGACTAGAATTCATCAGTTAGTCAGTAAGCAAACGACAGTTGTGACAGTGAGAGCCGCCACTCATGCAGACACACAGTCAGCAAGAGTGTAGCTAGTTACAGAGTAAGGACTTACTGACTGCAGGACAGGGCCGGAATGCTAGGGCCTGCACAGCTCTGTACACCATGCAAAGGGAATTTAGTCTTTATCCTCTGAATTAGTGATGGACTCCAGCGGTTTGTTAAGAACAAGTAGTCACGTTGAATTTTGTTTCCCAAGACTTTGATTGTGGTATGGAAGATAGGCTAGAGGCAGTCTACGGCAGCGTCTAGGCCAGAGGTTCTGAGCAAGCTGTTCTGGTAGTAATTCAGGGGCTAGAGAAGTGATCTAAGTCTTGAATGCTTAGGGTAAAGAGTCAACAGGACCTGGGGCATTTTGGGGTGAGGGATTAAAAGTCAGCATTGATACAGAGGCTTCTGGTTGGATCAATAGGTACCGCTGGGTGTGCCAATGCAGGACGGAGGAGAAAGCTGGAAGAGGCGTAGGTCAGATGGAGACACTGAGTGGGAAGTGTTTCAAGACATCTCATTTCCACTAGGAGGCAGATATGCTGATCTAGAGATGAGAGACATGAGTCTGTGATGGGGAATTTTTATTGCCAACTTGATTAGATTAAGAATACCTTGGGCATTAAAGAGACACAACTTGGAGCGTTGAGGTTGTTTCTACAGAGGTTTAACAGGAGAAAACACACACCCTGAACGTGGACAGCATCACCTGTTGGGCTGGGATCCTAGACTGGATAAAAAGGGGGAATTCCACTGAACACTGCCACCACCCCCCTCTCTCTTCTTCATGACCTGTGGAGATGTGGCGAGCCCCAGTTACATGCTCCCACAACCACGAACACTACTGTGCCTGCCCTGCCGTGGTTGAGCATTAACCTTTCAGATCCTGGGCCTAAACACATCCTTCCTTTTATAAGTTGTTCCCTGGGGTGAGAAAAGAAACAGATGCAAAGGACTATTAAGATGCTGCCATTAGCCAGGCCGTGGTGGCACACGCCTTTAATCCCAGTACTCGGAAGGCAGAGGCAGGAGGATCTCTGTGAGTTCGAGGTCAGCCTGGTCTACAAGAGCTAGTTCCAGGACAGCCTCCAAAGCCACAGAGAAACCCTGTCTCAAAAAAAAAAAAAAAAAAAGATGCTGCCATCGTGGGTTAGATCTGGGGTTGATGGACATGGAGCAGACAGCACTCTACAGAGAATAGGCAATGGAGAGAAGGCACAGGCAGCATGTCACCAGAGGACCACAGCAGAAAGATCTTACGGATGATGGAAGCTCCCTGGGTCATCCCCCTGGGGGTCAGAAAAGAAATATTCTGGAAAGAGAGGTGAACCTCCGGAGAGTTTAGTATCCAGAATTGGATTAGCTGGTTGTGATCTCTTAAAAAAAAAATCTTCCTGAATCCTGCTCATATCTTTAAAATGTCCCCAAAGTCAAATACTGAGAGATTTTCTTGGCAGAATTATCAGTGTCACTTAAATGTCCCTCCGTGCTATTGCTGGAACTGGGAGTTCAAGGTCAGGTATTTCAGGATCTGACGTGGACTGGCATTTCTCGGCCGTCACTCACTCCACAAGTTACCTGAGCATCTGCTAGGTAACTTTAAACACCCACAAGCGTGGTGCCGGTGGCCAGGACACAAGGACACCCACAAGCGTGGTGCCGGTGGCCAGGACACAGAAAGCACTGGTAGCTTCCTGTCCTTAAGCAGTTCTGGCAGTCCTTAACATCATCCACAATGGGGACCCGAGGAGGGGAGAATTGTTACCTCATTTTAGCTTCTTGGCTAGTGAAAGAGTCTAGTGACAGTCTTAAAAAATAGTACCAAAAAAAAGAAAGAAAGAAAGAAAGAAAGGAAGGAAGGAAGGAAGGAAGGAAGGAAGGAAGGGAAGGAAGAAAGAAAAACAAAAAAGCCAGGTCACGAGCACTTTTTATCCCAGCATTCTGGAAGCAAAGGCAGGCAGATCTCTGTGAGTTAGAGGCCAGCCTGGTCTAGAGAGTGAGTGCCAGGACAGGCTCCAAAGCTACAGAAAGACCCTTCTCAAAACAACAAACAAAATGAAAACAAAATGTATAAGGGCATTTGGGCAGCATGTGCAATGCATGCTGAGGCCAGCAGAGGGCGGAAGATCTTCCAGAGTTATAGACAGTTGAGAGCCTCCACGTGGGTGGGTGCTAAGAATCAAACCCAGGTCAGGTGTTGGTGGTGCAAGCCTTTAATTCCAGCACTCGGGAGGCAGAGGCAGGCGGATCTCTGTGAGTTGGAGACCAGCTTGGTCTCCAAGAGCTACTTCCAGGACAGCCTGCAAAGCTGTCTTGAAAAAACCACAAAAAGAAACAAAAACAAAAACAAAAACAAAAGAATCAAACCCATGTCCTCTGGAAGAGCAGTTCTTTCTCCTAACCACCCAGCCTTTTGTCTAGCCTGCATCTAAAAGCTCTAAGAATGAAATTTCAGAAACAGTAAGGAGGGATTCCATCTGAATCACAGGTAGAACTGCTGGGCTCCCAGCTCGTCCTTGTGAATCCTGACTAGATCCGAGTTCCTTTACTTTCCCACCGCTGTCTCTAACTCACAGAAGAGTGTGCTCTTTAAACCTTGTCCTTGTCTGGCCTCCGACCTATGTGTCATCTGTGAGGTTTATTTTTAACGCTCATACTTTAACTCTGTTCAAAATATAAATAGGTTTTCACATACCAGCTCTTGCCAGCAGAGCGTGAGTCGTTTCTTATCTAACGCAGTCTGGTTCAACATCTTCGGTTTCTTTTCTGCTTCAGAGATAAAGGCACTGGAAGAGAATATCCGTTTTGCAGGCTACTTAGTGAAAATCCATTCTTGTGATTCCAGAGATTTGCAAAACCACTTCCTGTGGCACAGTGGACAGCTGATAGAGCCACAGAACCGAGGTTTTTAATTTAGGATTAAACAATGGTGTGCAAACATTTCCAACAGGAAAAAAAATGGAAATGATATCCAGACCCTGTGCCTATGTTCGTTTGGGGAATTTATGAATTTCACTTTCAGTACAGACCTATTGCAACTGCTATCAAATTTCATAGCAAATTTGCACAGAAACAATACAGCTCTCTGTCTTACATATTTAAGACATATCAAGACTTTTCTAAAATGTCACAGATCAAGCCAATGTTTTAGAATTAAGACTTCGATAGGTGCCCATCTTCTTGAGGAGTAATATTTTGGGGGATGAAACTTTAAATGTGTCAAAAAGGGAAGTAATAAAGGCTATGAATGCAATTCAAGAAGAAACGTAAGTGACCCCAAAACCCTAAGGAAGTAACATGTCTGTAGTGATGACTTAAATGGTATTAAAATTCAATGCTACTTCACTTATAAAATTAATATCACACAAAATGAGTGGTGGTAAGGAACATAAACACAAATGTTTGCTGCTGTGGAAGCAACTGGCTATTTCTTGCAAACTACTCGATGGCACCTACGAACATTTTAACACATGCATAGTCTGGTTAAAAAATTCCACCACAATTCTTGTCCTTTGGCAATAGTGGAATGATTTTGCAAGAATGTGTTTGTAGAGCATTTGCGTTAGTAACAACCTAGGTGGAGCAGTAAGCTATTGTTGAAGACAAATTAAGTTTCTTATGATGGATCTAAAGACAAATTAAGTTATTATGACAGATCTATGCGTGAAGACGCCTGTGCTGTATTGCTGAGTATAGAAACAACCTGCTGGCCACATGCCTGCTATCACTGTGAGGAAATGAAATGGCTCTTGAGTGTGCATGTGTGAGGATGTGTGTTAGCAAGGGCAGGAAAAACCAGCCCAGGAGGACAAATGAACCGCTTCTCTCTGGATGTAAGAATGTAGAGAAAACTGAAAAGATATTTGTAATGTCATATCCATAATAGAACTATGGACTGTGGAATATAGATGTACATGTTATACAACAAATGTTGTGTAATCCTTTTGGGGTGAAAACTGCCACAAAGGAAACTTGCAAAGGGAAGCATAGATGAGAGACCCCCACCCCCACCCCACCCACGCTCTGCCTGGTGCCTGTTGCCAACCCGGGCAGATTCTCTTTGGGGACACTATTAAAGCCGCATCCCCTGTTCCTGTTTATGGAGAACAAGGGGATTGTATTCGGAGATGGGAGTACTCTTGCTGCACTCCCGTGTTTACTGGAAGTACAGGAATCCCACCCCACTCTCCAGGATGGGTCAGCCCAAGCAGACACGTCACCTCCTTAGGACTCTCCTATCACACAGAGGCCAGTGGAAATACATCTCCTCTGCATCACAGTTTGGGTGAGTGATAAGGAATGGCTTTCATTCATTCTCCATCTTTCAGACCAGCCTGCTCTGAGACTCTGCACAACCTGGTCACCACTACATAGTGAGCGGCTCATCCTTGCTGTGGAGGAGGAAGACCATCTGCTCGACCAAGAAAGGAGCAGGGAGCAGGAATTGGAATCTGACCTCTGGTCCAGCCTGCTTTCTAACACCTGCAGTTAGCAACTATCAAACTACCATTTTAATCATAGACACCCATGGGTGTTCTTTCAGTGGACTGGGAATGTGAGGACAAAGAGGAACCGTTAGTTATCCCCCTCAAGTAACCCCTAGTGTAGAAGAGTTATTGAGCTATTACTTGCTTGCCAATACTTTCCAACATGAGAGATGAGGTTATGAAGCATTTTAAAGATGCTTCGGGGGAATTATAGACCCCACTTGGTGCACAGCGGGACTGATGCTTGGTATTGTTTTGTGTTGAAAAATGAAAGCAAATAAAGATAGCATAAACAGCACATTTATTTCTTTGTTTACACGGGTGTGTGTGTGTGTGTGTGTGTGTGTGTGTGTGTGTGTGTGTGATATGAGGATAGAATTATACACACAAAAGCACACACAGCAGAATATCTGGTGTATCTAGTACTGTCTAGTGATTTTTACCTTTATATAATTTAATCTCCACTAGCATTTTAGTAATTCTGTTTTTAGCAAATTCTCATTTTTGCTTGTCTTGACTGAGTTAATTTTAAGAGCTGGTCCACGTTGCTCCCACATGGGACAAGCTGCCTCTAAAGGCCCTGAGAGAGTCCCTCCTGTCATCTGCGCTGCTGCACAATGCTGCTGTTAATAATGCAGGCTGCACTAGTGACGTGGTTCAAATACGATGTGTCAAGAGCAATTAGATGAGCTTTCGGTCAAGACCCACTGTGATTTCCATCTGACTGGCATTCTCTCCAACTCGTCTTGTCTGTTCATCCTGATAAGAGCAGTTTAGATAGCAAAGGAATGAGGATGGCCTCGAACCAAAAGCTAGCGAGGAACTGAGGTCCTCAACCCAACTTCCCACGAACAACTGAAGTGTGCAGATAATCAAATGAGTGATTTGGGGAGCGGCTCCTTCCTGGTTGGGCCTAGAGATGACTCCCAGTTACCCAGGGAGTCAGTCCTGTGCTCAGAAACCACTCCTGCCTTCCTAACACACAACGACTGCGATGTGATGAAATCCTGACAAGCCACCAGGTTTGAGGGTGAATTGTTACTCGGCAAGAGGTCACTATACCCTGCTTTTCAAGTCCTGTATTATATTGTCTGCCATCTGAAATAAAGGTCATCGGGTGAGTTTTTTAATCAATTAAGCAGCACTTGATAGAGCATTAGGAACCTAATTGCACCGAATGTAAAGTGGCATTCTGAGAGCCGATGCTATGAGGACTTCCATAAAGGATCTTAGCAGTGGGTCTGTTAGTCTCGGCTTCTCCCTTTGGCTTATGTTGTAGTTGTTTAAGGAGGGAATACAACAAGAGCCCACCTGAGTGTGTGTGAGAGCAGCTGATTTCTCACGGTCCTTAAACGCTGAGTCCATCGAGCTGTCCGATGCTGCCACTCACCTGCTGTCCGATGCTGCCACTCACCTGCTTTGGCTGATGAAGGCACGGAGCACGGTCTTCATCTTCTCTTCCGGTGCCTCCTCTGAAACCTTCACCAGCTCCCTCACTTCTTCTATTCCTTCTTCCTGGAGACAAACCACAGAGCTCTGGGACTCGTGGGAGAGACCACGGATTGTCACATCCCAGAAACAACTGTCAGTGTCTGTGTCACTGTGGTTATGGCGAGGCAGGAAGAGCCCCCTCACTTTCTTGAGCTTAGCCTGGAAATGCTGTTGCATCCCTGCTTTGGCCTGCCCTTTCCTCAGGTCTAGATGAGCGTTGCTGTATTACTGAGAGCCATTGTGTCCCAGGTCCATTCCTAAACATCATTCCGTGTCACCCACCTTATGGGAAACCTACTATCATGAGAAATAGTCCCTAACTTAAAAAATTATATATTACTATAAAAAATGTCAAAGTCCATATTTAAGTGAATTTTACAAAGTAATGGAACCCTCCTGACATTAAAAAGCGACTTGCTGTTCTGAGTATATCAGGTTTGGGGACAGGGAGCTGGGTATGTTGGATTTAGCAGTGAGTATATGCTGATAACTTAATAGTCTTACATTTCTCTTTGGGCCTAAAGGCTTTTACTCAGCATCCCAGGGGAAATGGGGTCTACAGGGAAATGCCAGCATCCCTACTGCTTTGCTAGAATGTACAAAAGCTGCATTTCCTGCCACCTGCCAAAATCTGGAGCCTGAGGATTCAGGTTCCATTCTTTGCACCTCCAATATACAAAGAACAAAATGGGCATCCAATGAGGTAAGTAAGCTTAGGATTTAGGCTCAGGCTCCGGCTACCTGGGCTCAAATCCAGGCTGCTACTTACTGGTAAACTAATCTCATTATATACAATTTCTCATTTACAAAATAGGAAATTAATAGGAACCATCTACACCACCACTATAGGGGGAATAAATGTAGTCATGGACCAGAATGCTAAAGACTATTGTAGCCTCTGGGGAATATTCTGGTTTGTTTTGTGGTAAACTGTATCTATTCTGTCTGGAGAATAAGCAAGGCCAGCCTCTTGAAGTCTGTGGCCTCCACATTATGTGAGCCTAGTCCAGGACCCTCTGGATATTTTTAGAGTCTAGATCCCCAACACCGAGAATCCCGCAGCTGGGAGCACTAATTCACTTTACAGAGAAGGGAGATGCATGTTCTCTCCTTAGTGCAGCTTCTAGGGGACTTGGGAGTTGAAATGAGAGTCATCTGATGAGCCCTTTGACAGTAAGTAAGGGATTAGAGGGTGCCCTCCCCATGAGACCTGTGCTAGGGAGAAAATACGAGAGTAGGGAAAGGCTAGTCGAAGCCAGGATTTGTCAACTTTGTGAGATTATCTTCCCCTCCTGCACTTGGGAGATAAGGAACCAGCCACTTTTTAGGTCCTATAAGAGCAAAATGCAGAGAAGGGATTCTGATTTGGATAATGTGATTTGAATTCCAGGGATTTTGTGTCACATTCTCATCCCTCGGGGTCCCCACCGTAGCCCCAATTCAGTGATGTTTAACCTGAGGTCAAGACCCTGGCTGAATAGAAGATCATATCTTTATCCTAGTTTCCTCATATGCAAATGAAGCCACCTACCAAGAGGTCAGCCATTTTCCCCAGCATGTTGGACCAGTGCAGTCTGAATGTCTGGTCTCCCCAGGAACTGATGAAGGAGACACAGGGCTTCTTGGCACCAAAAGGCAAATAGCTGTAATTTCTGTAAAGGCACGTTAGGTGTGGAAGTCAGTTGGTAATCAGTGGTTTTCAAACAATTCCAGACATTTGTTCATGTTTTCTGTGTTCTGTAGGCGTGCAGAAGGGTGGGAGCAAGACTCCTAATGCCATCCTTAGACTCTAATGGGAGAGCTGTGAACAGTGATGAGTTATGCTGCCACCACGAAAGGGGTTAAGAGTTACCACCAAACCAGTGTGGTAATGCACATTTGATCCTAGCACTTGGAATGTGGAGGCAGGAAGAGGAGTTCAAAGCCATCCTCAGCAGCATAGTGAGTTCGAGCACAGCCCGGGCTACATGAAACTCTCAAAAGAAAACCAAACAAAAGAAGTTACTCTCAGACACAGGGTAAGGCTTAGAAACTATCCCCAGTATGTAGAATGTGCTGGGAAAACCTTCCTCAAAGGAGGCTTAAACTGATAAAGGAAAAGAGCAAGACTACATTTTATCAATATATATTCTGAGTACATTGTGTTGATCCATTGATAGGAATGAACTTTCTAGAGAAAAGTAAATCATATTACTAATGGGAATAAAGTCATCCATCCCAATCTAAACCATCCGTTTGTCTCTCCATCCTTCCACTGATGCATGTATCCATCCATCCATCCATCCACCCATCCATCCATCCATCTACCATCCATCCATCCATCCATCCACCCATCCATCCATCCACCCATCCATCCATCTATCCATCCATCTACCCATCCATCTACCCATCCATCCACCCATCCATCCATCCATCTACCCATCCACCCATCCATCCATCTACCCATCCATCCATCTACCCATCCATCCATCCATCCATCCATCCATCCATCCATCCATCCATCTATCCATCCATCCATCCATCCATCCATTCATCTATCCATCCATCTACCCATCCATCTACCATCCATCCATCCATTCATCTATCCATCCATCTACCATCCATCCATCCATTCATCTATCCATCCATCTACCCATCCATCTACCATCCATCCATCCATCCATCCATCCATCCATCCATCCATCCCATACTTAGTGTCGCCAGGCACCAGTGTCAATAATTTAGGTCATCAACAGAATGAAATAGAAGTCAGGATTAATGTGTAGATTTGGTTCCCATGGAGGGGGGGAGGGGCTAGGTGGGTGTGGAGGCAGGCCAGGTGGAAGAGACATAGCTGACCGGTGACGTTCCCTGGCTAACTGCAACTGTTTAACGGTCAGGTTTCTTCCTAGCCTCCCTATAATGTTCTCACAAGCACACGAGACTATAAAGAGAAGTATGGGTGGGAGGCAGAAGCAAAATGCTGGATGGGTATGGTGCTGATTTTTGAGAACGTGGACATGGTTTAGAGAAATATATTTATGGTGGTTTGGAGAGAAAGGGACAGAGACGGGGTAAAAGGAGGCATAAAACAGAGGAAGAGGGAAGAGGAAAGAGCAGTAAGAAGAGCTAAGAGAGGGAAAGGGGGGAGAGAAGGAAGGGGAGAGGAGAGGGGAGGAAGGGATGGGAGAGGCAGAAGGAAAGCACTGTAGAGGAGAGGAGAGAAAGGGGAGGGGAGGAGAACGTGTTTTGAGAACTAAAAATGAGCATCCAATCTTTAGCCTCAAAGACTGGATGTTCAGTTTTAGCTCTCCAACCTAAATTTCTCTGGAAGTATGACAAAATTAGCAAAGGCCCCCCAGTCTACTCTGTAAAAAATAAACAGACCAGCAGGTGTCCGTTCAGAAAAGTAAGCCAAAGAGGTCCCTGGTGGGGAACTGAAGTTGTCCTTTTAGCAGGAGAACAACAAAGACAAAAGGTCAGAAACCAAGCCCCTCTCTCTTTTATCTCTAAAACCAATCCACCCAGAATCCTGCATTTAAACAAACGACCACACCCTGTTGTACTTCCTCTTGGGGGTTTCTTTGCTTTGGGTTGGCATCTGCTAATGGCACTCTGGGCCTTTGTCTCCTTAGTTTTCAGAGACTGTGTCTTTGAGGACCAGACAGTTGAGTCTCATTGGGTAAACTATAGTACAAATGGAAAAGCAGCCGTGAGAAGCTGCCTGCTTGCCCGTGGAGGTGAAGACTGCCTGTATGAACCGCTGGCCCACAGAACAGCAGCTTGGCTTTGAGCAAGTGATGATGACCCTCCACCCAATGGCACCTAGATTTTATTCTTCATCTCTACCCAGCACAGCTTGTGTCAAATGCACACACTTTGCAAAACCAGAAATCCCAAGACACTCGCACAGTGGAATTTTATCAGCGGTAACAGACACACATTGTGTGTGTGTGTGTGTGTGTGTGTGTGTGTGTGTGTGTGTGTGTTCATGTTTGTGTGTGCCATGCATGCCTGTATCTCTCTGTGTGTGCATACATAGGACTACTGCAGGTATAAAATCAATGCATCTGCTGCCTCCCTGGCTCACAACTGTATGGAGAGAGCCTTAATACAGGAATTGAGATATCAAAGGAAAGCTCCATTGCACAGAAAACCTCAAAGATCCCAGCATAATTTATGTTAGACAGCTCCAGCACGGAATCCATCCAAGGGCACCTGGAGACTGTGTGCTCTAAGCCTTTCCCATACAACAGCCCCTGGTGTAACGATAAATCTTTCCGCCAGCTGCCTGAGTTCCACCCACCATGTGGGTGGCCAAAATAACACACAGAGACTTATCCTCTCTTGCTGGGCTCAGATTGAGACTCCACAGAGAAGAGAAGAGGAGGAAGAGGAGGAAGAGAGTGATTTCCTGCTTGTCCCTGGTTATATTCTGAGTCTGCCTGCTATGTCACTTCCTGCCTGGATCACAAGACTACATTTCCCAGAATCCTCCTCTACTCCTAGTCCTGCCTAACTTGCTTCCCTATAGGCCAACAGTACTTTATTTATCAATCAATAAGACAAACATATACACAGAAGGACTTCTCCTATTACCCTGGAGTCCCTCTAGCAGTCTACACTGGGACAGCCAATCTGGACAGAGAACATCTGGGGATACAAGACCCTTTGAGTAGTCCCAGAAAGTCCTCCTGGGCTGCTAACCCCAGGGGCCAGAGTTCTTCACTGCCAGTCTGGAGCTGTAAATTGTAGTTAAAACACAAGGACTCTTCGGGCTCTTTCTGGTGTTTGTGAAATTGGATGGGGACCCAGGTAGGGTGGCTAAAAAGAACCCTCCGAAGGTGACCCATGGAAAAGGGGCAAGGTTCAGAAAATGCAGAGAATACCAAAATCCAAAAAGGTAAATAACTAAAACTATTTTGATTTTACCCTATTTTGCCCCAAGTGCTCGTCTCTAACTCTAAAATCTCTCTCATCCTGTGAGATGTCATTTCTCTACAACCATCCCAACTCATTATGTCCTCCCAGGTAGAGATAGTCACCCAGCCCTTCTCTCTGTTCCCATAGCATCCTGGGTCCACAGCAACTCACTGAAAACCAGATAGAGCGTATCTGGTTCAGAAATGGGTGAGGATGAGGTCCCTGCCCTCAGAGTGCTCAGTCTTACAGGCAAGAGAGACGGATGAAACCATCATAGCCCAGCATGATTAAGGCTCACTGAGTCCCTAACGAGTACAGAAAGTTCAATCAGACTTGGGACAGGGAAAAATGTGTGGGCTTACTGCCAGGCAAAGCGAGGAGTGTGTTAAAAACAAAACAAAACAAAACAAAAACCCAGGGGCTGCAGAGAACAGTGTACAACTGGGGGTCTTCATCGGATGGATGAAAGGGGAGTTTGAGGTGTGTATGTCTGTGTGTCTGTCTGTCTCGGTCTCTGCCCCCCACTCTGTCGGTGTGTGTGTGTGTGTGTGTGTGTGTGTGTGTGTGTGTGTGTGTGTGTGACTTGGTGGTCCCCAGATGCTGGTGCTGTTTAGGAAGGTTGGAAACTTTTTAGGGGTGGAACATCACTGGAGGAAGTGATCACAGGATGGATGTATTGTCTGGCTGCCCTTCCTGTCCACTCTCTACATCCTGATGGTCAACAATGTGACCAGCTGCCAACCCTTCTTCATCATGGTGGACTGTACCGCCACGAAATAGAAGACAAAATAAACTATTGCCTTCGGTTACTTTTGCTGGGTATTCTTGTCACAGCTATGACAAATACATGGCCAGAATTAAGGAGACGAAGAAAATACGCAAGATTTATACTGACCAGACCTTGTCATTTACTGGCTTCGGACAGAATGGAAAATCAGAACTTAGTACTAGAGAGATGGTGCAGGTAAGTGGGTATACTCTTGGAGAGACCCTCACAACCTTCACTCTGGCTCCAGGGGACCTGACACCCTCTTCTGGACTCAGCAGGCACCTGCACTAACTCATGCCCACCCCACCACACACACACTCACAGACAGACAGACAGAAAGACACAGATACACACACCTAATTTAAAATAAAGTACATCTTTAAAATATGGAAAAGAGGAAAAACTGACAACCCCTGAACTGTGGGTTGGAAGACCCCAAGTGGAGGGCTCTGTCAGAGATGGGAAGCTCAAAAAGAAAGAAGTCTGGGAAATAGTTTATAAACCACACAAATGGGGGCGTCAGACCGGCCTTTTAGGAACAGGACTGTTGGAGGACACAGACTAGGGGAAGTGTCTGAAGAGCAAAGGGTTGACAGGCAGCGACCTGGCCCTGATGTAGCTGTGGAATCTCTAGATTCCAGTCTCCTCATATGTGGAATGTAGGCGGCAGTGAGCTACCAGGAGAATGAATGACATTAGCAATTACTCATGCACATGACCCAAGACCAGGTAAGGCAAGAGTCTCTCACGCATGCTTTCATTTCTTCTCTTAAATCTCCTGAGCAGGGCTTGACGGTGCCTTCTTTAAACTCTATAATTTTACTTTTATTATCGGCTGAGAATTTGCAGGAATTAAAGAGTTGTGAGGCTGAGAACGGATGCCGGGCTGTTTTCTAAGATGCTCAGTTTCTAGCGAGCATCTCCTCATCACTCTTTAGTTCGTCAATTACTGTGGCAAACTTTAGGTCAGAAATGACGCGGTCGATGATCCCACCAGGTCAAGCTCACTTGGGGGTGTCCTGACAAGCAAGATGGTCATCAACCAGGTTTGGGCTGAATCTTAAAACCCTCTCCTAGCTTGCCATGCTCCTAAGCTAAGGGTAAAGGGCTCCCTGTACGGCAGCCATCACACCTGCTCTGCCTTTAGAGGGGTTCCCTGAGTGTGTCAGCGCAGGGCTGAGGGTTTAATAGTGATAGTTATTCGTGCTTCCTGTTTGCAACTTGTTCCCAGCACTGAGATAAAGTTTGCCTTTCTTATTTTACTGAAAAGCTGAATGAAACAGTCCCAGGGACTGGCAAACCTCTCACACAGTAGAAACTTGGTTCTCGTTTGCCCTGTGTCCTCCTACCTGTTCCCTTCTGTCACCAGAGGCTTCTCCGGGTGTGTGGTGGAGGACGTGGAAATGACAGAGTCGTGGGACACATCTTTTCCTCCTTCGTGCAACAGAGGAAGGACATCTTCTTCCACCAGCTCAGCTGATTTCTTTTTACTGCCATGGTGAGACCCTCCATCAATCAGGTTCCCAAAGTTACCTTCAGAGACAATAGATAGATGGCAAAGGGGGAGGGGCTGAGCGTCAGTAAGCGGGATCAGTCAGCTGGGCATACCCACACCCTCTCCCAACCAGGGCGTAAGGTCTCAGGAGAAAGGCAGAAAGAACGAAGGATGGAGAACCCGGAAATAAGATGGATAAAGTCAGGGAAACTTGTTTTCTTGTTTGTAAAAGCTACACGCATTGCAAATTAAGAAAGGCAATTTAGGAAAAGAAAATGCACTGGAGATTTGAAGTTTTTATAGCCATGACATTTTTTAATCTATTTTAATTTTATTACACTATTTTGCACGTGTGCATATACACCCATGAGCAAGTATGGAGCTCAGAGGACAACATGCAGGAGTTGGGGTCTCTCCTTCCATCCTCCCAGCTGGTCATCAGGCTCTCTGTGCTCGCGGCACTTTTAGCAGTTTGGTGCATAAATCCTCCCGAAACTCATCATGGAGACTTGCTAACTATCATTGCGGATGTGTTATTTTGTAATAAAGTTTTTTTTTTTCACTGAACAAAATATTGGGGATCTTCTCAACACCGTTTCTTCTCTAAGAAAAGAAGTCTTGCCTGAGTACCCAAGGGCAACGTCATGTTTTAAAAAGTAAGAGTGCATTGGTATTGAGAGAGATAGAGAATGGTGGCGGGGGGGGGGGTTCACATAGGGCCGCATTTGTGCTATACACATCTTCCTACAAGGTCAGGTCTCCCAGCGTTCACAGGGCCTGCACAGTCTGCTCCAGGTGAGGGTCCTACAGCTGAAAGAAGTGGACACAGACCCATCCCTAGCCCAGAAGCCATCTCAAATGGACAACCACTTTCACGCGAAAGCTTCGTTTCCTCCAGGGAAGTCCTACTGGGAAACACACTACTCTTAAGCCATCTGCTGCATGGCCGAGCAGTAGGTGGCCAACAGAAGGTGAACTCAGTGGCATCGGTGGAGCTTCTTTGTCTCATCATGGCATGTCAGGGCTTTTCTTTTTTTTTTTTTTCATTTTTTAAAAAATTTAACTTCACTAATTTTTATTTTTATTTATGTATTTTTTATTCTGTCTTTTTGCTCTTCAGGCCCTTTGTGTATAAGCCATTATATATACACAAAGGGCCTGAAGAGCAAAAAGACAGAATAAAAAATACATAAATAAAAATAAATATATATATATAATGGGATTCCCGAGAGCGAGAATAAACGGGTCTCTGTTACTTTGTGCTTATCTCTTATCTTGGGATCTTTTCCTTCTGTCTGTTTTGACCAATTCTGATGGGTTAATTTTTGTTTCATTGTATCACAGCATTTATGTGTGATACTATATTATAACTATATGTATTATTATATATAACATATATATACTATATTATACTATATATAACTATATAACTATATATATAACTATATACAATATATAGTTATAAAATATATATATAACTATAGTTATAATATATAACTATATTTTATTAAACCTTTAGAGGCCTGTTTGTTTTCTAATGAGAGACAGAAAGAGGGTGGATCCAGATGGGAGAGGGGTGGGGGCAACTGGGAGGAGCAGAGGGAGGGGAAATCATAGCCAGGTTATATACTATGTGAGAAAAAAACTATTTTCAATAAATCAATAATAGAAAAAATGGATAAAGCCTCTCTTGTCAGAGTTAACTTTCATATCAGACATCTGCATCCTGTGGACATTCAGGCATGGGTTCTGTGCCAGGTCTCCAGCTGTGTGTTTCAGGACTGAGTCCTGTGGTCTCCACCTGTGTGGCTTGGGACTGCGTCTTGTGGTCCCCAGTTCTGTGGCTCAACTGAGTCCTGTGGTCTCCACCTGTGTAGCTCAAGACTGAGTCCCATGGTCCCCAGCTCTGTGACCCAGGACTGAGTCCCATGGTCCCCAGCTCTGTGACCCAAGACTGAGTTCTGTGGTCTGCACCTGTGTAGCTCAAGACTGAGTCCCATGGTCCCCAGCTCTGTGACTCAGGACTGAGTTCTGTGGTCTCCAGCTGTGTGGCTCAGAAGGACCAAGTCCCTTCTCTACTTCCTTCTGCCCTGTTGCAACAGACCTGCCCAAATGAGAATCTGCTCTCTGATGGCATGAGTCCTCTTAGTTGAGCTGCACACTAGCCAAGGAAGATGAGAGGGAATTACAGCCATAGCATGTACTGAATGTTTGATGCTTCGAATCAATTCATCAAACCTTACCATTCTGTGAGGAGTTACCATCTGTCCCATCTTATACATGAGGGAAACAAGACCCAGAGAAATTAAGTCAGCCCAAAATAATGGAACCAAGATTAGTAATCCAAGTCCCGAAACTCAAACCTATACTGATTACTGTTAAACAAACAAGCAGCAACGAAACCTATAGGAATAAATCTACTTTTTGTGTGACACTGGGTAGACAAGGAACTATCATTTCTTGTTGAGGTCCACCTGCCATCTCCATCAGAGCCTAATCACCTTCATGTAATGAAGTAATTGATTTATTCAAGAAATAAACATATCCCAAACACTGCGTGCGTCTGCACTTACCAATAGAAACCTCAAAGCTGATAGGCTTGTCTCCAATCTTCCGGTCAATCATGGTAGCTTCAAAAAAGGCTCCAAAGAGTAAAAATTCCTCATATTTTTCTGGTATAATCTACAGAGAGAAAAAAATTGCTAGACAGAGCTGGCCTCTTTTCTCACTAGAAAGCCCGCTAGTGAAACTCGTTCGGCCTAGTGTAATTCATAGACGCCTTAGTCTCTGTTACAGCTGGAAATGCCATGTCTAGCCGCTAAGCAGACAGGCAGCAATCATGACCAACAAACTAAAGTCCAAACCCACCTAGCCACTGGTTGAAAATGGCAAAGAATCACCCTGTGAATTGCTAACTTAACAAACAAAAAGAAGGCTGATTTCATGGCAAAAGGTAAGCTTGTGTGTCTTCCCAAGACGCTTCCGAGGACCCAGCAGGGAACAGGTGTGTAGACCCAGAAAATCAAAGATGAGCTGCCGAGCGTCACAGCGCTGAACCCTTACATGTGAGCACAACTGTATGGCTAAGATGGGGTGCTCATATGCACTTACTCTTGTTCCTTAGAACAACTTTGGGGGCTTGGAATCCAGACCATTCCCATTTTATAGAAAAGAAAGCTGAAGGAATGGAAGCTTATGTTGCTGAGTAACTTTGCCAGGTGTTCTGATCACAGACCCCAGGTTCTTTGAGCCCAACCCGGACTCACCTGTCATCTCGGTGCTGGCCCATAGTCAAAGTCTACTTCCTTAAATAATTAGGAAACTCAGATAAAAGGGGGGGGGTTACACATAGGCGGAAGCACCAATCGATCCCATGTTTCTGGGGGTGCCATACACACTGAAGCTGTTGCAAGCCATCCACTTGTATGTGTTTCACAAATGCTTTTATATTGAAAAGGGCATTAGAGTTATGCACTCCAACCTCTACCATTTTCCTCTGTAAAATAAAGCTCAGGAAGATTAAGGGGTTTCCAAGGTCACACTGCATGTTAAAGTCAGCTAAGGCTGAGACCTCGTCTTCACCAAGGCTGCTTGGTCAAGGAGCCCATGGGTGGTCTGGAAGACTGGATTAGGGCAGGGCATAAGGCAGGAGCCATTACACAGTGGTTCTCAATCTGTGTGGCCACAACCCCTTTGGCAAGCCTCTATCTCCAAAAATATGTAAATTATTATTCATACTGCAGTTATGAAGTAGCAATGAAAATAATTTTATAGTTGGGGGTCAGCAAAACATGAAGAACTGTATTGAAGAGTTGCAGCATTAGGGAGGCTGAGAACCAGTGCACTACAGGGTAATACTCTTTTCTTTGCAAGTAGCTCTTCCAACTGTGGAACATGTAGACAACTTGGGCAACAGATGCCACTGAGGCACAGGGAGCCAGCATCGCGTTTCTGAGGGAAGATTCTAAGCGAAGTGAAGACATGCATGAGGGGTCCCCTAGCTTTGCAGCTGGATTTACTAAACTCCATGGAAGGAGCAGAAAGGCGGAACTAAGGGAAGCAAACAACTGTGGCCTCTCAGACATAGGATTCCTTTGAACAGGAGTCCTGAACCAAGCTCCTCACAGAACCAAAAGGTTTCCAATAATCGGATAGAGGTGACCTTCCCTGAAGAGTTGGGCAATCCAGGAAATGTTTCTATTGACCAGAGACACAGAGCAGGGTGGAGCAGGGTGCTGGGGCTTAGTCACCGTCCATCCACCAGCCGCTGATCTCGTAGTCCCCGGGCTGAGTTTACTCTCTGGGAGGAGGATGAAAACCACAGACTAGAGGAAAGCAGACCCCGGGACCTCAAGGATGGCAGATGTCACAGCAAAGCAAGCCGACCTGGCAGCTATTGGACTTTGAGCAAGTGGCATCCATTTTCTGGCTGTTGTTTTCCTTATTTGTGACAAAAGGATTACAACAGAGCCTGGAACACTTGGTTAAAAGCAGACACAAAGCCTGCGGGCAGCAACTACAGTAAATATTTCAATAGTTCAAATTGTTCTTCTAATCCTCCGAGTTCTTCAGGCTCCAATTTAATGGACCCTCCCTTCTGGAAGCACACCTTGAACTGGAAAAATGATGCTACATAATGTTCACCGAGCTCACGAAGTGAGTTGAGTACCAGCCTTTATCTCTCTCTGCTTCCTGATGCAGTGTGAGCAGGCTTCCGCTGCCATGGCGTCTCTACCATGGTGGACTATACCTTCAAATTGTGAGCCTTAAAAATCCCTTTCTTGAAGTTGTTTACTCACAGCAAAGAGAAAAGCGACTAGCACGGGGGCTAAGTGCTCTGTCCAAAGAGACAAACAGGGTAAGCATGTCTCCAGCGGCTACCCAGGGGGTGACCACTGCACTGAACTGTCACAATTGAAATCCAGATGTCTTACTCAGAGGCCTAAAATTTTAATCACTGACCTTTCGAAGCCCATAGATAATAGCAATGTATAGTTCCTAATGCACTCGTCACTTCCTCCTTCCTGTTGGATGTAAGCTCCGTGGAGTTAGGCTCTTTTCACTCTTGTTTGTTATGAAGCTGTTCACCCAGCCCTCATGGAACTTAGAAATGGTCACACTCCCTGGCGGCTGTGCTCTGTGAGAGTGTGGCAGAGGAGAGAGAAGCTTCCATAGTAATGAGGTAGACTAGGAAAAAGCAACATCACAGGGACTCTTGGTGTCCAGATGTGCAGTGAGGATACTGCAGCCGGTGACACTGGGGATCTATGACCCTGGGAAACTGAAAAGGAAAAAAAGGCACAGCAAGAAAGACTTGACGGGGACAGGTTGATGGGCTCAGGCTGTGGAAAACAGAGGCCCTGGGTAGAGGCTTTAAAATACATGCACAAATTCTTGGCTCATCTTTCCCTAATTCTCTTCCTTCTGCATAAAGCCTGGATAAGATGATTTGTTCCTAACAAGAAGAAGGAAGGCAGCAGAAACGTCAGCCTGTGACATCATGACTTGGCCTTGCCCCCTCTGAGATCACCAGTCTAGGGGAAGGAAATGAGCTTCCGTGTCATAAGGGTACTCAGAATTTAGGGGCGGTCCCCTATAGTAAGGAACTACATTCCCATGCCAATAGTCAACAGGGTACCAAGGCCTCCAGAGTGTCACACAGCCATCTTGAGATGGATCCTCCAGGCCTGTGACACCGTCCAAAGATCACAGCTTCTGCCAAGATCTTAATAAAAGTTTCCTCCAAGGAACACAAGGCCCAGAATCACTGTACTAAGGTACCCCCAAACTCCTCACCCGCAGAGAAAATAAGCACTTGATTCAAGCCACTAAGCTCTGGGGTGACTTGTGGTGCAACAACAGATGACTAACGAATCTGTCAAGAAACTGCCACCAACAAGACACCAAGACCAGGAGAAGGTGGGGGCATAAAAGCACCTGGGTTGTCCCAAGTCTACCTCCACAGGGGCCCAGGAGTCTTCCCTACACCTGGACTTGGAGAATTTCCACTCCCTATCCACTTCCCTTGCTTTCTTCTAGAATATCTTCCTTCAAGAAAACCTTAGGAGCCAGGCGTTGGTGGTGCTCGCCTTTAATCCCAGCACTCGGGAGGCAGAGGCAGAGGCAGGCGGATCTCTGTGAGTTCAAGGCCAGCCTGATCTCCAGAGCGAGTGTCAGGATAAGCTCCAAAGCTACACAGAGAAACCCTGTCTCGGAAAAAAAAAAAAAGAAAGAAAGAAAGAAAGAAAGAAAGAAAGAAAGAAAGAAAGAAAGAAGAAAAAAAAGAAAACCTCAGCATAATATCTCAAGGATGTTGACTTAGATGATGAAAAGCTCCTTGTAGCTTCTTTCTTCTTGGCTATCCCTATCCCTATGCAAAGTGACTCACAGAAAGAGTGGTCACCAGACAGGCAGATGTAAGACTGACTAGATGCTTGAGTGACCCCAACATGCCACGCAAGCTACCCACAAGGTATAAAGTCAAGTTTCCAGTGTTGGCTTATTTCCTGAATGCACATATGCTCGCAGCCCCGTGGGGACAACGCCAGTTCCAACCCCAACAAACCGATAAAGCGCATGTTCAAAGAGCGTTTCCCAGATGAGAATCCAAAGAGCCGTGTGGAGGCCAAGACACAAACAACAGGTTGCAAGCTCTACATAGCCGCTCCTTGGTGGAGGGAGAGGGCCGTGGATAACAGCCATAAAGGCATGGCAAGCTTAACCGTGTATGCGATAAAAGATCTGATGACAATTTGAAAGGCGAGCTTGTTGGTTTAAGATACCTTTATTCAGATAGATACCAGCCAAATGCAAGCCAGAGCGTGCCCAGGGGCAGCAAGGCAGGGAGGCCAGAGAGAAGGGGCAGCAGGGAAGAGCCTGTTCCATGTGCTCGTGGTTGCTTAAGAGCCCACCCCGGGTCACCCTTACATCATCTTGACCACGCCTTGACAGGCGTGGTCAAGCACACCTGTAGCCTGCCCTTAGGAGGTGTGGTTACGGTGTCTCCCTACAACAATTTATATATACTTTTTCACGAGCCCCCAGAAGTTGTCTGTGACAGAGCAACCTATAAGACCTCATTTGGCTAAAGAATAAATGTCAACCTAGGGCAGTGTTAGCATTACAGCCATGAGTAAAACTAACGCCAGGGTTTCCAACCCATGCTCTGAGTTCTCCCCAGTGGTTTGTCGTTTGTTGGTTTGGGGGTTTTTTGGTTTTTCAAGACAGGGTTTCTGCATGTAGCCCTAGCCGTCCTGGACTAGCTCTTGTAGACCAGGCTAGCCTGGGACTCACAGAGATCCACCTGCCTCTGCCTCCTGAGTGCTGGTATTAAAGGAGTGAGCCACCACCTGACTTCCCCAGTGGTTTCTTAATATCCCAGCTGGAAAAATAAATGGCTCTTCCAAGGTAAGGGTGGGTTTCCTGGGGTCAACCCAGTCTCCCCAGTTCTGGGCGAGCAGCTATCATCTCCCTTATGTTGACCTGAGAGACTTTCCCAGAGATGGAATTAGCCGGGCTCGGCTGGAATCAACCCTCCTCTGCTACTGATGACACCCAGAACCCCGTCACTAAACTAGGATGAAAAGTGAGAGGATAGTCACAGCCGATGCTCATCCTGACGCCCCAATCTCTTGCCATACTTGGGGCTGGAGAGATGCTGGTTTCAATGGTGGGGACTAATTGAAGATGAGAAATCCGTGGGGCTGTGATTTCATCCGGGGTTTATGAGGTTTCGTAACGAGACAGCAGAGTTTACACATCCATCCACCACCCACTCCTACCAAGGTCTCCGACTACTTTTCCGTCTCCTTCTTTGAGTTCCCGAGGGACCCACGCTTGAGAGATTCTAAAGGAGCACATGGCCACACTACTTGCAAGAACAGAGGACACACCACACCCCGGGACTTGGCACTAATCTGGCCCAATTTGTAGGGAAGATGAGATCTGTAAATGAAATGTCTTCTAGAGTGTGGCAAGTATGGCATCCCCCTGCCCCTCCCCACCCACCCTGGGCCCCCCTACCTTAGGTCCTGAGGAGCAGAGCTCGCACCTACCTCTGGGGGGACAGCGAAAGATTCCACCTCCACCTCCGTGGAGTTGGTTTTGTCGGCAGCCTGCTGGGCTTTGCCATCATCGGTTTTGTCAGCCTTGTCCTTACTTGAGCCTTTAGAAGACTTGGAGTCTTTGTCTTTGGAGGGCAGCTTCAGCTCCTTCAGAGCCTTGGAGAACTTAGACTCCTGGGCCCCACCGGAGAGGATTTCTACAGCAATTTCCACCAAGATCCGGCCCCTGAAGGACACACCTTCCCCAAAGCCCTCATTCAACTCTTGGTAGTCATCCATCAGACTTTGGTTCCTGGGGGAGCCGTACAGGTTGATCCAGGCAGGTCCAAAGGTGGGAAGAAAGCCTAGGAAAGTCCAAGCGTTGGGTATCTGGATGAACTTTCACGGTTACCACACGTTTGCTTTATAAAAGTTGCACATAAAAATATATGATATACAGGGCTGGAGAGGTGGCTCAGAGTGTTAAGAGCACTGGCTGCTCTTTCAGAGGTCCTGAGTTCAAGTCCCAGCAACCACATGGTGGCTCACAACCATCTATGATAAGATTTGGTGCCTTCTTCTAGCATGCAGACAGAACACTGTATACTAAATAAAAAAATCTTTAAAAAATATGTATGATATACAGACAAAAAGGAAATATGTTAGCCCCCCAAAGACAATAGTTAAAAGGCATCGTCTCCAAAACACCAATTTCCATCTGGTCTTTCTTGTCCATGTTTACACTTTTCACCCATGTAACATTATGGAGGGCACTGTGCACACTTTTGTCATTATTTAGTCATCAAATGTTTATTTATTCCTAACATGAGCTAGGCAACATGCTAGATGTTTACATTAATACTTACATTATAAAAACTACAAAGGGGATACACCTGGTGCTGCAAGAATAAAAAATGGGTTGATAGAGCATAGAGGAACGGGGTAAGGGGCTGTCAACAAACGCTGGGTTGATGAGCATGGGGGAACAGGGTAAAGGGGCCGTGAACCAGCCGGAAAGAGTATGGAGGAGGTGTGTGAGGAGTTTGGACAGGCAGGAGGTCTCAAGGCCTTGTTACGGGTTTTGCTTACTATCTTAATATCGCTAAGGATATTGTAAAGGGATTTTATCAAATTGATAATGGAACCATGTCTTTAACACCTTTGTGACTACCCTGTGAAGGTGTGAAAACCAGTGTGGATAAACTGCTTTGGGACCCGTTTCACGTGAAAGCTAAGGGCACTGTAGCTTGCACTTGGGTAGGGTGCTGGTAGAGCTGGTAAGAAATGAATGTTCTAAACTGTCTCCTAAACACAGAACTGAAAAGACCCGGTGTCTTAATTCATTCCTGCCTTAAGGGTTTCTCTCCTTAATGTAGAGAAAGCATACGGCATCCGTGGGACCATCTGTCCCTTCATGTTTCGGTACTGGGAATCAAACCCAAGGCCTTTCACCTTGCAGGCAAGTGCTCTCACCACCGACCTACGCCTTCAGGTCCATGCAGGCCCCTTTGTGAAAGGCAAAACAGCCTGGTGTTTCTGAAGTCTCTGCTGGGTGGGTTCAAATCCCAGCTCCGGGACTTTTCAGCTGCGTGGGCTTGGACAAGTTTCTTAATTTCCTTGTGCCTCAGTTTCCTCATGTGGAGGAAGAGCTAATAGTGCCAACCTCACCTAGCAAGATTAACAAGATAATATCGATTAAGCACTTCCTATAGGCCCTTAAGACATGCCCCCACCATTATGAATAAAGAGGGAGTCACAATTTGCTTATCAATCACCCATAGTTTCCAAGTAAATGTTTTCATTATATGTGTGTGTGTGTGTATGTGTGTATATGTATGTATGTGCCTGTATGTATATGTGTGTATATGTGTGTGTATGTGTGTGTATGTGTGTGTGTATGTATATGTCTGTGTGTATGTATGTGTGTGTGTATATGTGTGGATATATGTGTGAATATACATGTTTGTGTGCATGAATATGTGTGTGTGTATGTATATGTGTGTGTATGTATGTATGTGTGTGTCTGTGTGTCTGTGTGTATATATGTGTGTGTGTGTGTGTGTGTGTGTGTGTGTGTGTATGTATGTGTGTGTGTGTGTGTGTGTGTGTGTGTGTACAATTGTTCCACCTAATGTCTCTTTCCTCCCACCCTGATATCTCCAGACCAGATTCTATCCTCGGATTCTGCTCCCCCTTGAGAAATTTAAAGTAGCAGGGAAATCATTGTTAAAAAGGATAGAAAGACTTCAAGTCCCTGGTGCCTACTTCTGAAACACAAACGCACATCTTTCTGAAAACCATCAAGAGGCTCCTAAAGCCTGTGAATACAGCATCTAGTTGAGAAAGTGTAGATGGATGGCCGGAGGTTTTCATGGAGAGTGGTAAGCGCTGCTGTATAGACAACATGCATTCCCTCAGGGCTTTCCATAATGTCAGTCTGTGAGGGACGTAAAAATACACAAGTCTCTGCTCTTGGAAAATATTCATCTAGTGAAGAAAAAATAAAGCCATTAAACCAATGTCATCTCCACATGACATATGATTAGATAGACTTATCATATACATATGTGTGTGTGTGTGTGTGTGTGTTTGACCATTTACCTGTATACGTTTGTGATATGTGTATGCAGGCATGTATGTATATGTGTTTATTTGTCAGCTGACATATATTCGCAGTGCAGAGAAATATTGTAATGAATTTAAACGGGGGTGAATTTAGGAATTCTTACACATCGGTGTGACTTTGGAAATCGTCATAAACAGAGTCGGGGTTCTTTCCCTGCCTGCCACCTCAGAACTCCATGGATTGCGTGAGGCTCTCCGAGAACACTGAGTACACAATCACCCACAACCTTCTGCCCTCCCCCCTATGCTGCCATGTTCTCATCAAGTCACTGGGGACATAACTTTTCTGTAGGTTTTCCTAAAACCAATCACTGAAACATGCAAAAACTGTTCATACAGAGCCATACAAAGACACGGATCAGGACAGATTGGGCCTGTAGACTTTAGTTTATCAACCTTTGGCTTCATCGGAATTCCATTTCCCTAAGAGAACAGAGACTCATCACAGGCAGCTAGCGATGGTCTCGGAAGACCTAGGACCAGAGCTTGGTTCCATCCACTAGCTTAACCGAGCGAGGCCACAGAACCACGAAAGGTGTTAGCATATGCCTCCGTGGCCCTCTCTCTTTCACGGTAACTATGGCTTTGGGACCCCCGCCAAGGCTGACACAGGGAAGTCTCTACCTTTATCTCCATCCTGCTCGTTGGAGATTTTCTTCAGGTCGATGAAGTGGGTTGCCAGGGCTACGTCGCTCATGCTGCCTTCATCCCAAACCTGAATTTTCACCCTCCGGCACAAGGGAGGGAACATTTCCTTGAAGACCACCTGTTCGTGCCAGACAGGATCAGCACAGTTCTTTTGCACCGAGGTCCGCCCCTAAAAGTACAGCCACGGAGATGTGAGCCATGAAAATAAATGGCTAAAAAACACTTCAAACCACCTGGGGACTTAAAGGGAATTACAAAGATGGGCTTGCTTCCCATGACACCTATGGAAGTTGACTGCACCCCACTAACATTACTGGTGACCTAGATTTTGCCTGGAGCATGGGGCAAAGGTGAACTGCTGTTCTTGGAAATTTCTACTCAGCAGATAAGTGTTGGGGTGAACACCTGTGTCATGAATCCTAGTTGTTCGATACATCTCCAGGTAGGCAGCAGACACAGCTACACCCTGAGTTCATGCCTGCATAAAGACCCGGGTTCATGTAACATATGTATGGCCTTGAGGGAATCAGTGCTGCAGCCTGGGCCTCAGTTTCCTTGCTATAAATGGGAATGATGTCCTCTATGCCCCCCAAATTCAACCCACGTGAGAAACACTCCAGCATTCGCTCCTGCCGATGGGAAGGGACAGGGACTTTTGTACTTTCAAAATACAGTCAAAGTTTCAAAGTCCAGTCAGGCAGAATGCAGCTTTAGCCATGAACCTAGGCCTTGGTTCTTCCCATGGCTCTCGAGACAGGAACAGAGGTATCTAGGGTCATATAGAAGAAGAATTACCTGGAACACTGAAATGTGTCAGGAGAGAATGGAAATTCTGCGGGGCCTAGGGCCTGGTACTTGCTTAGAGAAGCAGCCAGAGCTGAGGAAAGGTATTTTTTGACCTGGTCCCAAGCTGCAACACATCCAGCCATAGCCCCTTTTCACAATGCCCAGGGATCGTGAGTGGGCAAACCTCCTCTACACTTCCCCATCTGGTGACAAGGCTTTCTCTGGAGTGCTATTAACCTAATTTCATTTGATTAAGAATGTTCCCGAGGCAGAGCAGGTTATAACTGTCACTATTGGTGACCAAGTTTCCTCACCGTCTGCCCAGCAAAGGACACCTCCACGAAGGGATCCACCAGGTCCTTACTGTCACCCACAAACGCTTTGGTGACGTTTGCCATAATGCTGGAGTTCATTTTGGGTAGCCCCTCTGCTCTATAGAGCCGCACATAGAATCTGGCCCAAGGTCTCTCTGATGGGAATCCTTGAGGGATCAAAAGGTTCCTAGAAGGGAAAAAAGATTTTAAAAATGAAAAGGTCTGTCCCTCCAGAGTAGGTAGGAAGGGCAGGTGCCTGTTAGAGGCAGAAAGAAAAATCTGGATACAGAAAAAACTCTGGGATTCATCACTAAGCCAAGTTTTCTTTCTAGTTCTTTCTAGAATTTATTTTTTTATTTTTTTATTTTTATTATTATTATTTTTGCTATAAACCAGTGGTTGAAAGTACAGTTCTTTCTAAGAAAAACCAGCTCCACGTGGATAGATCATATAATCTCAAGGATGGCTTATTTACATAATGCATACACTTAAGGCTGGGGCCAACATGGAAAAGGGGGTAGAAACACCTCAAGAGCCAAAGGACAACTGTTGCAAAATAGTCTTTTCTTTAAACAACAACAAAAAAGACACAACGTGGGGGGCACAGGGAAGAGGGGTTTGATCTGGGAGGGGTGGGGGCGAGGAGTCCGGGGTGAACAATATATGAAATTCTAAAAGAATTAATAATAGCAATAATGATAGCAATAGGACGGGTTATCGGAAATAAGCTGTTATTTTACAGGGAAACAGAATCCGAGATTGCCCCAGAATCTGAGCTCCCAAAAGAGCCACAGCTTTGAGAAGATGTATTCAGGGGTCTCTAGGAGAGCAGTCTCTGTTGGGCAAGCCGTGAACTTGGCGGCACCCTCCTGGCACCCCCACATGGAAGGAGTGGAGAGGGGAAAATAGCATAAAGCGGGGCAGAGAATTTCTCTTTTAAGGTCCCGGATGGATCTGTCTCACTTCTCTACTTGCTCCTCGGCGTCGAAGGTTTTGGGGTTGGTCTGTAAGACGTCGCCTTTCCCCGTCACACTGATGTCACACTTCAGGTAGCCCTTGGTGCCAGTCCTGATGTCACCAGGGTCTGTAAGCAGTGCCCACTTGTCGCAGAATTGATGACCTATGAACACACCTTGTTAAGTTGTGGCCCCCTCATCCCTTCCCGCGCCCGCAGGCTCCTGGTCCCCTCCTGCTGCTGCTCAACATAGTAGCCATTTCCAGAGATCCCGGGTCCCCAGGCTACCCACTCTCTTCCTCTCCTCCCTCCTCCTCCTCCCAGCTTGTGACGTTCTTGGACTCCCAGCTTTGCAGAGCAGAGAGTAAACCGATGAAGAGCAAGAAAGCAAGATGGCAGGGGCGGGGCTCGCTTACCAGGCTGGTTGTACACGGTCCCCACATCCACGCGGAAGGAGCCAATCAGGATGCTTCCGATCAGCTTGTGATGTAAGACCTGCAAAGGATGTACGCCAAGCCTGACTCGTTTGTCCTAGGGGATACGGCTGTGAACCGGGCTCAGAATTCACCAAAGGGGCTCCGAGGACTTGACCTTTGTCTGGGCTTGACCTTGTCCAGAGCACAGTGAAATTGCTCATCAACCCACAGGGTCCTGAGTCACCTGGAGAAGAGTCTCATCTCTGCCTCTTTTTCTAGCAGCTTTGTGGCTCAGCTGCTGAAGGATGCATGACACTCAGTGCCCCAAAGGTTTTATCTGTCTGTCTGTCTGTCTGTCTGTCTGTCTATCTATCTATCTATCTTCCGGTTTTTCAAGACAAGGTTTCTGTAGGAGCATCTTGCCTTGCCAGTGAATTTGTGTTAGTGACCACACCCCTTTGGGTGTGGCTTCAGGTGCGTACATGACCGAAGGGGTGTGGCCACTAACACAAATTCACTAGCAAGGAGAGATATTCCTATAAGTTTCAGCTCTGGCTGTCCTGGAACTCACTTTGTATGCCAGGCTGGCCTCGAACTCACAGAGATCCACCTGCCAAGTGCTGGGATTACAGGCGTTCCACCACCACCCGGCTGCCCCAAAGGTTCTTTAATCAAATGAACCATATCAAGCTACCTCAACATCCATCTCTTCCTGTTCAAACTTGCCCATCCTTCAATGGCTACAGCAAATGTCACCTCCTCCAAGAGTCTGTCCTTAATCTCCCGAGCTGTCACTGTTCCTTAGCTTCCAAAACATTTTTCACAACTTTCTTGAGAGCTTATCGTGCCTTGGCAGATGTTTTGGCATTGAACAATAGAGTCGATTCTGTACAGCATGGTGTGTGTTTGCCCTGATTAGCAGTCGGCAGAGGGTCTAGCTGGGTTGCAGCAGCTAAAAGGCTGCTGTAAAGGAAGGCTGCAGAGTTGGCGCCTTATCTAGTGTGCAAGCAGCTGATGAAAACCAGGAATAGTTTAATCTTCAATCCAAAAAGGGGGAGCTGTCAGGAAGAGGACAGTGTGGGTGAAGTGCCCTCAAATTTGGGGAGTGTTATATCAGAAAAGGGAGTCAGGTTCCCTGGGTGGTCAAGTAACAGGTTGAGATTTCAGCTCAATTAAGGATGCCATTTCTTTCTTTCTTTCTTTTCTTTCTTTCTTTTTTTTTGTTTTTTTTTTTGTTTTTGTTTTTGTTTTTCAAGACAGGGTTTCTCTGTGTAGCTTTGGAGCCTCTCCTGGAACTCGCTCTGGAGACCAGGCTGGACTCGAACTCACAGAGATCCACCTGCCTCTGCCTCCCGAGTGCTGGGATTAAAGGTGTGCGCCACCAACGCCCGGCAAGGATGCCATTTCTTATGCCAGTTAGAATCTCTCATCAGTGAAGGGTGCCACTACTTCTCTAGAAGTAGTGGCATCCCTGTCACTGGAACCCAAGAACTCCATGTAATGGTGGAAGTGCCTCTGGGATTCGTACTAACTATCAATCCTATGATTTCCTTGATCAAGGGTAGAAGTCCCTTCGTATTCTACCCCCCTACATGCCTCATTCATAATGAATATTCAATGAAGTCTCCTTGAGTGGGTTAATGGATGATTGAAAGAAGGGTGAATAGGCTCTTGTAGCTTCCGAATGACTCTTTTTTGTCACAGGTAATAAGAAAAAGTAGTCATCTCAAGAAATAACAGTCTCTCTCTCTCTCTCTCTCTCTCTCTCTCTCTCTCTCTCTCTCTTTCTCTCTCTCTTTGCTGTCTGGCTGTGATTTTCCAGTGTCGACAGAGGGGAAGCAAGGACACCTTGGCTTCAGCGGAGCAGCTATTTAAGACCACACACAAAGCTGCCTCTGCTCCCCACCCCTTTTTCTGTGGCTAACACGACTCCCCGAGGTCTGGGGAGGATGGGACGCCTGTCACAAGTTCCTTTTGCAAGGTAGATGTCACTGTGACAGATGGAATCAAGTCCTCAAGTGATTCTCCCAGTCACACAGGAGACCTCTTTATGGTAGCTACCTGCTGGCTGAGTGCCAGCCAAGCCTACAGAAGTTGACTATGAGATTACTGCTGGAGAAGTGTCACACACAGCATCCCGAGGACCGGGGTTCCTCGGACCACTGTTAAAGGAAAATGGTCCATAGTACCACCGGTGCGTATTATCATATCCAGGCTATCCCTAGAGCATCGAATTACAGTCACCCCCACCCCTCTTAATAATATTTCTAATTTATTATTCTGAGAATTTCATAGAAATATACAATCCATTTTTATCATATCCACCCCCATTTTCCTCCTCAAACAATTTCTGGAACCCGCTAACATGTCTGCCTAGTCGGGCGTTGGTGGCACATGCCTTTAATCCCAGCACTCGGGAGGCAGAGGCAGAGGATCTCTGTGAGTTCGAGACCAGCCTGGTCTACAAGAGCTAGTTCCAGGACAGCCTCCAAAGCCACAGAGAAATCCTGTCTCGAAAAACAAAAACAAAACAAAAACAAAACAAAACAAAAGTCTGCCTCCCAAATTCATGTGTTCCCCTTTTTATATCCCACTGAGTTCAATTAACGATGCCCATATGTGCCTGGATTTGGGGCCACCCACTAGAACATAGGCAACCTATCAGTGGCCATACTCCCAAAGAATAATGTCACTGCTTCCTCCAGAAGCCATCAGCTGCCAACAGTGCCTCCGCTTAGGGGAGGAGCCTCGTGAGTCCTTGTGCCAGTCACACTGGAATTTGACTGACTTGTTCCTGCATACGCAGCAGTTTCGTGACTGCGATGAGTAGGCAAACATTTTCTGATTGAATTTGAGGACTGGTCCCAAGGAGAGAATTTATGCCTAGTAACGTAAAACCTGGCCAGAAATCCATGGAGGGGGAAGTGACAGTCCCTAAAGGGAATCCTACTATTGTTATTTTGCTAAGTTGCCATGCTGTCAAACTGCCTTCTAAATACTTGCATTTGCACAGAGAAATCTGTGCTGCTCTCTGCCTTGGTCAGATAATCTTTTTGCAGTGAGCCGTGGCCGATAGAAGGACTCATAACCGTCAAAGGGCTAGGAACACGTGACTATGAGTCATCTCCCTTTCTTTAACACTGAATTCATTTGGGGCACACTAGTTTCCAGTTTATGAGCCAGCAGAAGAATTTCATTAAACATAAGAGGGAAGGTTTTCCATTAAAATCTTTGGTTTCTCTCCCCAGGAGTCATTTAAGAACTACAAGACTATCTTCTCCCAAAGAAGGAACGAGGCAGGCAAATCAGCTTTGGTCCTAGGTCTAAAATCCTGTGTCCCTCATTTAGTCATGACTCTTGACCATGGTACGACTTAAAGGCCTGGTGATGAACTTCAGCAGCAGCCTAGCAGGTGCCTCAGGAGCTGCCACAAGGCCAGGGTCATCAGGTGACTGCAGGAGTGATGACACAAAGTCTTGGGAGCCATCCCAGCTCCCAAAATATCTTCCGAGTCCTTGTTAGCACACACACCAAATGCTAAGGATGTTTGCCCCTCGGTGTTTTTCATGCCTCAAGAGTCACCTTCTTCAAGTGCTCCTGGGCAGAGCAATGTCACACCGCTAGAGCCGATGCCTTACGAGGGGACTTGTTGACATTCAGCTGCAGTTAAAAGGTCACAGATTACATAGGTGTTGACCTAGTGTGTGTGTGAGTGATAAAAACAGGCACAAAGGACAGACAGGGAAGAAAACTTCCAGGATGAATGTCAGCCCCGCAGTTCCCATCAGAGTTGGTTTGACTGTTGAGGGAGCGTTACCTTGTTCCCCCGAGCACTTTTACTGGCATAGAATAGGAGTTCCGTTCCTTGAGAAGTCTCTGGAAGATAGCACCTATTTACTCGTCACCCTCACACCCCTCTTCATGGAAGAAGTGGCTGTTTTCTGAGACTGATAGATGTCATCACCTGCCACCCGCTGTCCTCTGTCCCTTTGCTGACCAGTGTGCAGTTAGTTGGTAATGGGCCCAGTTAGCCATTTCTGATCTCAGTGGGACAAGATGACTTCAGCATCCATACTCTCCCTTCCCGTTCCTGCCATCAGTGTTCTGGGCGAGCCTGGATAAGGCCCCCAGCAAGCCAGGGAAGCTCTCACTATGTCTACTCTTCAGTCTGGATTGGTGGATAAACTTCCTCTCTCTGGAGGGGCCGAGGAAGATCTGTCCAGCAGACCCAGCTCCCCCTGCAGCAACTCTGAGGTCCACACTCGGCGGCAACTTTTCAAGAATGCCAGAACGCTCCAGATAATGCCTCTCCTTAAGCATGACCAGTGATGGGATGGACATTTGTGGTCCTTCCACGGTTTCTATTCCTGTTTCTGTATTTATCACTAACTAGGAGAAGAGATGGCTGTGATTAATTAGTGCAGATATCATCCCAATGGGAAAACATCACTCAACTTGCTTTTTAAAAATATCTGAAAAATGGCAGTCAATTAAGAAGATGTCATCTGTAGCATATGTTTCCCAGTCTCACACCCAATTAGCAAAAGTTTACTGTAGTTTACTGCTTGCTTCCAAGAAGCAAAGATTCTCTTGAGATGGTTTTCCTTCCAAAACTCCTACATAAAGGGGATTTTAAGCGTTAGCCAGCTACTTCTACAGGCGCCAACCCCTCTTTATCCCATGAACCCGGGCATCTCTAACCAGGCTGAGTTGCCCCAGGAAGTCCCTGGCGCCTGGAGTCTGTCCTGCTTTACCCCAGTACCACCACCCGCAATGGTATACTTACTGAGATTTTGATGATCTTGTCAAAAAGATGAACTTGGGGTCCAATGAAGTCAAACACAAAGTACTGCAAGACATGAAGTTCATTGAGGTCACCAACCCCCAGTTTTCATCTAAGAAGCTTGTTCCTGGAGAGGGTTAGAGCTGCAGCTCTAATCCACTGCTACTTTGTCCTTGTAGGCACCAGTAAATCATCATTTGATTGGCTTGTCCTCTGCTGAAGACCCTTTAGGTTGTTTTCAATTGTCTTGCACATTATTTTATATATTATATATAAAATGCCACCCATCACATTCTTGTATAGGATAACTATAATTATTTCTCTAGAGTAGGCAAAAGTAGAATTTTTGGATCATGGATTGTGCCCATGGGAAGTTTTAATAGTATTTAAACTTCTTTCCTGAGGGACTAATAACACAATTAAAATTTTACATGCGCATAATTCATGATCCAAGATTTCTACTTATGTCTATTAGCTACTTTTCTGTTGTTATGATAAAAATACCACGGGCAAGGCATGAAAAAAAGGAGTCTATTTTTGCTTATGGTTTCAGGGGGACAAGAATCTGTCACTGTGGGGAGGTTTGGCTCTGGAGCAGAAAGCTGAGAGTTCATGTGCCAACCACAAACACAAATCAGAAGGACAAACCTGCACACAGCACCAGGTTTTCATCTCAAAGCCCGCCTCCAGTGACATCCTTCCTTCAGCCAGGCTGCATCTCCTAAACCTCCCCCAGGTAATGACACCAACTGGGGGCCAAGTGTTCAAACACCTGAGCCTATGGGGGACACTCTGATGCAAGCCACCGTAAAAGGCATTTGACATTCTGGCTCTTGCTGTGTCTTTTCCAACCCTTGATATCATTAGCTCTTCATCTTTTTGGTTTTCTGTTTTAATTTTGAGCAAACACATTTAAAATCTTTCTCGGGATTTTTCCATTTCAAACATTCTTGTAAAATTACCAAGAGTAATCATGGAAGGAATGAAAAAAAGATGAATGATGAGAAAAGTTATTAAATTCTAGAGGTAAAGAATTACCTTGGGGCTGGCAATATGGTTCTGTGGTAAAGGCATTTCTCCAGAATCCACGTGGTGGAAGGCGAGAACAGATTCTTGTAAGCTGCCCTCTGGCCTCCATATGGATACCGTGACTCACGCAGATGTGTGCACATGCTCGTACACAGATAAATAACTAAAGTCTAAGAATTGTCTGTATGGATCCCCAAATTTGCATATAGGAAGGCTGATGACCAAAGAGCTTAACAGCCAGTTATTTCTGGCTCCCTAGGACAAGATAAGTAATGGAAGCTTCATAGAGGTTGAGTCGTGCTGGATTTAAAGGCACAGAGATTTGGGGAGCTGTCTGCTCGAGGTGATTGGATGGAGGAGTAACAGTGGGTGGGCTAGGAAGGATTGGATGTGGCCTGGGTTCTCCCCTTTGCTTTGAGGCAAAGAGATAAAAGAATGATAAATTGTGGATGGGCATACCAGTGGGAAGAAAAAATTGACAACTAACACCTTTCTTTCCTGGAGTAAAATAGAGAAACAAAAATAAACTACCACGTGCTACACTAGGAGATCTTCAAAATGGTTCCTGGGGCTGAGGTGTGGCCCCACGGTAGAACTCTTGCCTAACATTTGGGTTAGCATTTGGGTTAGATCTTTAGTGCTACAATAAATAAATAAACTTAAAGATGCTATCGATTATGTGTTCTTTAATAAGAAAGAGAAATGACCTTTAAAGAAAGTTTTCATATGTAATATCCATATCCATATAGTGCAGACACATTTCACTCTATTTTTTAAATGTTTGTAACTCAAAATTTACATGGAAATTCACTTAAGTGAAATTCTTCACTGTATTAAGGATGGCTCTATGAGGGGATCTTTTGGACTGAGAAATCAGTTCTACTATTTGATGCCTTAGCTAAGTTTCACTGCTGTCCTCTCCAATGCCTAACAGACGTCTGGACCTGCACCCATTGTTCTAGCTGGCTAGCAAAAATGCACCAGCCCCTGTCTTCTCCTCCTGATGACCTCTGCCTTAACGGTGAAAAGTTGTGACAAACGTCCTTGGTTTGCCTTCTGTTCTTTTCCTGAATTTCCTGCTTGCTGCACTTGGGCTCAATTTAATGTCATTTAGAGCCAAGACTTGCAGGCATAATTAGAACATTTGACAAGTAGATGGGGCTTTGCCGTTTTAGAAAATTTGCATACACAGTCTTCAGTATCACATCCGTGCCAAAAAGATGGAGGAAGGGTGCGGCAGAGAGGGGGAGAAACATCTGGAAGGCTCGGGGTCGGGGGGCACTAATGACAAACAGGAAAGGAACTAACAGCTCCTATGTCATTTGGGTTTTTTCAGTTAATGTCATTATCCGTGCCATCTCTGCCTTCCTTGCAGATTAGGGGAGCTAGGGTGGTAATGATGTCTCTGCAGCACTTTCTTGGCAATTCATGTGGTCAGGCAATTTGGCGATATCCAAGTTTACATGCCTATGCCCTGTGTCCTCAGACCACGCCAGTTTACTTTAAGTACTAGCCAAAGGCTAAAAGTTTTAGTATCCGTAATGAGAGACTAAACAGTCAGGAAACTGTGGCATATGAAAGCAATGGGAAATTCTCCAGCCATGAGGCAGAAGTGAGCTTGGCCTGTGCAACCAGCTGTGTCCCACCCCAAAGTTCACTGTTTTGTAAAAAGCACAAGGCCTAGGACAGTGTGAGCGAGCGCCGCCACTGGGGCATTGCTTTGTGTTCCTGTGCATGCTTGGAATCTCTGGAAGATTCTTGAGTGTGGCGAGAATGGATCTTTCCAGGGATGAAATCTAGGGTCCAAACATCAGAGGGAAATGAGGTTTTCCACCAGATATTATTGTATACTCTGCCATGTTAATTTTTTACCAAATAACATTTTATTTACAAAGAGACTAGAAACTTCCCTCTTAGGGGTCTTCTTTTAAAATTTCTATGCCTCTCTGAAAAACTGAAGTGTTTTGCTTTCCAACAAAGTATGCTTATTTCAAATTCAGCAATTAAATTTTCAGTGTTGCTCCTGAACAGTCTCTGTAACCGGTATTCAAGTTTCATTGAATGCAGCCCCAAGGCTTCTGAAGAATGGCAGTGAGCTCAGGACAAGTAAGAAAGCTGATCTCCTGTCTACTGCCTCGTTATCACTGCCTTGTGGCTGTGTGTGGCAAGAGCTCAGACTGTTGTGAGCTCCGTTGCAAGACAGAGAAGGAGCACTAAAAGCTTAGATGGGAGATGAGAGGGAGCACGGAGAGCTTAGATGGGAGATGGAGAGGGAGCACTGAGAGCTTAGATGGGAGATGAGAGGGAGCACTGAGAGCTTAGATGGAGAAAGAGCACTGAGAGCTTAGATGGAGAAGGAGCACTGAGAGCTTAGATGGGAGATGAGAGGGAGCACTGAGAGCTTAGATGGAGAAGGAGCACTGAGAGCTTAGATGGGAGATGGAGAGGGAGCACTGAGAGCTTAGATGGGAGATGGAGAGGGAGCACTGAGAGCTTAGATGGAGAAGGAGCACTGAGAGCTTAGATGGAGAAGGAGCACTGAGGGGCTCCTCTTCTCTCCTTGGCTCAGGAGCCCTTGGTATTAGTGTCCCTGAAGGGGCTGTGGGCCCAGAGGACGCTCTGTGACTTACCTCATTATAAAACGGGCTGTTGGTTCCTTCCTTCACTGTGCTTTGCTTCTTCTCTTCCCCAATCTCAATGGTCACAACCGGGTCGATGTTCTCGCCCACCAGCTGGCGGGCCTCGGTGATGGTTATGGCGATCTATAACACAAGACAGCGCTCATGCCCCCCTGGCCATCACTCTTCCCTCTTGTAAGGAGAACTGGGGGATGCTGGGTAGGATGAGCCAATCACCTACCTGAAAGCTTTGAGATTTGACCTCCCCGTCATGGATCTTAGTCAGCAGTTTTGCTCTATTAAAGTAATGTTTAATATATTGTTTTATATGCATTGATAATATTGTACAGAGTAAAAAATAAACAATGTGACAGAAAATTAATATATCTCTAGTAAGAACATAGTTCAGACGTGTAAGCCACGATAACATTTTCCCAAGAGTTCTATCACAGATTATCTCTACATCTCCTGAGAAATAAATATAAATAGATGAGTGACGTAAGATTCCTGCGACTCAGTTTCCCTGTCCTGGTAATGAGGCTAATGATATCATTTATACCACAAGGCAATTGCTAGAATAACTAATATAATATTTACAGGCATTTAACCTAGTGTTTAGCAAAAATAAATGCTAGCATTTATTAATCTCTTATCTGATCCTGTTTTAGCTTCGGTAAGTGGTATCTTTTCTTTCGCCAGTTTTAAAATTTATTTTACATCCAACCACAGTTTCCCCTCCCTCCTCTCATCCTGCTCCCTCCCCTCCCCTCCTCCCCCATAACGCCCCCCTCCATCCTCTCCTCCTCCATCTCCACTTGGATGGAATAAGAGCCACGGGGCTGAGTTCCTGGAGTCCAGTTGAAGAGAGAGTGGAGGGATTGTATGAGCAGCTGATGGGAAACTCGCAGAGACAGCTGACCTGAGCTTGTGGGAGCTCACAGACTCTGGGCGGACAGCTAGGGTGACGGTTGTGTAGCTTGGTCTTTTATGGGGGATTCTAGCAGAGGGACCAGGACCTGTCCCTGGCGCATGAGCTGGCTCTTTGGAACCTGTTCCCTGTGGTGGGATGCCTTGTGCACTCTTGATGCAGGGGGGGAGGAGCTTGGTCCAGCCTCAGCTTGATGTGCCATGCTTTGTTGATTCCCAAGCTAGCATTTTTTATATGTAAGGTTTTCCATGTTGTTTGCATGATAACCTTATGGAAATGACAACTCCTTGGAAAATCAGAGGCAAAGTAAGAATCTACCCTTTGCCTGACTAGTTTTAGAGCCAGGAACTCCTCATCCTTCCAGAAGGTGTAAAAATTGTGAGAGTTGTGATTGCTTTTGAGAGGACTGGTGAAGAAGAAAATTGGAAGGGGTGACCAAAATGCCATCTCACTGGCTTCCACAGTCCCGGGGAATTCGTTTATCTGGCCCGTCTCGGGTAATTGAAAATAGATGTGTAACAGCTGGGCTCAGATATTGGCTAATCATGAGCAGAGAAGGAAGGGTCCTTGCTTGTCACCAGGGCAGCACCGATGTGTGGAAAATGAACTGAGGTGAGTCTGATTGAATTTGTTCTTCTGGCTTCTAACATCGCGTGCCTGCCTCCATCCCACATCTTCGGACTGCAACTCAGCCCAACGGAAAATGCTGTAAGCTACCCAAAAACAATTCCCATGACTTTTCCATCAGACTGATCAGAGTTAGGGTATTTATTCTCCTCAATTTTAGGCTTTCACTTTAATTTCCTTATCTGAAATAATAGTTGCTGTCACAAATGGCTAACTCTGAGGGCTGAAGGTGAAGAGGCCATACGCATCGTTCATTCAGGTGTGCGTCAATCAAATGGCAAATTCAGACCAATCACACATAATTTGAAACTTAGTGCTAGGCTTAGTTAAGAGTGAAATAAAGACGAACATGCCGTCGTCTCTGCCCTTGCAGAGCTGGCAATCTAGCCAGGGGAAAGATGACCAAGGCTATAAGGAAAGATCTAGTATGTAAGTGCAAAGTGTCCCGTGGGGGGGGGGGTGTGTGATAGGAAAGCTGTGGAGAAGAAATTCCCCAAGGCTCCATGAACAAGAAAGACCTAAAGGGGTGGGGTCCGAACTAGTATTGCTGGGAGGGCAGAATTCGGTCTGTGGGGAATGCTCTGATCAAGGAGGAAGAATTGGCCATCACTCCTTACTTGTCGTCCCCCTGCTCTGCTATCTTCTGTAAATGACCTGGGACACCACGAAAGATTACTTAGGAATAATCGAAGTGTCCAGTCAGCAGCCACAGGGAGGGGACAGCAGTTGTCAGGGTGCAATGGAGAGGGAGAGAGCGATATGACAGCGTGCCCACAAAAATGTCATGGCTGCTTTTGAGTGTCACCTCTGTGTTTGTTCTATGACTTCCACCCATCTTTCACTTCCTTCTGGCCCTCCATGACGTCGGAGCTTAGAAATACCAGCTCAGGATCTCCCACCCAGAGAGGCACTAATCTGTATCCCTGTTAGTAACACATCTGCATGGAAAGAGACAGGAAGAGCCTGATAAACTGCCACTCCCCGGATATAAACAAATGCAATAGACAGAGAACACCGGTGATCCCATCTGTGGGCTCTTCTCCTGGACCTGCACCTTACTGTCCCCTCCCGCTCTAACACAGGCTGTCCCTGTGACTTGCATTGGCCAACTCAGTGCATCGGAAGTGACCTCTGCTAGTTCGGAGCCTAAGTCTCACGAGATCTCGTGTGCGTCTGCTCTCCTCAACCCTTCTACGGCCAACATTGGAACACTCCCTGCCCTGTGATGAGTTCAGTGGTCCTCATACTAGATCAGCCTGCCGCCAACCCTGAGCCGAAGTGACTACACACGTGTGAATAATTATTTGACAAATACTTGGAGCCACTAAACCCATCCTACTGACCCACAGACTCAAGGACAATAATAAGGGTTTATATTAAGCCCCTGATCTGGGTGGCTTTGGTTTGGTTTGGCTTCACAGTCACAGCCAACTGGTACAGCGTGCTGAAGCAGTTTCTACTGTTTAAGAAACATCTTATTTGGGAGAAACACAAGTCTAAGGTAATTATGATCACAATGAACTAGAGAGCAGGTTAAGGGACAGCTCCCAAACCTGCCTTCTGTTCCTGTGCTCCTTCCTGAACTCCTAGGAATGCAACCAGAACCATTTAAGCCTGAAGCTAGTGGGACCAGAATTCTGCTGAAGGCTGACCAGCATCTGGAGGCTGGCACTCAGAGAGAAGCTGAGTGGACAAAGAGCTCTCTCCCTTTCTTACACCTTTGGCTCCTGCTGGACAGTGACTATGTCTTCTCTCTAATTCTCTGAGAGCCTGGCGCACCCACAGTGCAAAGTGGGTGCGCTGACTGCCTGTAAAAACACCATACCTTCTCTTCAGAGGAGCCGAGAGGCCAGGAGTGATGGAAGTATCGTCTTGAACCGCATCTCCTTCTGGTCGTTCCTGGTGAGAAGGCCCTTCCTGTGGTGCCTCGGAGTCACTCTGACCATCTGTAGACACAAAAGAAGAAAGAGAACCTTGTTACATCAAGGTAAAGTGGTGAGCAAACCTCACTTTGTGCCCACAACCATGGGAGGCTCCGGAACCAGGCAAGCAGACATATAATTTAGAGTGTGTGTGTGTGTGTGTGTGTGTGTGTTCTTATATAAGAACAGATAGAAGGTTTGTTAGACCCCCCAGAAAACTCAGGTATCCGGGGTCCCAGGCCACGACCTCGGTCACCCCAATCATCAGGCGGATTCGAGAGCTTGATGCAAACTGCACGAGGCTTTATTGTAATTTAATAAGCTAACCCCATGTTAGCTCGGGTCTTTTGTCCACCCACCCACCATGGTGGATGGCTCGCAAAAGGCAGCTCCTAGGGGCTCCCGAGAGATCTTGTAGGGCAGCGTAAGGGGAGTGTCTAGGGGTACGCACAAGCTCAGGATTGGTGTGCCTCCAGGCTTGGAGGGCTTGCCCTGTGTTGATTGGTCAACTGTTTGTTATGGCCCATAGGCCCTCCCAGGGTGGTTGCTATGCTCTGTGCGTCATTGCTGTGTGCTTGTCTGTAAAGTACACCCAGGGTCATAAAGCATAGCGCCACCAGCTAACTTCTGATTGGTTCCTTGTCACGAGGCAGGCACCTAACCTCTACTGACTAAGACAAGGTCAAAAAGCACGTGTTACTGTCATGGCTGCCAAAATGGGGAGCTGGTCCCTTCAGGTTCAAACAACCAGGTGCACAAATCAAGGAAATCTATCCAAGACCTTGACAAGTCAATCTCCAACGTAAATGAAAGCGCCAGGAAACCAGAGGCAAGATCCCAGTGAGTGACCGTGCCAGCCAGCTTCAAAAGACAAAATGTCGGTCTGTGAGAGGATGGGGCCTCATTCTTGGCCCTTGCCTCATATAGTGAAAACAAAACAAGGCACAGCAGGGCCATGGCAGACACAGCTAAGGAGTTAAGACAAGGAGACTATGCTGGATTAGCAGGTGGCTCTTAATTGCAATCACTGTATCTTCACAAGAGGGGACAGAGGGGGACCCTGGTGGCAAAGATTGGACTAACCACTGTCACAAAGCAAGGAACAGCACAGCCCCATCTCCTTGTTATGATTTAGATCTTAAATGTCCCCAAGGCCGTGTGTTGATGGGCTGGTTGTCAAATTATGCCATAACTGGAGGCAGTAAATCCGTAAGGTGTAGGGCCTGGTGAAGGAGAGTTACATCACCAGGGGTGGGTCTGTGCAGTGGACACGGGGACCCTGGTATGTCTCCCCCACCTTTCCAAACCTTTGCTCTACCAGGAATTCCCTGCCATGATGTTTGGTCCAGCTATTGGCCCCAAAACAACAGGACCAAGCAACCAGGAACTGAAACCGTGAGCTAAAATACATTTTTCAAACTCCCTACTTTAGGTCTAAAACCCGGGACAAAGGGCTAACTGAGGTGCCTATTTAACATATCAAAGCAGACCTGGCTGCCACGTTCTCCCAGCATCCCTCAGTCCCTAGGCATTACCGGGTATGGCTGGCACACCCAAACCCCTACCCTGAGCTTTCTAGTCCAGGGGCTGGGCTGCCCTTCCCCCCCCCAGGTTCTGCCCTGTATAACCCACCCATTTTGACTACGTTGCTCCTTCTTACTTACCCCTTTACCCTCCTGGTCTTCTAGCCTCCTGCCTCCCCCTCCCCGACTCTCCTCACAAGGCCAGGCTCAGGGGTCATGTTGTCATGTTCACTCTGGACCCTCCCAGATGTGTCTGCCTCTAGCTATGCTCTCCCTCGTATCTAAAAAAAATAAAAAAAAAAAATCCTCTCCTCCATCACACCTAGGAGCAGCCATGTCCTCCTTTGTATTCTTTGTTTTTTTTTTTTTTTAACTCACTTATCAGATGGTCACCCGTGTTTTGTCATAGTGATGAATAAACGAAACAGAGGTTGGAGGGAGGAGCAAAGGGTGAAGCTTTTGACCCGGGGATGCTGAGTTCAGGCATCTGGGCAAGAATAGCGTGTGTTGTTTCAAGTTACTGAATTACCTACCCTGGAAAGTACAGCTTCCTAGGAAGCCCGAGGAAACCAAGTTATAAGCACTTAGCAAACGCAAGTACGTGGATTGCAGTCATATCCTTCCTTTCTAACGCAGATTCTAGCTTAACTCACTAGAACATTGCCCAGATGCCAAGACGATGATCAAAGTCGCTATACATATGCATGGTACTTACTTCCTCTTGGTTCTATGGTTTCTTATCTATATCTCAGGGAGGCTGATGCCTGCTAGACCAGAGTCATTAGGAAGACAAACAACACAACGGCCCAGCCCTGTGCCTGTCACAGCCTAAGGATGGTGGCTTCAATGAGTCATACAAAATTCCTCATTTTTTTTTTCCTTCTGTAAAAGGAAAACTGAGTTGGGAAAGGCTCTCCAAACATTTTAAAGCAATCAGGATCTTGATCATAGCTGTAATTGTATTTTGAAACTTTCTCTTTCCCTCTGTCAACCTCCATGCCTGTGTGTGAGCATGCATGTGATTTAAATAATCTTGTCATCCAGACACCACCACTACCCTCCAACCCCCAGCCCCACCCCCACCCCCTGCCATGAAACGGAGCAGTAGAGATTGTGAAGGAGAAGGTCTCAAAATGACACAGTAAATGCCAAAAGCTCATTGGTTCCGAGCTTCCTGGGTGTTGTTTTGTGGGGTGGAGATGAGGCTCTCCACGGGGCATCACTTCTCTCCTGTGCAGACAGCCCAGTGGCTGTTCCCAGACCTCACAAGACTCATTCATAACTAGTTATTTCTAAGGTAGTTTCCAGCTTCAGCATGTTTGGGTTCTGGTGTTAACTGGACAACTATACCCAGCAACCTTGAATCAGAAGACAGACGGGCTCTAGCAGCCCAGTGCCCGGGAGCTGGTGTCCCTGGGCCTCATTAGATTCTCAGCAGCTGCAGAGAGGAAACCGAATTTACTGCAGTCTCAGTGGGGAAACTCAGGCCAACGCCAGACAAAAGGGCTTGGAGAATTAACACCAGTGCCTGACCAGCAACAACACCAGTGCCCTGACCAGCCTTGGGGCAACAAGAGAAAACGCTCCTTCTCCACAGATCATCAATTCTTACAGGTACAGAACTGCTGGCACGTTCTGTGGGAGACCACAGAAGTTCGTGCAGTTATTTGAGTTCAAAGCAGCTCCTGTGTGACTGTCCCATCCCCCCAAATGAAGAAAGGGAAAAGGAGAGAGGTTTTACCAGAACCTGGAAGATGGGGGAGTCAGGTTGAGTCAGACTTCCTAAGAAGAGTGACCTGGTTCTTCCAGTTGAGGGAAACAGCAGCTGGACCCCAAGCTCCTGCAAACCCTCTTAGAGCCTCCTGCTGGGGTCTCATTGGCCGGATCCAACCGGAGAACAGAGGCTTAGATATCTGGGTCATGCATCCCAAGACAGAGGATGGGTAGAGGAGGGTGAGAACTGGTCCACTAACATTCTTTGAAGACATGAATGAATGAATGAATGAATGAATGAATGGTCACAGGAGTTACCACTTTCTGAACAACTAATGAGCAGATGGGTTAGAGTACCAATTTTGACATAATCACAATGCCTCAAAATACACATGAAATGGACTTTAAGCATACCCAAACATAACACACACACACACACACACACACACACACACACACACACACACACACTGCCCAAACCCTAGCTTTCTGACACCCATGTTTGTCCCTTCCCTAAAGGGCCAGCCCCTCCCAGCAGGATGGATGCCATTTACTTTCTAGGAGGGGCTGATCTGCCCTGTTTGCTTTGTGGGCTGAAGACTCTTAACCAGAACTAGTCACACAGCTAGCTCCCCTGGTTTGCCTGTCATGACTGCTCTAATCTCCTCCCTGCTGGTCAGTAAGGGAGGACTCCCAACCAGAGGCCACCCACCAGCCAGGAAAGCACAGGCGCCTGCCAGCTTTTCTACTTACAAGCTGTGGGACTCATTCAGGGCAAGCCCATTAGAACCTCTGTTCTGAGACACAGGCAACAGAAGCTTCCACTCAGGGTCATGAATGACACATGTCAAGTTACAAGTGGAAGACACTTACTAAATATATCATAGGTGTAAATTTCATAAGGTCCTGGAGGGACCATCTCTTAGTCAACTTGGTGTCCTCAAGACTTAATTTCAAGGACCAGGAAAAGGTTGAGAATCTCTTAAATCTCCCATCCATATTATCAATTTGATGGGCTAAACAAGTATTCTTCAGGGTAAAACAAGCAGGCTGTGTGTGTGTGTGTGTGTGTGTATGTGTGTGTGTGTGTGTGTGTGTGGGTAGACCAGAGGTCAACTTTGGGTGTCTTCCTCAGTCATTTATCATCTAGACTTTTGAGATAAGGTCTCTTACTGGTCTGGACCCTATTGACTGAGAAAGCCTGGTTCCTCAGCCAGCCCCGGGGATATGTCTGTCTCTACCACCCCAGCACTGAAACTGCACACTGCCCTACCGGCTTTTAAGTGGGTTCTTAAAACTCAGGTGTTCATGCTTGTATAGCAAGTTTAATGACAGAGCCATCATCCTAACCTTCCCATTAAACTTTAAGTCTTGTAGCTGCTGAAAATGTACAGTGCCCTTTCCATCCAAAGTAAGTCTTAGTCATGACCACCGACATCTCAGTGTGAGTGTTCCTTTGCTTTCTCTCTAAGCCTGAGTTTTACTCAGAGCAAGAATAGCTTTAGGAAGGGCCTTAAGGCTACAGGGTGCTGAGGTGTTTGACAGTGAAGCTCTTCAAGATGTCTAAAGATGGATTATACCCATTGCGTCTTTTGGGTCTAGGAGTGGTTCAGAATGCTAGCCTTAAGCTGGGTGTTATCGAAGTCACTAGGCAGACGTCACTAGGCAACCACCCCAGACCTGTCCACTTGGAAACCACAGATGCAATTAGATTCCATCAGTGCTGAGCATCTACCCAATATGAGCCTTCATTTGGCAGAAGCAATGACCCATTCAAAGCACAGAAAGTCAGGCAGTCTGGGCGGAAATACCATGCAGCCGTTTCCCGGCAGGCTCCCCAATGCGCAGAGCAAGCTGACAGACAGGTATCCTATGCAGACAGTCTTCTTCAGAAGGACCATGCCCCTCTTGGTTTAGACACTACTGTTGCCATCTGGAAATCCCTCTTAATTTCTTAACAATGACTGCATATTTCACCCACGTGCCCCTCCATATAAATTCTGCAGCTAGCTTTGCCATGCTTGACTCGAATTCTCCCTGTATCTCTGTAGTCTTGTTTGAAAAGCTGGAGTAACAATTCCTGCCGGTGAGAGGGGTTAAATGAGATGATGTATACAAGGCCCCTCCCATCTGACTTGGGGAATCCTGACTTTTACTTTGAAAAATGCCCTTGATTCCCTCCAGGGCTGTGTGAGGTCAGCCTGGTTTCCCATGCCACGTCCATTTGGTAATAGGAGACTTGGAACTCCAGAGAAAACAAAGGCAAAGACTGACCTTGAACCTGTTTCCACTTCCTCAGATGGACCAGCCCATGGCCCAGCAGGTGCCTACCCACCCCTGTTTGTCAATGATGTTGGGCCTTGGGTGACTTCCATGAGGCCCACATCTGTGTCCAGAAGAACCAGAGTCAGCCACATTCTCACATAAGGAGAGTCCCCTCTGCCGGGCCCTTGGCCTCACCTTGCGCACCCTTGTTGGTGAGGATCAATCCCTTCTCTGCTTTATTTTTCTTCTTCTTTTTCAGCTTAAGCCCAAACATTCCTTTTCTGCAAAGAAGAAAAGCTCATCAGTACAAGCATGGAATGAGTCATCGCCCCCCTGGAAGGAAGCAAGCACACAGAGATGGTGGATCCTACCCGCAGGCCAGCCCCCTCATCTTCCCACAGTGGGGGTCAAAAGACAGGTGTTGGGAGAGCCTGGCCAGTCCTCCATGTTATCCTCCTTGTCCAGAAACTACTGGGCATGAGGCGGGCAGGCTGGCGGTTCTAATTGTGCTAGCCCAGCACCTGTTACATTTTCCGGCTTGCCCATGCCGGGTGCTGTAATAGACTCTCAAGGAACGACATCATTTACTAATGACAGTCATTGTCTGCTGCCCAATTTGCAGATGAGGAGCCAGAGAGGGTGGCAACAGTTTCTCAGGCCACACAGCTCTGGGAGATCTGCTTAGTCTCATAATTCTCTGTGACCATGGAGAAACCTGAATGTCCCGATCCTCTTGCTTCACCCGACCCAGGCTCTCATCCTGCTTCTAAGGTCAGGAGCTCTGCTACCCGCTGAGGCCCTGCCATAAGCACTCTGATCAACTGGCACATGTGTGCCCAAAAATGTGAGCATGGTGGGGGACTTCGCCTCTCACTGCACACATGGTGCTAGGGGCTGCAGAGTGTCCCCTGAAGAGGGTAGCAGTCCCACTACTCTCTCCTCCAAGTTCACACGTCCTAGACCCTGGGCCTGTGTTTCCAAACGTGGGACTGATGAGGTGGTGAGTTCCGTGGTCAAGGTCACCGACTCCCAATAGTGTCTTCACAACCTAGAACAGCCCCTGAGCTGTCCCAACTTTAAGATCCAGGTATGACTAACAACGTAATAAATGGAAAGAAATTACCATGGTACATAAAGTATGTTGCTCAATAAGCCTCTGTTATCTCTAGCTATTATTGTTGTTGTTCTAAGGGATAGTATTAAGATGAACAAACAGAAGAAACAAATGTCCATTTTATTGGTTTCCTTATTTATTTCTCAGGCTTTTGTCTTTCTTTCACTTAGCTCAGGAGTTCAGGCACATGCGCACTAATGTTGAACAGTGGAATGGACGTTATCAGGAGGGAGAGAGTTCCCTTCCCTGAAGGTCCACAAGACTCGGATGCTGAAAAGATGGTGTATCGAGGAACTCTGTCCTAAGGGGTCTGGGGGTTTCTGAATCTGAGAAGCAAAAAATGGGGGTTTGGTAGCCCCCAGACATGGGCTGGACTCCTCTTTTCCTCCTTGGGGAAGTCACATGACTTCTCCAAGTTCCAGTTTCCTCTGTATAATGGAGATATACCAGATTACTTGCTTCTTGGCCCAAGTGGGAATGAATAAAACATAGCAACGTAAACAGAGGGCTTAAGCAGTGCCTGGTATACAGGAAGTGGCATATGAGTGCCCTCTGGGAGGGAGTGTCATGATCCTTAGTCCTCTTAGGGTTGCTCCAGACAGTAAATACATGGGGGACTCCCCTTTCTGGATTTTAAGAGAGCATTCCCAGTAATAGTTGTTATTGGCCTCTTTTCAAAGGGTAGCTACCAAGCAAGGGACCCACGCCTGGCACCTTCCAAGCTCTCATACATATGCTCCCCAAGAGCTCATTGTCATGATTGGTTCATGAAGACAGAACATGATATCCCCAGGAACTTGGCCAGTATCTGCTGGCTGCTTGTCAGGGCTGAGTTATTTCCATCTACAAAAGGGAAGTTACTGCTAGTCATTGGTAGTGGTACTAGCAGGAGAGCCAACACACAAAATGAACGGCCTGGCATGCTGGCTTCTCCAGAGATGCCCAAGACTAAGCCATTGGAGCAGAGGATGCTACCAAAGCAGAGGAAGAGGATACCCACACCCACCCTGAGACACAGGTATCTCTTCCCCTTTGAAACAAAGATGGTTTGACCCTGCTGTGCATTGAAGTCTCCCAAGGGTTTGGGTTTTGTTTTGTTTGTTTGTTTAGGTTTGGTTTGGTTTTTTGAGACAGGGTTTCTCTGTATTGTTTTGGAGCCTGTCCTGGAACTCGCTCTGTAGACCAGGGTGGCCTCGAACTCACAGAGATCTGCCTGCCTTTGCCTCCCAAGTGCTGGGATTAAAGGCCTGAGCCACCAACGCCTAGCCTTGTTTTGTTTTTTAATACTGATGTCTTGAACTACCTGTGGAAAGTTTTTGCTTAATCCAGGGCAGGGCTGGAACTCAAAAGCCCTCGTCTACAATTCATATCCCTGAAGAAAAACTAAAGAAACCTTTCAAAAGGAACGCCCTAGGCATTTCAGTCAGTTTGCCTCCCAGTGATGAGATAATGTCAGTTTGATGAGCACACACACAGGCTGTCTGCCTGAAACTGTGAATCAGTCAAGGGTGTTCCTGGCCTGAGAAAGTTTCTCAGTGTAAACTGACTTCTCCTCCACCTTCCACACCTCCCCACCACCCCAGTGCCATCCAGGGACAGGGAGGAAGCGTGGCATGCCAGTCTCCACAGGTCATGGCACTGGAGGACAGAGCAGTAGAGTCGGAATTGGCCTGGGCCGGGGGGTGGGGGGGGTGGGGGTAGGGGTGGGGGGGTGGATGAGCATGTGATTCTGGTTCTGGAACTGGGGACTGCGGACTTAGATGAGCTCTTATCCCATGTATTGCGTGTGTCATCAGAGGAAGGAGCCTCAGCTGAGGAAATGCCTCCATGAGATCCAGCTGTAATGCATTTTCTCAATTAGTGACCAATGGGGGAGAGCCCAGCCTATGATGGATGGTGCCATCCCTGCGCTGCTGGTCCTGGGTTCTATAAGAAGGCGGGCTGAGGAAGCTGTGAGGAGCCAGCCAGTGAGCAGCTCCCCTCCATGGCCTCTGCATCAGCTCCTGCTTCCAGGATCCTGCCCTGTTTGAGTTCCCGTCCTGACTTCCTTCAGTGATGAACAGCAATATTAAGTGTAAGCCAAATAAACCCTTTCCTCCCCAACTTGTCTTTTGGTCCTGGGGTGTTTTTGTTTATTTTTGTTTTGTTTTGTTTTGTTTTTGTTTTTACAGTAATAGAAACTCTAAGACATCCCCCAAATGACACAAAGATATTTCTTAGTTGGTTAAAACTGACATTAAAACAGGAGGTATATTTGTAAAGTATAAGCCTTGCTACAAATTACTACAGTATCGGTGAGAAGGTAATATAAATCTTCATTTTTGCACCTATAATGAGCCATGTGACAGAAATACTATTTTACGTGTGACCTCCTAGGATCCCTGCAACATACCGGGGAGTAAGGGCTAATGTTATCATTTCTGATAAAGGGAATTGGGGCTTCTAGCCACACACATGGAAACCAACTACCAAAGCAGGGAGACGGACTGATACGGCTAGTCTCCATTATAGCTTCCCTCACAACTGACCTCTCCTGCTTGGGGATTATTCTAACGTGGAACTCCAAGAAGATGAGGGTTCCCAGCACAGGATCTATGATTTCTCCTCCCAGGCCACCCCAGGAAAAATTAAGACACACACAGACACACCCATACCAACCTGGTCTCCTCAGGGTGAAAGCTACCATGACTCCGATATCTGTGTCCAAACAAGAAGAATGTTAAACATGGCCTAGATTAGACTGGTTTCTGCCCATCTGCCTGTGGCATTGGTGCAAAGCACCTGGAGTGCCAGACAAAGCCAGTGTGGCACTGAGGAGGCGGCCTGGACTGGTGTTAGGGCTTTTTCCAGCCACTTTCTAATTATTTCATTGATGGTGGCCGTAGAACTCCAAGTACCAGGCTCTTCTCGGGGGGAGGGTGTCAGTTCTAAATTACCTCTGCTTCCCAAACCGGGCCAGGATGCAGACAACCTTATGGACCTCCTGATGAACTATTTGTAGAGAGCTATACCCATCTCTATAGGTAGCTAACTTCATGTCTTTTCTGAGGCTCCAGAATTGGAAAACTGCTCAAAGCTAGAACTGTGTGGTTTCTTAATTGTGTCACGGGATTCCCTTGAGCACGGCTTTCCCAGCTTCGGGGCAGACTAGAAATATCTTGGGCCAAGTGGCCCAGCACTGAGCTAACTGTGCCAGCAGTGTGAGCAGTGCAGGTCTATACCACCTCCTCTCTATCTAAGAGGCCATGGGATACAAGCTGCTCAGGTATCCCACCTTCTGTACTGGATGCTCAACCACAGCATTCAGTACAGAAAAAGAACAAAGACAAACCCGAGCTAAACACTGGATTTATCTCCAACACCTTTAAGGGTTAAACTGAATGTGATTATATTTTTAGTAGAATTTTGTCTTCAAGGGAATGAATCTGCATGCAATCTGATCTTCCTTAAAAACGAGGGTCAGCATGATGATACAGAGCTGTAATCACAGCGCTGAGGCAGGAGGGTGCCAAGTTCTGGGTCAGCCTGGGCTATAGAACGAGACCTTGCTCCCAAACCAAAACAGACCACCACAATGAAAATCAAAGTGTTTGCACCATTCTAAGATTATCCAAAATCTTAGATGAAGTCCTAGTTTCTGGAAATGAGCATATCAAACAAACGAATGCAGCCTCAGCATGGCTACTGCATGCCTCCTTTCACTCCTGAGTCCTGGCCTCCATATACAGACATGATCACAGGCATACATATGTTCCACGCCAAAGTAGAATCTAAAGGAGACTAACAGGAGGGGTGGGGTGATAAAGGGGAGGCGGGAAGGATAAGGAAACGTGCTATTATAAAATGCACGCCACGGACAGTGAGAATATTCCTAGTTAAAATATTATTTAAGGACTGGAGAGATGGCTCAGTCAGTACAGTTCTTGTATTGCAAACACAAAGACCAGTATTTAGTCCCCAGAGCCCAAGTGGGAACAAAATAAGGCCAGGCATAGTGGCACACACTTATAATCCCAGTACTGGAGAGGCAGAGACATGCTCTTGAGTGTGTGTGTGTGTGGTGTGTGTGTGTGTGTGTGTGTGTGTGTGTGTGTGTGTGTGTGTGTGTGTAGGCCAGAGGCTATCATTCCTCAAGAACTGTTCACTATTTTCACTTTGTTTTTTGAGGCAGGGTCTCTCCCTAGCTGCGGGGGCTCCATGGTTAGAGTAGGCTGACTGGCCAGTGAAGCCCAGAGACCCAGGCATCTCCACCTCCTTGGCCGGGGGATTAGGAGCACACGTCACCCCCCACCTTTTTACATGGGAGCTGGGATGGAGCTCAGATCCTCACGCTGGCTTTTTGACTCAGTTTTCTTTTAGGGGAATCTAAAAGAATGTTCTTAACTGAAAGGAGAAATGATAGTGTATTGGACTCAGAATCCTTAGTGGACACACTTGTTCAGGATGAGTTTTTAAGTCAATTCCCGACCCCATTCCACACACCCCCATGACTTTAATGCAACACAGTCAGTCCTTGCTTCTTCTTCTTCTTTTTTTTTTTTAAAGATTTTACTTATTGATTATGTATACAACATTCTGCTTCCATGTATATCTGCACACCAGAAGAGGGCACCAGATCTCATAACGGATGGTTGTGAGCCACCATGTGGTTGCTGGGAATTGAACTCAGGACCTCTGGAAGAGCAGTCGGTGCTCTTAACCTCTGAGCCATCTCTCCAGCCCCAGTCCTTGCTTCTTAATCGTGGGATCAGGTCAGCCATGGAGGAACACAATTCTCAGGTTTAAGAGGAAATAGCCAGTCTGCTGAGGGGTCAAAAAAGGTCTCTGGTCAGCTAATGGCCTGAATGGACTGAATACCAACTCTTGGTCAAGAGGGAATGGATTAAATGCTGGCCTTTGATGATGTGGACTCTCCACTGGCATTGAAGGCAAAAGGATGTGCTTTTAACAGAGCCCTAACGGCCCTTGCTTTACACACCCCAGTCCCGACGCCCACCGTAATGAGCATCAACTGTTACAACTTGACTGATGGTCTTTAAGAACCTGGATATTTCAACGACAGGAAGTCAGCTGAGCCTGGTACACACGTCTCCAAGGACTCTAATTAGTACCTCCTCTTCCTGTGAGCTCTCAGAACCCAAGACAGTCCTGGGATAACCTGGAGCTATAGTTCAGAGAGCTAGGCCAGGTGAAGCCAGCCTCCCATCGTTTTTCAGAAATAGATGCCAAATGTCAATTGCAAAGTGGCAGGAAGGCGTAATTGAAGGGGCGCCCTACGAAAAGGAGGGTATGGGGGAAATGCTCTTTAGACTAAAAGGGGAATTGTTGGGGGAAATGCTAACGGTGCCTGCTTGGGGCTGGACACAGGTAACGATGACCACACCCATTGGGGCGTGGTCATAGTGACATAGCAAGGGTTTAATTATCAAAGATGCGTTTACTCGGTCCTCTTTTTCCCTCTCCTGCCTGGCTGAGCAGACAAACAGGCATCCGGGGTAAACCTGGCCACTGGCTCTGTTGCATGAGTACTTTCTTAATAAAGTATCTGTTATCAATCTAGTTGTGACTCCACATTGCGTTCGGCTTTAGCTGGTGTCAGGAGTGGGATACGAACCCACGCCTCCTACAGGAGGGCTCCTTTCTTGCGTGCTTCTCTCTGACATGGCTGCAAGAGAGCAATGTTTCCTATGGATGCCATCTTCCTAGGGCTGAGAGCTCCTTTCAGCACTTGGGTTTATGCCTCCTCTCCGGCTCTTCCTTCACTGAGCACCCTCCTTTCCCATAGGCCTCAGCATGTCACAATGTCACACATGGCTGAGCTGGCCAGAGCACAAAGAAGTTAGGACTGTGGTCTTTCCATCCCGACACCTTCCCCTGCCTAGGCCTCGGAGAAATGGCGCAGATTTCCCATCCCGCCGTCTTTGCACGCCATCTAATCAGAGCTCTAGTCTCTACTCCACTGTATGCCAAGGAACCAATCATCTTTCAGCCAAACGACACTACAGGTAGCTTCCCCACACTAGGAAAAGCAGATACCTTTAAACTTCTGCCACTGAGCTTCTTTGCATCCTAAGCCATCTGCTTCCAGGACATTCCTCAGTTATCTTTCTGTAGAATGAAGAGCGTGGTGGTTACCTCACATTCCTTTCCTGGGGTCATTCCTTTGGAAGTGGGGTTGTCTGCCCACCCATGAACCATCTACGCTCTGTGTGATCCTAGTGTTAAATGGAGATAAGACACTGGGGCAGCTGGACCTCTCCCTTCCTATAGCTACACGGGCAAGCCTGGCTGGTTCAGAAGAAAGCACTGGAAAGTCCATCTGGACTCCAGTCCAAACTGTACGCACAGCCCATCTTCCTCCAATCCAGCTAGCCAACGCCAGGGACTATATTTTCATACCTATTTGATGCCCAGGTCTAGTTCTCAACGGGCTTTGACCTGTGATGGGGGAAGCAGGGTATGGTTACAACCCTAGCACATTGCCAAGAACACCAGCGTGCCAACTTGTAACAGATCTATGAGAAGTGACAGTCACCACACTTTATATTGCACAAAGAGGATCTTATAGCTTAAATGTGAGATGTTCTCCACAGGGTCGTATGTTCCAAGACTTAATTCTTAGCTGGGAGCACTGTCTTGGAAGGCTGTGAACCATTTAGGAAGTGAAGACCAGCTGGTGACAGTAGGTCCCTTGTTGGGTGCAGGTTAGTTTTTGTCACTTGACACCAGCTAAAGCCACCTGAGAAGAGGGAACTGAGGACTGTCTCCATCAACTGGCCTGTGAGCATATCCAAGGGGCATTTTCTTGACTGACAATTGATATAGGAGAGAAGCTAACACGGGTGGTACCATCCCTGGACAGGTGGCCCTGGCTTGTATAAGAAAGGTACCTGAGGAAGCCATAGGAAGCAAGCTTGAAAGCAGCTTTCCTCTGTGGTTTCTGCCTAGTTTCCCTCAGTGATGGACCGTGATTGACATTTGTAAGCCAGGTAAACCCTTTTCTGCCCAAGTTGCTTTTGGTCACAGCAACAGAAACCAAACTAGAACAGGGAGACTACAGGATTTATAATTCTACTCTGTTTCCTGTTCCCTCTCTACCTCTGGTCTGCCCCATGATACGACCAGTGGTCTCACATACCAGAGACAAGAGCTGATGATGCCAAGATGAGAAACTGTGCACTCTGAGCTATGATTCAAAATAAACCCTTGGCAGGTGCTTCCATCACACTGACAAGAAGAGTAATAGAAACGGGACCTGTGGTATCCTAGCAAACAACGCCATTTGTTCTTGTTTACATCAGACGCAGGAAAATGGATGCTTTTAAGTAACTACCTGTGCTAGGAGATACTCAGAGCTGTATACGCCGGTGTGGATGGGTTTGACCACACATTTGTCATAAATATGTTTGCTACTGACCTTAAGATCATTATTGGTGACTTCAGGGACAAAGAATTCTGGAAGCATTGGGGTTCTGTCCACACCCCTGTATTCCCTCATTTGCACATTTCCTGGCCTAGCTCAGGACTTAAACAGACTCCTACTCTAGCTCCATCTTACACAATGTACACATTAAAGCCTTCCCCTGAGATCTTGGAATAAAATGAGACTGTATGTCGGCCTTCACCTTTTAAATGCTTCATTCAACTCCCCAGAGCCATAAAATCTGACAAATTGAATTACTAACTGAATTTAGCAGGGCATTTATAAGCAAGGACAATAAAAAAATCAATGAACCTCTTTGTACCAGAGACAAAACTTAAAAATTAATATCGTAAATAAAACATTGCCCATAAGAATAAAAAATTTTAAACTTTAAAATAAATCTAAGAAACATGTGTGATATCGCTGCACTGGAAATTATAAAATGAGATACATGGAGTAATGTTGAATGCTTATGGATGGAAAATACAATATTAAAAAGATATCCAATTTCTTTAATTTGGAAATTATTTGCCATGTTTATTTTTCAAAAAAAATACTTTGCAAGACTACAATAACGATTAGTGGGAGTGTGGGGAGTGTGTGTGTGTGTGTGTGTGTGTGTGAGAGAGAGAGAGAGAGAGAGAGAGAGAGAGAGAGAGAGAGAGAGGGAGAGAGAGAGATACTTCTAAAAAACATTTCATTTTTAAGAAATATACATACATATATGCATGCATGCATACATATTCTGGAGTTGAAATCCTCAGCTTCAAGCATTTGTTCAGCCACCTGCTAATCATACAACCCTGAGCAAACCTTCAATTTCTTTGTGCCTTAGTTTTTTGTTTGTAAAATGGAGGACAATATATCCCCCCATTGCAGGGCTGTTGTGAAGACCCAGTGAGATTATGCATGCAGGCTGCCGTTTGCAAACGCTAGCATGCTCTATCCCAACCACGTTAGTTGAATTAGAAAAGAGGACCAGTGTTGTCAGCTTCCTTCCGGCCCTCTGCTGTGGTCTCAGCACGTCAGTGAGCACTTGGCCCTCAGATCCTGTGCTTCATCCTAATGGACAGCTCCTCCAGAACCCGTCACACCCTTCTGCCCTGAACCTTCCTCACTCAGGGCCTTCTGTTAGGTGACTTCCTCTGTCTTAGCCTGTCAAGAATAAAATCCTTCTTCTAGGCTTAAATCAACCGCTTCCTTTGGTGTGGCCTGTTCGTCATTTTTGCAGGGAGGAACAAGCCACCCATCCCGCTGGCCTCTATTAACACTCTGTTCTTTGCTTCGTTACAGCATTTGTCATGTTGACGTAACAGTCTTTGGAAAGTCATCGCTTACCTCCATTATATGCTGAGCATTTGAAGGCAGTGACTGTCTGTGCCCTGGTTTCTGTCTGAACCCCAGATATCGTGTACTAAGGGTCCTGGAATGTTGGATTAGGGACAGATGGCGGTGGATAGACCAAGCAGATATAAAAGCTTTACTAAAAACAATTCAGCACTTCTTTGTCCACATCTTAAAATGTGTTCTATGAGTCACAAAAGGGTTAAAGGCAGCCTGAGACGGACAGTAAAAGGAAACAATCTAATGTGTCAGTGGCTGTCTGAGCCTTGCCCTGATGCTTACCCTGGAACCGTGGAGAGAAAGTAAATTACCCACTCTGGGACCTGGGAAGCCATCGGTACTCTGTTAAATGGGACATCAGTTCTGGCTGTCATCAAGCCTCCATCCGTTTCTTACAATCACCCCCTTCACCCACCCGCCCTTCTTTTTCAGTCTTTCTAAATGTCTCCTATTGGCTGGTGAGTTTTCTCCTGTGTGCTCATTCAGGAAGAGTGTGTGAGGTCGGTTGTGTATTTGTTTGGAGTCCTTTGCTGTACGCTTGGGTTTACAAAGACAAATGCTGCAGAGTTCCTTAGCTGGGGCATTCACCATGGGGGTGGAGACTTAGAAACCCATGTGACTGAAAGGGCAATGCAAGAAGTGCTCTCTGAAATATAGACGAGGTGCTTTCAGACAGGGAAGAACAACTTACGTGGACCTGGAAGGGGCAAGGGACGCATTGGAAGGTGGCACTCTAACTGCATCCTAGAGGAAGAGTAAGGTACTGGGAAGGAGGGACGTGACCAGATTCCTTTGAATGACATCGCTCATATAATGTCCACAACTTTGGACGTGACCAATAGCACTCGCAAAACATTCTAAACGTAGATGTTAGCCTAAAGAGGCTAAGTCATTCGACTGAAGTCATGGGTGCAGACAGGGTTCAGACCCCAAAGGCAGACTAAAGGAACAGCACCCACATTGGTGTACCAGGACACTCCACTGCCTCCTGGAGAGTCGGGAGTGCTCAGAGAGGCCCTTTCTTCTTAACTGGCTGTGAGTCAAGCTGCTCCCTGTGGCTGGCCCTCAGGAAGGTCTACGCCACTCAGAAAAGCATCTTGTACCAGCCCCAACACTATCCAAGCCACAAACAGGAGTCAAACGAGAGCCTCCCCTCAAGCCCCTGTCTCTCCATTCAGAATATAAGGCCTTCCTTAAGGGGCTTTTCAAGAATCCAAACCTCCCCTCCAACCTCCTACTGACACAGTCAGTGTCAGATCTGAGGAAACCACTCCCACAGCTGTGATGGACACACGGTGTTCCACATGGTTCTTTCCACATAGTCTCAGACAAGATGCCATGCAAAGGGACCACAGTTTCACAGCCAGTCCCTGGTAAGCCATAGCATCTCAGAGCTGCAACACTCTTGAAGATTCCTGTAGGTGTGCCCGTTAGCTACACTCTACCATAGGGCTTCCATGTCTCTGGTGATGAAGGATTCACTGTCTTCCAAACTACCTGACAATGTGTTTTCCTCAACATATAAGTAATGGTGAGTACCAATTGTCAAGTTGACAGGATTCAGCCTCACCTAGGAGACGAGTCTCTGGACATGTCTGTGAAGGAGGGCGAAGACTAAGTTAACTAAGGAGAGACGGCTCACTGAAACTGTAGACAGCTCCATTCCAGACCCAGAGAAAGCAAGGTGAGCACCAGCAATCACTTCTCTCTGCTTCCTGGGGTACACAGGTCTCAGAGACTTCTGGGAAAGAAGAGGTACATTTGCTTAGGGACCTCAGGTTACCCTGAGGAGATGTCAAAGAATCCACACACCTGTGTTCTTCTGCCAGGATGCTAAGACCCTAGCAAACATGGCAGCCACGGGCTTTTCCTCTGAGCTCAGGCCAGCTCTGTTCCTTACGTCTCTATTGCACTCACCCAAAACCCAACTTTTTCCTCCAACGGAGCTTTGCTTTGGGATTCTGTGCCTGACATAAAATGCTCCAATGGGTCAAAAATCAGAGTCTAGTTACTTTTTGCCCTAAATCCCAAGAAAAGCCAAAAGGAGCTCCCATCCTTTCAAAGCACACTGTTGCTCAGGGTCAGTGTTGAAAACCAACAGTCAAGGTGTTTCACCGATGACCTCACCTCTTTTGCATATCTGGGTTGCCTAATTGCTTCTGCCACCAAGAGGAGCTGATTAGATCCCAGAGTAGAACTTTAATTAGTGCAGTCAAGTGAAGCTTTCTAAAACCCTCACACAGAGCCAACTCAACGCCATTACTCACAAGCAGTGCCCAGTCATCCAGAGCCCAGACATGACTCAGAAGAGGAAAAGAAAAACAAAAAAACCTCCAGAAATTTGGTGCTCTGGCTTTCATGGATGGCCTGCCAGGATGAAAACAAAGCCATAAGCTTGCCCTCTGTGGGCCTGTGAAGGTCATTTAGGACCACTTCTCCTGAGTAGGATTTCTGTGAGATTCACGGAGTCCCAGTAACACCTGCCACACCTTCTCTCCCCCGGCACAGCTGAGTTCTCCAGGGTTGTACTCAGGTTCCTGTTTCTAACTTGAGCAGAAAATGTGGGTTGAGCCTTGTGTGGACAGGAGGAGGCCCTCGAAGGCCTGTCTACTTCTTCAAGAGTGACTGTCCTTGGAATTTCAGCCACAGTTTGGGGTCAAAATATAACACATGCCAAAGTCACAGACAGCCCGTCCCAGATTCATTCTAAAAACACCAGAAGAGAAAGGTCTAAAGCCATGCACACTCCCAGGCCATGGGCCCAGGAGGCTGGGGAAAGACCTGTGGTTGATATTGCCTTTCAACTCCAGAACTGTACAATGAGGAAGGCTTCACTGGTTCCCAATGCATGATGGGAGTGAAATCAGACAAGATGACGCCAAGGTGTATCCATACATGAACTTTCCTTTACCTGGCCGAAACCTCAATTTATACAGTGACATATGTCATACATTAAGCAATGAGATGGGCGGAGCCAAGACCTTGAGGATGTCAAGAGTCACCACATGTCCTGTTTGTGTGGTGCCCTGCCCTTCCTCCAAGGAGGGAGGAAGGCTGGTAGGTTTCACAGCATACTGGCTAAGATTCAGGCTCTAGTCTAACTCTGGTCATTGTGTGACCTGGAGCAAACTGCATAACCTCTCAGTGCCTTCATCTTGTCATGGGTACTGATGGGTACCTACCTCTCAGAGTCCTGAGGACTGAGTTTCTGTATGGGGAGCACCAGGCAGTTCCTAACCCAGCCACCGTTATTCATACACTGCTGAGGCTCAGAGGAGCTGACAGATGTGGTCTGAGTGGCCCAGCTACACCCTGGTCCCTGGAGAGTAAGCTCATGTCGGCCACACACAGTCGACTGGCTGCCCCTCTCACTGCCGGCTAGACGCCCCTCCTTCTGCCCTATGCTGAGACTGAGCCAGTCTGCAATTCTCCACGATAGACACTTTAGTACATACGATCTCTCCATTCTATTCTGATCCCTCAAAGCGCCTGAGATGGCCATGGTAGACTCTGCTAAACTGAGCATATCACGAAATCTTAGCAGCATTGAGCAAGGTGTTTGATCTTTCTTTCACATGAGGAAATTGACGTGTAAAATCTGGCTAGGGGTCCAAAGGCCAGGTGTGGTGGCGCAGGCCTACAATGCCAGCATTTGAGAGGCTGAGGCAGGAGGATCGAAAATTGGAGGCCAGCTTAGGATACATAGTGAAAGGTGCTCTCTCTCTCTCTCTCTCTCTCTCTCTCTCTCTCTCTCTCTGTGTGTGTGTGTGTGTGTGTGAGAGAGAGAGAGAGAGAGAGAGAGAGAGAGAGAGAGAGAAGGAAGGAAGGAGAGAGCGAGAGAGAGCGAGAGCGAGAGAAGCAAATATTTAAAAGAAAATACAAAACAGGCATCTGCCCAGCCCACCATCACCAACAGCGGAAAGCACCCCACCCCATCCATCTTGTCTACCCCCTACTGCCGCCTGCTCTCAAATGCCAACCAGAGCAACCGTTCTTTCAAGCAGCCACTAAGGGTTAGATGCCATGCAGTCCTCACCAAGTTCAGAGTGCTTCAGCTCAGAGAGGTTGAGGAACCTGTACCCACACAACAGCCTCTGCTCCATTTGCAGCCTTACCCTACCCGGTGGAGGTCTCTAAGAGCGAGCATAGGAACAGCATCTCCAAGGACCTGCTGCAGCCCACCCTGAGGAGAGCAGGTCTCTATGACGAGAAGCAAAGCACTGGCTCTCACCTTGACCTCCAGACTCTGGAGCAGGCAAAGAAGCCTGATGAGGGACAATGCCCAGAGCTCGTTCTGGAGGGAAGAATGCTCCCCTTGAGAACTGGAGGCTCAGCAGCCGAGGTGTGTGGTACCGGCTGCCCCTCCCGCTGGGTGGGTCTATTCCCAGGAAGTGCCCTTCTGTGTGAACTTGTCTGGTAGTGCCTATCTCTGTTTCCAGCTGCCGAGCTCATGTTGACTGCCAAGCCCAAGAGCTCTGATCAGCAAACACAGAAATGCAGGACAGGTCCAGAGAGCAGAGGCTGCCTGCGTCTTTTATCCAGAATCAGGAAACGACAGGTAGTCAGGACTTGGAAGAGAGCTGGGGACATAGCTCAATGGAAGAGACCTAGCTAGCATGTGTGAGGCCTACATCCTACCTCCAGCACCAAGTGGAGCAAACTCAGGAAAGCCTAGCTCCAGACAGTGACAGGCCTTGAGTCCTGCCTCCATCCTGCCATCATGCTGGGGCCTGTAACCAGGCTCGCTATCAGCTGTAAGTTTTCATAGTTAATAATAATAGTAAATAAGTTATAATAATAGCAAATAATATTAATTGTTAATAATAATAAATATGTTATTATTATACATTATTACATATAAATGTATTATTATTCCTAATTATCCTTCACTGAGCACTCTTCTTGTAGCCAGCTAGCTGTCATTGAGATCATCCTACTCACAGCAGCAGCCCTCAGTCTGCTGCCTCAGCTTGGTGGCATTTTACAGGGACGTGTGATCTGATGCCCCTTCAATAGGGCTGCTCTGTCAGAGAGAAGAATGGCATCTCTCATCAGAGCGCTTCAGCCCCAGAGGCCCCAAACCATTTCCACCTAAAACTTCAATCCCTCTTGAAGCTCATTTTTCTTTCTGCAGAGTTAGGCCTCTGTGTCCGACCCAGATACCGCCCACGGCATATCGACAGACCCCGTCTATAGAGAAGCCAGTACCATAGACCATCCGCAATTAATGGTGAACAATGGCGTCTCGTAGGAAAATACCAAATGGACTAACAGTGGCCTCACCTCGGGCTGGCTAACCTCCTTGCTCTCTGCTCTGGCCTCACACCGTCCTCCAAGGATGACCAGGATGTGCTCCTCCAGGCCTCTGCACAGCTCCTCTGTGTGCCTGGTGACATCACCACATTTCCTGGGTCTCTTAGCATCGTGTTCTCAGAAAGGCCTTCCATGGCTACCTCCAGACTCAGCCCAGCACATCCCCTGGCTCTAAGACTTCCCAGGTGTCTAAAACTTGCTGTCATCACAATGCAACGTTGTCGTCTACAAGGGTCACGCTTGAGAACTGCACAATTAAGTTACCAAAAGTCACATGAAAACCCTCACGTCAGCTTAAGTAGTCTATGATTTTGTATGGGATCATGAGCAGAGGCCCCCTGCTGGGGCAAACACGTGGACCACAAGTTGGACATATCTATAGTCACTCAACGGTCCACTGATTTTTCTTCTTTCATAGTAATTATATATTTATTAATTTTATTTATTCATTGACGAGACATCTCACTATGTAGACCAAGCTGGCCTGGAACTCATGATCCCCCACCTCCCCCATCCCAGTGTTGGTGATGAACGCTCAAATGACTGGCTTTGTACTTAGATCGCATTGCTGTTTGTCACTAGCATATGCTTCCACCGTGAGGTAAAATGCTCCATTAGAGCATGGCTTACTTCCCCTCTGTCTCCCCAGGATCCGTCATATCATGGTCACCCATGGATTGTTCCTGAGTTCGTTCCACATTTATTCATTGTGGGCAATGCTGAGCTGGTATAAAGTAGAAAACATACCACCACCCTCGGGAGCCAGACAGGGCTACCTTCAAATCTAACAGGTTGCACAGCTACAAATCACCTCGCTCTCTTAGACTCCCCTCTTCCCCAGTGCTGATCCCTGGCTGGATCTTCCCAGAGAGAAGGAATGAGTCTGCAACACTCAAGCAGTTAGTCGTGTAAGCCACTCAGGGAAGTGAACTTCGGTGGGGCGTACTATACAATTATTGATGTGTGACCTGCTGGTACCATTATCTTCAGATTCATTTTCAAAATGCAAAAGAGGATGCCCTAAGATGCCCGGCCCTGTGCTAAGATGCTGGCCCTGTGCTAAGATGCCTGGTCCTGTGCTAAGACGCTGGCCCTGTGCTAAGATGCCTGGTCCTGAACTAAGATGCCTGGTCCTGTGCTAAGATGCCTGGTCCTGAACTAAGATGCCTGGTCCTGTACTAAGATGCCTGGTCCTGAACTAAGATGCCTGGTCCTGTAGTAAGATGCTGGCCCTGTGCTAAGATGCCTGGTCCTGTACTGAGATGCCTGGTCCTGTAGTAAGATGCTGGCCCTGTACTAAGATGCTGGTCCTGTGCTAAGATGCCTGGGGTCATTTCAGCAGCTGATACACCTGTCACCCCATAATAAGAGCCCCCCACTGATAGTTAGGGCTAGGGCTAGGGCTGATGAGAGGGATAGGGCTAGGGATCTGAGATGATGAAGAGATTTCACACGTGTATACCTGTCACAGCAGCTAAGTGAGGTAGAACAGGCAGGCACCCCCATAGGCAGAGTGACTGTTTAGTTGCCAGAGCCTGGACAGATGGAGGTGGTGAAAGTTTGCCAGGGTCCTGCTGCAGGGAGGACACTGTCTGACAGCCTGGCTGCAGTGCCTCTCACCTGCACCCCACTGAGGCCACACCCACTGAGGCCACACCCCTATGGGTTGCACGGGACTAATGAGTGCAGCAGAGGAAAGTGAATTGCAGGCTCCTTCCTGCAAGACATGGGCTCCTCTAGCGGGACAATAAGTCTTTCCACCAAGCCACTTGGGCCCTGCTTCCACATGGGTGCTTTCTGCCAGGCCACCCAAGTCTGCCCACACCCACGTTAAGGACCCAAGTAACACACAGAGACTTATATTAGGTACAAATGCTGCTTGGCCAATGACTAGGATTTCTCATCTGCTAGCTCAGTCTTAAATATCATAAATCTATGTATTTTATAAGACTTATCTCATCGAGGACACCTTTCGATGGCACCCTCTCTTGCTGGTGGATCATATGGTGACTCCAGAGCAGAGACCAGGAGGAAGAACAAGAGAAAAGGGGCGACTTCCTTCTTGTCCCTGCTTATATTCTGAATCTGACTGCTATGTCACTTCCTGCCTGAATCTTTTACTACATTTCCCAGAGTCCTCCTCAACTCCTAGTCCCACCTAACTTGCTGCATCTTTGGCCAAACAGTGCTTTATTCAACAATCTCTAAGATAAACATACACGGAAGTAAGTACATTCCCTATCAGCGGGCAACTTAGGATGTAAGACCCCACCCCTTCCCCATCAACCTAGAAGGATTGCCTTAGGCAATGTTTCCTGCCCAACTCCTCTTCCTGCCTCCTCTGGGTCACGGTTGTCAGGGCTGAGGCATGGTTGGAAAGTTCTCCTTGACGCCCGTTCTTGCCACTCTGTCCTTCCAAAGCATTTCCCAATCGATCTCCTCAACACACTGATGCTGTCTGGGTATCTCCTTTATGCACCACCCAAACTACCAGCTACCAGTCACAAATACATCTTTCACCAAAATGTCTTCCATTTTGAAATGCATGTCGTGAGAGTCGGGGTAAAGCCAATATCATCAGCTCTGTGGATTCCGTTTAATCAGCTAATGTGTAATAAGAGTCCTTAGAACACCCCAGAATGAAGTGGTCCCTTAGCTGATTCAACACCAAACAATATTATTCAGGCTGTCCATTCAGTAGGTGTTTCAAAACAAGCAAGTATCAGTTCTGCACAGACCATAGTTACAGACCCTTTGACAATACACACACACACACACACACACACACACACACACACACACCCTATCCTTAGCTTGGCTAAGGGGCCTCAAATGAGACGGCTTGGTGTGTTCTATTCTCATGCAATGCTGTTGCTGAAAAGCAATACAGTTGCAGAAATCCAAGCTACCATCTGGCAATACGATCTTCTCCCCAAGGAAAGCAAATTAATTATTCTTTACATTAAAGCTGCTGCCCTCATTTAGGAAATGACTTTGGATTATGTAAAGCTTATTGAACTAATCTGCTTCCTGAAAACGACACGGATACAGACAATATATTTAGACTGTCTGCAGATTGTAATCCTGGGCTTACTATGACAGGCATCGCTCAGAGAATTCATCTTAGAAACAGTTGCGTCAATGCCAAGAGTCAGCGACTTGACTTCAACTCCAGGTCACTACTCAACAGCCAAATGACAGGAGACTAAATGATACAAGGCAAGGCATTCTGGAGCCTCTCAGTAAACAACCTAAGGATGCAAAAACCCAGCCTGCATGAAGCCTGATGAGAAAACACACTTTCACACAGTAGTGTCCCTGAACAAACACAGCTATGTAAGAGTCACCTGACAGCGAGACCACCTGGGCACCTCCCCAGGGGTGTGGGTGTTTTGAATCCCATAGGTTTTGCCTTTCTTCCCGAGGGTTGCAGGAATGGATCGAGTACACCCTTCCTCTGGTGGAGTGGAGAGATTAATTGTGGTCTACTATTTAGAATACCGTCACTGTTTGCTCACCAGAGCAGACATCTTACACAGATGCTATTCAGAGTCCATTATCTTCATAGTAACCCAAACCATTATCTTCCCTTCTTAGGTGAAGAAATACAGGTCAGAGATGAAGGTATTGGTAGAAGATCATGGTATTTGCCGTTAACATAGCTTTCTTGTGTCTTATAACTTTTCAACGAAGCCCATTACCTTGAAAATTATGTAAAACATTGTAATAGAAAAATTAAGCTTATTACTAAATAAAGAATTAAGTTTCTCTCCTAAAGTTGCTGATATTCCAGATGGGAAAATAAAAAGCAGTTAGCAAAGCTGTGTGATACATAAAAATGGATTCTATCTAACAGGCTCTAGCTGCCCAAGGGCGCTTCTGGATCTGGAGTTAAAGTTACTCTGTGTGGAGGCCTCTGTTCATCCTGTGCCCACAGGACTGAAAGGCTATGTCAAAGTAGCTTGTGCCCTCGAACCCTCTCTTCAGGGTCAGGGCATTCCAAAAACATATTACCTCATCTATGGGCCATAGCTGACCAGACAACAGATGAACTAACATTCTAGGGAAAATCAGGACAGCATCTAGCCTGGGGAGCAAGAATTCACATTCAAGTCCGAGAGACCTTAGAAGTTGGTGACGAGGCAGAATGGTAAGATTCACACCGGGAAAGGCAGTCTGCTGAGACCACTTGGGGAAAACCAAGAGAGGACTACTTCCTGTCCTGCATGTTGGGTCCACGGAAGACAGCCTGTAGAGCGGGAGCAGGAGAAACCTCAGTGGCCGTGGCAGCAGTAGGCAAAGCTGGCATGGAGTAGCTGGATCCTCATAAGTACCAAGCAGCAAAGTGCCCAGGGAAGCTGATGCCCCAGGGGACCCCAGGATAATCATAGCCCCTTGTGTGAGCCCCGAACATCAATTAACCCTGATGGGGGAAGAGCTTCTGTGTATGTGTTTCTTATTGGATGATAAATAAAGTACTATTTGGCCAATGAGGCAGCAAGTTAGGCTGGACTAGGAGTCAAGGAGGATTCTGGGAAATGTAGTAAAGAAGTAGTGATCCAGGCAGGAAGTGACATAGCAGGGAGACTCATTTATAAACAAGGGCAAGAAGGAAGTCATTCCCTTTTCTCTGCCTCCTGGTCTCTGCTCTGGAGTCACCATGTGATCCACTGGCAAGAGAGGGCGCCAGCGGAAGGCATCCTCTATAAGATAAGTCTTATAAAATATATAGATTTATGATATTTAAGACTGAGCTAGAAGATGAGAAATCCTAGCCATTGACCAAGCAGCATTTGTACCTAATATAAGTCTCTGTGTGTTACTTGGGACCTTAACGTGGTGGTGGGTGGAACTTGGGCGGCCTGGCAGAAAGCTCCCATGTGGAAGCAGGGCTCGAGCGGCTGTGTTGGAAAGACTTGTTACATAACCCCTGAGAGATATTCTCATCCCTAAGATGCATGTTGTGATGAGGCTTCTGGCCTCCAAAAAGCTACTGGGGCTGATTCTATATTAATGATGAAAGCAATAGCAACCATGGCAGACATTCATTTGAGCTCTTAAGCCCTGGAACTACAGCAAACACTTTTATGTTACTTACTTCGTTTGTCTCCAAGGCTACCCTACTAAGCAGAAACAGCCATCTCTATTTCCCAGAAGAGGTAAATGAGGGCTCAAGGTACTTGCCCAGACGCAATCAGCCTTAGATGATGGGGCCAACACATGACTCCGATATTTTACTTCTCATATTTTACTATATTTTACTATACTATACTATATTTTACTATTTACTATATTTTACTTCTCATATTCAGTATATCTTTTGAGCAAACTTTCACCAGGAACACTGACTTGTGCATTGTTTTTCTATGCAAGCTAAACCCAAAGCACACTTATGCTACACATCCCAGGGAATTGTCCCTGAAATTGGCAGGAAGGGGAGTCTCTTTCTATAAAATAATATTGTGTTGTAATCCTCATTCAATTATTGGTCTACAGTGAATGGTGGAGATTGCTTTGCTGGCACATAATCAATGGAGGGGGTGGCAAACCCATCACCATCAGCCTTGGTGTCTTCCCAAGCATACTGACAGCTTCTGGAAGATAGAATCCCAATGTAGCTCATTCTCTTTGCCTTCAGTATCATAACATCTAATAAATATTACGCAACAGATACTCAGACTTTTAATAATGAATTGCTGGAGAAAGCTTAGTAAGTCAATCCAGCTATTTCTCTTAGTAGACAGTCTAGGAACAAGATTAGCCTTGAGGCCTACGGGTCAGCCTTGAATTAAACTTGAAGTGAAACCCAAGAGCCCTACCTATCATTTTAGTGCTGCTTTCTTATCAGCACACAGCTTTTCTTGATGAAGGGAATCGTGTCGTGGGGGAGGTTCAAGTGAAAGGAATTCTCGTGTTTTCCTGCCCCCAGCAATAGAGGCTGTCTTTGGGGGAGAGTCTAGAGTAATTGTCAAGTTTGTGAACAGCACATGTGGGGACACCCTGTCAGTGGGTATCCATCCCTGTGTAATATCAACTCCCTGGGCAAATGGTCAATGGCCATTTTCACCGTATTATTTGTCTCCCATACTAACAGACTGCTTTAGTCACTTCCGTCCACATGTGCAGCTGCACAGCTGTTTGAAGGACTTTTGACAAGTAAATGCAAATCATTGAGATGCAACCAGTCCTAGAAGAGTCACTTGGCAAAGAACATTTTCCAGTTTGATTTGTGTGCACATGAGTGTGTGCATGTGTGCGTGCGTGCATGTGTGCGTGCGTGCATGTGTGCGTGCGTGCATGTGTGTGTGCATGTGTGTGTGCATGTGTGTGTGCATGTGTGTGTGTGTGTGTGTCCTACTTTGAGAGTTGTTTTTTAACTGCATCATCTTCTCTGTTTTCCTTTTGTGGGTTCCCTTTCCTATAACTTTTCATCTCTAAGACTTGAAGGCAGGGGAAATTAAAATTAGTGTGGACAGGTAATTTCGTAACTGGTTTGTTGCTCCTGTCATTTTCTTTCATGGAGCAGAGCAGGGATGACTGAAACAAATCATTTGTCTTCTTGTAGTAATTGCTATGTGTGTTCTGTCTCCCATCACCATGGATACCTGTTGGGGCTGTGTTGGGCACGTGTTTATGAACCTAACCTAAACTATGCCCATGCATTTTTTCCCTTCATCAACAGGGTTTGCACCCCAGAAGCCTCTCACAGACAATGACCCAACATCCATTTTTAGAAGTATTAGTAGTTAGTAAGTAGAATCTAGAACCCATTGTTTTTGCAAAGATTTAATTGGACATTGATTTCCATGTCTCTGGTGTGTGTGTGTGTGTGTGTGTGTGTGTGTGTGTGTGTGTGTGTGTGTGTGTGTCTGTCTGTCTGTCTGTCTGTCTGTGTGTGTGTGTGTGTGTGTGTGTGTGTGTGTGTTGGCTCTTCTTGGATTCTTGGTTGTCAACAATATAAAATTATAAAACATCTTTATACAAAACAAGCAGATACGGTTATAAAAACACGAAAATGCAGCATAGGAATGGTGAGCAAAGGGGTCAAGACCAGGCTGGTAAAATCCACAGAAACAGCTGACCTGAACAAGGAAAAGCTCTTGGTCCCCAGACTGATAGCTGGGAAACCAGCATGGGACTGATCCAGACCCCCTGGTTGTGGGTGTCAGTGAGGAGACCTCAGAAATCTATGGGGCCTTTTGTAGTGGATCAGTACTTATCCCTAGCATAGGAATGGACTTTGGGAGCCCATCTCACATGGAGGGATACTCCCTGAGCCTAGACACAAGGGGGTGGGCCTAGGCCCTATCCCAAAGGATATGACAGACTCTGAAGACCACCTATGGAAGGCCTCACCCTCTCTGGAGAGCAGAAAGGGTATAATAGGTAGGGTGTTAGTTGGGGGGGGGCAGGGGAGGAGGGCAGGCAGAGGGAACTGGGATTGACATGTAAAATAATCTTGTTTCTAACTTAAATAAAAAATGGAGAGAAAAAAAAAAGAGACCTGGGCCTGGGATGCAGAGTGTTTGCTTGTATGCACAGATACCCTGCCCTCTGGATCATAGCATCAGTAAGGATGGAAGCCAGATTGGTTTGAACTCCAGTGCCCTAGGAAACAGAGGCTAAGTCAGAGTCCCTTCCACGCTTGCTCTCTCTGCCCCTAGTTCTCACACTTGACCCCATTCCATTCCATCTGCCCTTCATGCTAAAGATGGCTACACTTCGGGTATAAGTTAAAGCCAAGTAAACAATAGAATTGTGGAGCAGTAGAAAGCCATGAGGCCTGGACAAAGGACACTTGCTTCGATATTGACTGCTCTAATCCATCCTTGATTCAGAATTCTTCCTATAAAAGGAAAGATGCATACTCTTTTATTAATTAATTTTATTTTGTATACACGTATATCATAGTGTGCAGGATACCCCAGAGGCCAGAAGAGGGCATTAGACCCCCTGGAACTGGAGTTACAGATGGTGATGAACTGCCATGGGGGTGCTGGGAACCAAACTCTGGTCCTCAGCAAGAGCAGCAAGTGCTCTTAACCACTGAGCCTCTTCACCAGCCCTGAGGCAATAACTTTCTGTTGGCGTTGGCATAAGCTCTACCGGGTAAGGACTAGTGCCCTGGGGAGCAGATAGGATGCTGGAACAGAATTAAATTCGCTCCTCGGTTTCACTGACAGTGTTGTTGTAGCTAAACCATAAAACCTCGCCAATGTTCACTGACTAGAAACAGTGAAAACATGTTGTCATGACTGTACATGGGTAGGGATGCGTTAGAGTCTCAGCTTGTAACTGTCCTTGGACTCTCTCTCTCTCTCTCTCTCTCTCTCTCTCTCTCTCTCTCTCTCTCTCTCTCTCCTGTGTGTGTATCTATGTCTCTCCCTCTCTGTGTATCTTTCCTTCTTCTTTCCTTTCTTTCTTCCTCTCCCTCTCTTTCTCTGTCACTCCTTCCCTCCCCCCTCCCTCCCCCTCTCTTGCTTGTGTGTATCTATGTATCTCCTCTCTCTGTGTCTGTCTGTCTGTCTATCTATATATCTATCATCTGTCTATCATCTATCTATCATCTATCTATCGATCTGTCTTCTATTTCTTTCCCTCCCTGGTCCTCAGCAAGAGCAGCAGGACCTCCCCCCCTCCTCCCTGCTTCCTCTCTCTTCCCTCCCCACTGTTCTCACGTGGTACACAATGGACACACAATAAATAGGAGACCTATGAGTGACTAACGAGTCAAATCCTGTGTGTCTAGTGAGACTGTTTTCTTTGCTTCAGCCAAGAGCCCCAAGAATTCCAGAGAGAGTGCCTGTAACCAGGTCTGCTTTATTGCTCACCTTTTAATTGCCGGGAGATCCTGCCCCTGAGGCTCCTGGTGAATTCCTGAGGAACTCATAGCCGTTTATTGCACCAGGGCTACCTTTGGAAACACCTGCCAGGGGCGCATCACTCTCTCCAGGAGATGTTATCAGCAATGAGTCAATGACTCTAAGTAAACAGTGAGTCCTTCAAGAATGATCTGGCAGACAGTCTCCTCTTACTGATAACTTTCCACAGCTGACACAAGATGCACAGAAAAACAATCCTGTGCCCTTGGCAGTACCCCCTCCCACTCCAGGTAGGGCAACTGGATTTCTTTCTTTCTCACGTTCTTTTCTATTAATTAGATTTTTCAATTTATTTTACATCCTGAAAGATGCTCCCCCTCCTCTCATCCCCCACCCCTTCCCTCTGCTCCCCCACCACCCCCAACCCACCCCTCCTCCACTTTTATTCAGAAAGAAGCAGGCCTCCCATGGGTGCCAACAAAGCATGGCATATCAAATTGAGGAAGCCTTGTATTAAGGCTGGGCAAGGCAACCCAGCATTAGGCACAGGTTCCCAAAAGCCAGACAGGACGTTAGGGACAGCCCCATCACCACCACCAGGATTCCCACAAGTAGACCAAGCCACACAACTGTCATACACATACAGATTTGAGCCTGGACATGGGACAGGCAACTGGATTTCTTAATGCTGACATACAGAAACTCTCTGGCTAGATTCAGGAGGAAAATGGGAGTTTCAGACTCCCAAAGAGTCCCAGAAACCCAGAAATCCTCCAATCTAGGAGGAGCTGTACCCCCCTCACCTAGCCCCTGGGTGGACCCTGCCCTTGCACACAGCAGCTTCCCCCACCATGGAAGCCACAGGGTGCTGCCCCAACCCCTGACACCGCTGTCTCTAACTAACAGACCTGTCTGTCCTTCGTCTCCCCAGAGTCTCTACGCTACACCGGCTTATTTATGGCATAGGCTTCCAATTCCACACCTCCAAGGCGAGCATCTGATTGATGGGCAGAGCCCGGGTCACAGGCCTGCATGCCAGCGCGTTGTACCTTGAGCAAGTTTACAGCTCAGAAAGGGAAGTCCGAGGGTGCCGACCAGGCAAAAGGGAGACACAGAGGTCTTACCAGCGCCAGGCTGCAACAATATTAGTTAACCCAATGTATAAAGTGAGGACGGGACTGCTCCAAGTGGTACGGTGGAGGGGAAGGATTTTATTGTAGACATGGCGGAGGGTGCAGCTAGAGGCATCTGGAGGAGCCCCGAGCAGGAGCAGAGTAGAAAACATGGTCCACACGATGGGGGGAGGGGCACAGGCACCGGACAGAAGAGAGCAAAGGAGAGGGGGCCCGAGAGCGCATGACCGAAACGGAAGTGTTATGACTGAATCAGACGCCGGGGGAAGAGATGAAGAAGTTTAAGGCAGGGACCAGGGTGGGTAGGAACAGCCACGCTGCCCGCACGGACTCTGTAACAGGTATTTGGATGCTGAGACAGCCTGGAGGCCGCATGTGCTCTGTATGCTAATAGGCACTACAGTTAGCCATTGGTTTCTTTTGGGCCTGACACCCTTGTGTCCTTTTCGGTCCCCAAGCCAGCATACTGGACTCTTCATCTGTTACTTCCCTATGCAAAAGTAAGCATTCAGATTTTTATAGAAAAAAAATGAGAAAACCGTTTCTCCAAATCTCATTAAAAGATGATTTGCACATCAATGCAGCCCTTGATTTATAGTCCAGTGTTGGGAGAAAATTAATACTCCTGTCTAACAATCCCGGGTAACAATTATACAAATAATTCTTATCATTATTCATGATGTACCATCCATTTCCAAAATGGGGGGTCTGTGAGAAAAGCCACCCAACAGGAAGGCCTGTGACAGACAGATACAGGCAGCAGGCACAGCCTCACGGAGGAGCGCCCATCCTGTCAAAGGAACCTAAGCCAGCGCTCACTCTAACCAAGATGAGTGGAGAACACTGAGAAACGGCAATAAATGTGATCTGTTTCCATTTTGTCAGGGTTTAGGATTCTCCACTCCGATGATGAGGGCATCATCAATAAAGTAAGACGATAGCAGCCATCCCACCCAGCCATTCACCAGAACACAGCTTCCGAGGGGAAAACAGGCATTAAAGGTAGATTGCTGCGGTGACGAATGGCGCTGTCACAAAAGCAGCTGTGAAGATTTTCAAAAGTCAGTGTATTTGTTACAAAGTGCAGGAAGCCAAAATTCCAGTTTAGCACAGGAAAAAACTTAGACCAGGGAGTGTAATTATTGTCAATGAACCTTACCTCTCAGCAGTCACGTGGTTTCCCCAACAGGACAGTAAAGGTTCTGCTGGTGGTGAACGTTTTCATTGGAGTTCCAGAGAGGAGAAAATAAGCCCCCCCCCAATACATCACCCTAAAGGGCCCAGACCCTCACCCAGCCCCCTGCTTCGGCAGCCATGACAGGCTGCAGAAAAGCCCCAGCAAGATGTAGGCCCTTGACTCAGCAGCATGTGCTGAGCCCCCAACCTTGCCCTAATTACTGGGAAGAAATGGCCAGATGCCCTCCATGGGGTAAGGAACCAATCAGGAGTTAGCCCGTGTGCTTTGGATGTGTTTTACTGATAACAGTAATGCAGGATGTTACAACAGCCCTCTGACGGCCTCCAGGAATAGCAACCTTTCTGCAGCTGCAGCTGACCAATCAACTCAGGACAGGCTCCCCCAGCCAGAGTTGTATCCATCTTGAGACTGTTGCTATGCAACTAGCAGACCCCCCAATGTATTCCCTCCCCCACTGCAGCTCAGGGTCCCTCCTACTCCACCTCCTGTGTTGGAAGGACAGAGGACCGAGTTAATTAGTAAATTTAAAAAAACTCAGCTTTTGCATCAGATCTGGTCTCTTGGTGGTTTGTGGGGTTCTGAGTCTGCGCACAACACACCTATCAACTGGATTCCGTGTAACTGCTCACCTGCCAAATATTGAAGGCTTTGTCCCCAATGAGAATGACCATTGGTTCCTCTTGCGCCACACTGTGCCTCAAACTCTGCCTTTTTCACTGCCTGTCACGTCTACAACCCTGGGAAAATGACAGAACTCCTGTGGGTTCTTGTTTTATTTTCTGTCAAATGGGACTAATGCAGGCATCTGTGTTAGAAGGTGTCACAGATACCAAACAAATGAATTAATGTAAAACAGTGACATTAGTGGCTGCCATATAATAATGAGACATGGCACAGACTCTCATCTCTCTTCATTTTTTAATCATCGATTTTCATTTTTCGTGCTTGTGGTGTGTGTGTGTGTGTGTGTGTGTGTGTGTGTGTGTGTATGTGTAGTGTGTGTTTGTAATGTGTGTGTGGTGTGTGTGCAGTGTGTGTTTGTAGTGTGTGGTGTGTGTGTGTGTATGCATGTGTGGTGTGTGTGTGTGTAGTGTGTGTATGTAGTGTGTGTGGTGTGTGTGGTGTGTGTGTGTGTGTGGTGTGAGTGTGGTGTGTGTGTGTGTGGTGTGAGTGTGGTGTGTGTGTGTGGTGTGTGTGTGTGTGTGTGGTGTGAGTGTAGTGTGTGTGTGGTGTGAGTGTGGTGTGTGTGTATAGTGCGTGTGTGTGTGTGAGTGTGGTGTGTGTGTGGTGTGAGTGTGTTTGTGGTGTGGTGTGTGTGTGTATGCAGTGTGTGTGTGTGTGTGTGTGTGTGGTGTGTGTGTGTGTGGTGTGTGTGTGTGGTGTGTGTGTGTGTGTGTGTGTGTGTGTGTGTGTGTGTGTGTGTGTGTGTGTGTGTGTGTGTGTGTGTGTGTGTGTGTGTGTGTGTGTGTGTGTGTGTGTGTGTGTGTGTGTCTGTAGAGGTCAGAAGAGGATATTGGATCTCCTGAAGTTACAGGTGGTTGTAAACTGCCCAGTGTGGGGAGTTGAACTCTGGCCCACTAGGAGGATAGAAAAGTACTCTCAACTACTGAGCCATCACTTCAGGCCCCAAACCCACACATAGTACCTAGTCTTTGGAGCCAGTGAATTAGGAAGTTCAAAGTTGCTCTTATTTTAGATAGATAAATTATCAAATTACCCCCTAATAGAGTTCAAGACAGCATTTTATAACCAAATGTGTTACTGTTTCTATAGTAAGATATACAAATAGTCACATTAGCTGGGACAAAACAATCAATAGCCGGGTATCAGTTTCTAAACAGTATTTTGTGCCATGCTTAAAGAAAACTTATTTTATTTTATTTTATTTGGTTTTTCGAGACAGGGTTTCTCTGTGTAGCTTTGGAGCCTATCCTGGCACTCACTCTTGTAGACCAGGCTGGCCTTGAACTCACAGAGATCCACCTGCCCCTGCCTCCCAAGTGCTGGGATTAAAGGTGTGCGCCACCAACGCCCTGCAAGAAAACTTATCTTAAAGATTTATGGATTTAAAAATTGTGTGTGTAGGGCGTGGGGGGGGGTTGTGAGCCCAAGTGGTGGCTAAGACACAGCTTGTATTACGTAGCACTTGCCTTGCCCCGTGTCTGTCCTGCTCCCAGAGTCTTCCATGCCTAACTAGTTTCCCTTTTTATTATTTATTTTCCCCACTTTCCATGTGTTTGTAGGGTGCATGGGTGTGTGTATTCACACTTTTATGTGTATGGGTGATGGGGGAGATCCTTCTGTGTATGTGTTTGTCTTATTGGTTGATAAATAAAACACTGTTGGCCAATAGGGAATCGGGACTAGGAGAGAAGGAGGATTCTGGGAAATGTAGTAAAGAGGAGGTTGCCATGTGATCCCAGAAAGAGAGGACGCATGCTGCTGGCGTCCTCAATAAGATAAGTCTTTATAAAATATATAGATTAGTGGTTATGGTTGATACTTAAGACAGAACTACGAAGTCCTAGTCATTGGCCAGCAACACTGTAAATAATATAAGACTCTGTGTTATTTGGGGGCCCTAAGGTGGCCGTGGAACTCAGGCAGCTGGCGGAAAGAGTTATCGTTACATATGGACACATAGGTGTGTGTATTCATACTTTATGTGTATGGGCACATGGGTGTAAAGGTCCACCTGAAGGCCCTGGGCTATTGTTGGGAATCTCTCTTCATAGCTCTTCTACCTTCTACCTTTCTGACTGAGGTGGTGTCCCTCAGTCAAATCCATTGTTCATCGGTGTGCTTAGTCTTGTTAGCCAGCTTGCTATGCATTCTGAGGCTGAAATTATAGGCGGGATACCACGTTCGCCAGGCATTTATGTGGGTTTCTGGGGATCCGAACTCTGGCCCTAATGCTTGTACAGAAAATGCTTTAGCACCTTAGCCATCTTCTCAGGACTCCCCCCCCCCCCCGGTTTCTGATTCATTCCTGGTTTGTCTGTGGACAGCTGTGACCTGCTGCACAAAATTTCCCTCCTACCCCATCCAACCGTCTCTGCCATGGCCTCCCCAAGCTGTCCGTTCCTTTTGGGCAGACTCTGATACCTAACTAAGCCTCTGAGCGAGCTTAGGCAGAAGGTCGGTGCACCAGCAGTGTTTTCTGCAACTACAGACGCCTCCTTGAATTCAGGGGCTTTCCTCTTTCTCCTGTTTCCTTCATGTCCCCGGTGACCTCCTGTGACTCAGACAGAAACCCGCTTATCTCTCTAGCCACAGATGCTACCTTCTGCCACACAAAACAAATGTCCCTGCCCTCAAATGGCAATCACCCTGAGCACCAGACTCTCAAGACTTCCTATACTTGGAGGTGATGTCACAGGAGCCACCAGCAATTGTACCCAGGTGGCAATTGCCAAGTGCAAGGGCCCCGGAGAGCATATGACAGATGGGAGAAAAAAATTGGCTTATTTCAGGCTGGCCACAAGAAAGGCTGTATTCAAAGGCTCTGGAACCCCAGGGTTTACATACAAAGCAAACCCTGACCTCACCCACCAGCAGAACATTGGGATGTTATGGCAAGTCCCCCAAGAGGCAAATGTCTACACCTTAGCTTTGCAGGTAGAGATGCCCTGCTCTACTGACACTATTGGTTACAACTCCAGTAGATCCCGTGTGGACCCCTGGACCCCTCAGTACCCCGGCTGGTGTGTTAGCAATATTCTACTTCCAACATCAAAGGAGAGATCGTAAAACCTGTGCTAACTGATCAGAATCTGACCCTCCTCTCCGTCTTGCATAAGGGCCTCACACAGAAGCCTCTTTGATGAGCTTAAAGCCACTCTGAAGGACTCCGAGGCAAGATTGCTCATCTGCTCCCAAACTGTACCCAGTGTTTTGTGTCCCGTTTCATCTAAAGCAGCAGTTCCCAATCTGTGGGTTGCAACCCTTTTAGGGTCAAATGACGCTTTCAAAGGGGCCAGCCAAGACCATCGGAACACACAGATATTTACACTACAATTCAGAACTGTAGCAAAATTAGTTATGACATAGCAACGGAAGTCATTTTATAGTTGGGGGTCACCGCAGCATGAGGACCTGTATTAAAGGGTCGAAGCATTAGGAAGGTTAAGAACCACTGATCTAAAGATATCCACTCTTCACTCTCTCCTAAGCACAGTCCACATTGCACAACTCTGCACATAAGCAAATTGAGTACACAAGGATATTTATTATATAATCGTTACATAAGAAATAACTCAAACATCCAGCCTAAGGCGCTAAATAAAGCAATGTTATGTAGATAATGAAAAATAAAGCAGTTGCTGGTGACAGCTGGCTAAGTTGAACTGGAAAGGTGCCCGTCACTCGAGACTTTATTGGTTCAGGAAGAGAACATAAGAAGCTTTAAGACTCGCAGTGTCCTAGAAGGCTGAGATGAAAGAAGCCAGAGAGATCACAGACTCTTTTCAAGTTAAACACTTCCCATTCATCCACCCCATAATAAAACATCCAGTCTGTGTTGCAGGAAAGTGGGTTGCAGAACAGTGTGAAGAAAATGAAGCCGTTTCTGGACAAATAATGAGTATATCACGTAAGGGTACCTGGAGGGATGCTCCATCAAAAGAATTGCTCTCTGGGTACATTTTGCCTTTGTCTTTATGTCTGTCTTCTCCTGTGCTCTTTTGCATATTTATAAAGACTGTGCATTACTTCTGCATTCTAAAAATAGTGTGGGAGTTCTTGATTTGGCAAAAGGGGTAATACCTGAAGCAAAGAAATGCTAATCAAATACCAGTTAAGTGGAAACTTCCTTTTGGTGCTGTGTCTCATTTGCATGGATCTCATGAATAAATGAAGGTTGGAAGGGCCATGCTAAATGTCACAGCACAGAAATGCTGCCCGTGCCTATTCTCTCAGTGAATGCTGAAGACCACTCCAGCGTCAACTCAGTACTTTGCAGTTTCAAAAGACTTTTACTCTTATTGTCTCATCAGACCTTCAAACAAGCTAGTTGCCCAGACTGAATCTTTCAGTGTCTCTTTGGCTATGTCCAGTCAGCATTTCCAGGTTGGCACCACTGTTGGATGGATGGATGGATGGATGGATGGATGGATGGATGGATGGATGGATGGATGGATAGGTGGGTGGATAGGTGGGTGGATAGATGGATAGGTGGGTAGCTGGGTGGCTGGGTGGACAGGTGGATGGATGGGTGGATAAATGAGTGAGTGAGAGAACAGAGAAAAGAATGAAATAGCACACCTCTTTTACTGACCATAAAACTGAGAGACAGAGGTGAAACAATATGCCTAAGGAGATATATCTATAAAACCACCAGACTGCACTCATCATCCTTGCTCTCTTTTACACAAAAGGCTACCCCAACCTCATCATTTTTCAGAAGGACATACCTCAGTGTTATAGATACCATTTATTAAACAGGAGCCATAGTCAAAACACCCATGGCACAGGTATTGATCTACCAAAACACTACCAGCCCCAGGCACTGGACAAGCTCTTAAAGGCTTCCTGCTAGACCGGGCCTTAACTCATGACTGTTGCATACCAGTGGGTCCTAGGGATCAGAAGGGCACTTTGTGGGCTTAATAAAGGAGCCACTTGCTTCCTGGTGCAGAAATATTTCATTATTACAGCAGCCAAGAGCCTGCATGATGCATGTGCACGCATCATGCTAAAACCCCTCCACACAAAGGAAGGATTGCTACTCTTGGGAAAAGCTGCTCTCTTCACTCAGAGCGGAGCTTTTACAGTGCCACCAAAAGTACCTATGTCCTGGTGAGCACATGGGGCATGAATAAATGGAATCAAATGTCATTGCCCCCTTCTAAACATTATCTGGAGATGTGGTAGGGGCACATTTTCGTAAATGAAACAAAATGCAATCAATCCTTAAGAAATAATCAAAAGGCTGCAAGACCAGCCCTCACCGGAAGCCCAGAATTCTCTGACCATGTGTTCTGGGAAGCAATCGGATGCCCCTGATTCTCGGTGTACTATAATCCAAGAAGGAAGGGTGTCTATCCATGAGTGATAGACACTGGGGTATATATAACAAGTGAAAGGTTCAAGAAGACAAGCACACTGGGAAGTCTGAGGGAGACTTTATTCCCACAAGAGGAAATCTGGAGCTTGCTTGAATAAAGCAACCTTGGCCTAGATCTTCAGGAATAGGTGGTGTTTATAACCTGGAAAGAAAATGTACCCTCAGCCATCAATACAGGTCAGCCTTCACAGAAACGCTATTACCAAAGGTATTGACTGACAAAAGGTACAAGGTGGATATATATACACACCTACTGATCTCATTCTGATCATCTCCACAAGTGTTGCTATCTAGATTGTCCTTCTGGAACATTTTCCTTCACTCCAATCTCCATGCTCAAGAATATTATTATCAACTAGCCATTCTTCCAGTTTACAAATGTGTTCTCTGAGAACATTCTCTTCATTCCCCCAAGTGGAGGCATCCCTGCCTAGGCTCCAACATTATTTTTTGTAAATCTCTACCATATTATTTGTAATGTGTAAGCTTTCACTATTGATTGGCACCACCCATCTGTAAATGTTCTGAGAGAAGGAGCTCTGGAGAGTCCAGTAAAGCATGATACTCATGACATAATCAATAAGTAAGGCACTCTACTCGTGATATAATCAATAAGTAAAGCATGATACCCATGATATAATCAATAAGTAAAACACTATACTCACGGCATAATTAATAAGTAGAGTACTATACTTACAATATAATCAATAAGTAAAGTACTATACTCACAATACAATCAATAAGTAAAGTACTATACTCACAATATAATCAGTAAGTAAAGTATACTCACGATATAATCAATATGCAATTGGTTAAATTTTTTAAATTATTCATTACCTCAATTCCACACCAGAATTCGGATCCTGTCTCTGATTTACGCGTTCATATACCTATCTATTTCTTCAATATCACTTCGTGGATGAAAATACACAAACCACCTGCTATAACCCAGTCTCAACGAGGCCTTCTCTGAAGCACAAGACTAATGTCCTCTGCCCTGTGAGGTCTTTGTCATCACCAGACCAACATTTTAGCCTCTCCACAGTTCTGGCAACAAGTTTGTGAGGGAAGCCAGTGAACAACATGCCTGAGGAAAGGGTGGAAAGGTCCCAACCCCCATTAAGAGAGAAGAAATTTGGCAGCAGAGGATGGCCATGGGGGAATAGAAGTGGCAGGTTGATTAAGCCAAAATTTTAGTCCAAGAACAAGAAAAATCCCTACTTTCTGATCCAAGGCGTTTAATAACTGCCACAGTCCAGCTTAAGGGATGGGGAGAATGGTTTTTTAATGTTAGCAATGGTCATACTTCCAGTGACGAGTGGTTACTAAAAATGATAATTTATTTTTTCATCATGGAAGAAGTGTATCTTTCAAGGGCATGATCCATCCCAGTTATTCCTCTGGTCCATGGCGTTTACCTGCTCAGCTTTAACTCTTAGTTAGAGAGGAAGCCCCTTACTCCCTGCTCCCTGGCTATGACTACACCCAGAAACCCTCCATTTAAGAGAAAGTAGTACGTTACTTGGCTTTAGATGGCTTCTCCATTCTTCCTTTTCTTAGTGGCTCCTCTGGTCTGGGAACTAGCAAAACCCTGGTGTCCGGTTTTATCTAGGTCCTGGACACAGGCTTTTGAGTTTCAGAGTAATCTGATGGGTGAGGCTATTTGGGGGTGTGGCTGAATCAACAAGGTTGGCTGTGCATGGCTGTTTGCAAACGTCATGTTACCCTGTGCAATCAAAGGTACAAAGGTAAAATGTCCCTAAGAAAGGACAGGCTCCTCAGCCATTCTTGATGTCTGTCTGGTGGGCTCCTTGGGTCCCTTCAGTGACAGAACCAGAAAGAAAAATGCCTTCAATCCTCAAATATCCTTCTCAGAATTGTGATAAGAGCATCTTATCTCAATGGAAATATTGGGTATAACAAGATCACCCAGGACTCCCAGAATTAAGGGTGTTGACATTAGCCTTTTCATCATGATGTAATGTTTGTCACCTGACCTGTTCAGAACATAACTGTTGGATGTTTGAAATGTAGCTGGTTCAATAGAATAAATTTGTATAATTTTTCCCATTTTTTTTTGTTTTTTGGTTTCATTTTACATTCCGACCACAATTTGTATATTTTAATGTAAATATAAGCAGCCACATGTGACTATGAGCTACTTTTTTAAAGACCATGATTAAAAAAATAAAAGTGTCTCAAAAAGTTATTCCTAGAAAAACAATAAAAGCCTAGCAAATTGTTGGGATCTGTGATTCTCCACCTTCACAGCTGTGGGATCTGTGTTTTATTCCAGTGCTGCAGTTAAGACAAGGGCCTTGAACATGCTAAGCAAACACTCTTCCACTGGGCCCCGTGAAACTCACTCTTGACATCAAATATATAAGCAGCCTTCGCTCATCCTAAAAGAACACTCATGATACATTAAGAACATGATGTCTAAAATTGACAAAAGTTCTATTGCATTTTAATTAAGACAATTGAAGAGCTCACAACTGAAAATTCCATAGCACTTTTAATTTCCTTTTAATTAGGGAAAGCATGGTGATAGACATAGAAAAAAAAACATACTTTTAACCATAGTGTATTAAAAGCTACAGCATCCTGAAGCACGGACATAGTGATTGCAAATACTGTGAAATTTTGCTCTGCTTTCACGTGTTTCCAATACGTGGGTTCCCAGGGCCTCCCGAATAACTGCACAGCCATCAGTGACCACTCCCAAAGGAAGAGCTCGTATGGAAGTCAGGGGCTCCCAGCCTCTGGTGTTAGGAAGGAAGAGGGAGGAAGAGGGAAAGGGACAGAGAGAGAGAGAGAGAGAGAGAGAGAGAGAGAGAGAGAGAGAGAGAGAGAGAGAGACAGAGAGACAGAGAGACAGAGACACAGAGACACAGAGACACAGAGAGAGACAGAGACAGAAAGAGAGAGAAAGAGAGAGAGAGAGAGAGAGAAAAGCCCAACAAAAGAGGAGCCTCCCCAAGTGACTCAGAAGTAAATCAACAATGGTATGAGCCTGGCACCCCAACTCTAAGAGCTGAAGAAAAGAAAGAGCTACAAAGCCCCAAGAGACAGGCATAGGATTATATTGAAATTATTTCCTTTTCTTCATTCTATTGGAAATAGGAAGAAGTAAAAGGAGCAGAGTTTCTACATATAAAAGTGAGTAATGGGCCATTAATATAAATATGCCTATAGTGAGGCGACTATGAGAAACTGAGCCAGCTCCATTGATGTTTTAGTGAAATTCAATAACTTGAGATTTTAAGTTAAAGCTTTCAATAATTTTTCCAGGTCTCTGTGGGCTTTATTCAAATCCATAGGTATTGTCTCAGAAATGAGCAATGAAGCAAAGATCATCTCTTTAAAATAAGCCAGACTAAACGTTCAAGTCGGTTCTTTGTGAGTTCCATATGTGTTTCCCACATGTGCAGAGGTCTTGCGGATACAAAGTTCTATCTATAGGTGCAGTGGAGGTGCCTGGTTCAAGCCATCAGCTTTGACATCGAACTACACCACGGCACAAAGGCTGGGATCTGGCCCCAGGGTTTAACAGGATTATTTTTAAACATTGACAAGTTTCTCAATGTGCCTGGGTCTAAGATTTCATATCTGTTAAGTGGGGTTTGATCCATCGTCTTACAGTTGGTGAAAAACCAGCATCACAGCACGCCATATGCACTCGACAAAGACCAGCTACTGTGAGCCTGCCAATGTGTCCCTCCAGCTCTCTGTCACCTGGGTGGGTACTGCAGTATTTATGCTGGAAGCTACTAATAAACAGAAAGCTAGGAGCTGAGGTTCAGTGAACTCCCTTATTTGTTCACTCCGTGTCAGGCAGCTTCTCCCCCGCCAACAGAAGGCAGAGGCGAGCCCACCATAAACCTAGGGTGTGTGGTGACAGCAGAGTTCACAGTGTACATGCCAGCTGTTCTCTCTACTAGGGTAAATTTGCCCTGTGGTTCTCTGGAATGAAGCCAACAGTCTGTTTGCAGGAGAGCATGGGAATTCAAAACAACCTTACTCCCAAGAAACCGCCTAGAATAGGCAACAGCTCTGTTCTCAGCTTCAGGAGCCAGGAGCCCTGAGTTGGAGGGTTTGATCTCAGCGTTCATAGCTATGTGTTCCTGGTCTTCTAGAGTCCCCTTCTCCTTTAAAAAAAAAAAGTAGAATAGGTAATGATGTCCAGGTGATCATTGGGGCTGTTTCTGTAACAGCATCCCAGGATGAACTGATTAAACCAACAGGAAAATGGGCACAGATTACAGAGCTCCAAAGATACTGGGCTGTTTGATTCAGTCACTCTTAGTCTCTGAGCCTTGGTTTTCATGTTGATAATGAGCATGGCTGTTGGAGGATTTGCAATAGCTAATGTCAAGGGCAACACCATGCCTGAGTCACTGTAGATGCTCAGTAAGTGATGGCCATAGCTGCTGTTATTGTCAACCTTGTCATTATTCTTGCTTTTGTCTCAAAAAGTTAAGTCTTAAAGACGTTTTATCACATAGTAATTACAGAACATCCAATAGCAATACCAACTCTTTCTTAACATTTTTTTTTTCTGAAACGAATCAGGCTTTTCCTCTTGTGTATTAATTGCTATTGTTCTTCAACTTCCTGCCCGAAATCGTTTGTTTCTAGCACCTTATTTAATGACAACAAACAGTATGGATTATGAGGAACGCCACACGCATCGTCACCTTGGCTCCATCATGATTGTCAGCATCACCAGCGTCATCAGCATCACCATCATCACCATCATCATAATCTCGTCATCTCAGTTTCCCATTTTACAGCACCTGAGGTCAGCCGTATTGAGCCACTTAACTAGCCCTTGACGCCCGTTCAACCAGGAAATCCAGCGAAACCGTCAGACTCCGGAGTTCATGATTCTGACATCCATCTTGTCACCAACTTTACAAATTAATTCAACTTTTCCCTCACTGCTGCCCCCCTAAGTAGTCTTAAAACACAGTCCTTTTTAAAGCAACTCACTTCTCCATATGCTGAACTTGAAACGTGTACTCCTAACTCATCTCTCTACCTTACACAGCAATTTTTGTTCCTCCCATCAGTGCCAGAGAATTCTTTCCAGCACCATTTCAGCAAGTCCCCTCCTTGATCACAGCCCTCATTTCCTGCATAATAAAGAGTGCCCTTAGTGTCCTGAAGGATCCGGCTCCTTCTACTTCCTGTATGTCCACTCAGCCCCAGCCACTTGTCGTCAGTAAGGCTTGTCCCCAAGCATGGCTTACATCTTTCTTCCTCTGAATCTTTACCTGAATCGGATAACTAGAGTTATCCGAAGGTGTATTTTGATCACATTGTTATTAGTTTTGTTTCTTCCAACCTACTGAAAATGTTTTACAAGATCTCTAGCCAGGGGCGGTGGTGCTTGCCTGCCGGATAAGGCTAGCCTGGGCTACATAACAAGACAACACACGCAGAGCTCTCTAGCTTCTCATGAAGAACTCATGCATTGTACAGTCAACTGAGCTGGGAAATGAATCATCTCTTTTCAATGGGCCCAGATCCCTCTATGCTCACAATTTCCCATTGTCTTCCATCCAACTGGACTCACAATTGGGATAACCATGCTTCCTTAGACACCTGAGCTTGTAACCTTTGCCCTATGTTCTTATCCCCAGAAATGTTCTATCACACAAGCTTCTTTTAAATTCACAGGTGGCCTTCAAACCATGCCTTCTCCATGAAGTTTGTATTGGTTCCAAGTCAGCATTAATCTGTTCTTTCTCCGCCCTCCTTTAAACTTATGAGTTGGTGTCCCTACCTGCATCAATGTGAAGACTTTACCAACTCTATCCCTCTTGCTGGATCATAAACTAAGGCGAATTCTAATTCAACTTTGTGTCTCCCTGTTGCTTGAGACCACACTTTACCCCTAAATGTCAAAATGTAAATGTCAAAAAAAAATCTTGACTTGGATTTGGTTTCCTTTAGTTCAATCAATAGTTAAATTTGCTGGTCTCTGATAGTGTTTCCCGGTTCTACTTCTAGGCTTCCCTGCATTAGTGTTGACAGAGCTGGCTTCTCACGAAGGGCCTTACCTACTTAGGAAACAAATGACTTTTCTAAGTTCTATTGATGTAAGATTTAGGCTCTTCAATCAGTCTTCATCCAAGGAGAAGTAAGAGCGGTGTATTGTCTTTGGCTGTGAGCCAACACCAAGTCCAAACTCAGTAATCCACAAAGACTTCCTGAGGAGAGAGAGGTGGGGGGAGGAAAGGAGGGGAGGTAGGGAGAGAGGGAGAGAGAGAGAGAGAGAGAGAGAGAGAGAGAGAGAGAGAGAGAGAGAGAGAGGGCCATTCTCCACCCCAGATGGGATTAAATTCCCTTGCATTGTGGTCTATTCACAAACTCCACTCTGCTTAATAAAGAGTGTGCTTAATAAAGACGATCTCCACACACAGTTTTTATTATTTTTATTGAACTGTCATCACAGGTACGTTATATTTCTGTGAGTTACTTCCTCCTACTCATTTTGCACGTTCTTATAACACAGAGCCTGGATCTGATCTAAGCATGTAGTGTTTTATCAGGATCTATGATAAGCTCTAGGATAGAAAAACAAATGTGTCACTTCTCATCATGGCATAATCGAAGACTAAAGTGGGAACAAATCAAGTATCTGTATAACCAGTGCCAAGCGCTACACATCAACATAATAAATCTTCAGCACCCCACTTTCTGTGCAGACTGTGTGCACCATGGAACCTTCTTTGTCCTCCTGGATTCAGTTCAGGGAATGGTCGTTTGTGACACCATGCCATCCTCTGAACGTCCTTTCAATGCTCTAAGTGTAGAAGGTAATTCTGGATTCGCCCTCCTCTGGGTAAGACCGTGACTAAAATGTAAGGGAAGCCCCTAAAGACACAATTCTGCTCCGTGAGACAGTTATTAGGTGCCCTCTCCAACACATACTGGAAAAATACCAAAAGAAAAGTTGGGTTGCCTCATCAGATATGGAGCCATAGCGAGCCAAAGCACTAACGGAGCTGGAGCACAACACAGGACATGAGTCAGGACACAGCAGCTGCTTTCCCCAGGGATGAGGGCTCCCAGCTGCGTGGTGTGGGCTAGCGAAGCTGTGCAGTCCTCCGGTGCAGAGGGGGAGCTAAGTGCTTTCCGGGTCTCCTGTGCTCGCCCTGGCAGCCTCCAAGGAGGCCACTGCTTTGGAGAGTGAGATGGATCTGAGTGGCAGAAGTGCATGGGTAGAAAGAAAGCTAAGTTCATTAAGTTGTCAGACTTCCTCTCGGAGAACAGCACATTCTTGCATAACTAAGCATCACTTCCCAGCAGTGCCCAGAGTCACTGTCTTCGTTCCTCGTGCTCTGCAATTTGCCATCCCAGGGGTACTGAGGATCAGTGCAGCATCACCAACTGAGGCGATGGTTCCTAGAGAACAGTCTGCAGCCCTAAAGGCCCCCACAGGTCCCTTTGCTTTGTGTGTAGGTCAACAGACACTTCACGTGCCTGGTGCACTTACTATGCATATTTTTGTTGGCAGTAAGAGGGACAGCAGGCTCTAACCTTCCTGACATGTCCCTTCTATTCATATTTTAGAAACATAGGAAATAAGTTTCACTGTGACATCTCCATAATCACATGTCATTGTATTTGTTCTGATTCACTCCCACAATCCTCCCCCTTAACAGACTTCTTTCTTACCCCCACAAGTAGTCCCTGCTTTTAATGCAAATGTTTGATCTGACATAATTACATATTCAAAAAAACCGAATTTAAATTTTCAACTTTAGCTCACTTTTACTTAAAATTAGAATAGTTATTAATTGTATCTGTGTACTAATTAAACTATTTTGAATATTTTATACGAAAACCTATTAAATAGGTAAAGAATGGATTTTACACGTTTAGATTGACTTTAGATTACGTTTCTATTGAGATACATTTAGATGTTAATATCTCAAACATATATTTTATTTTCTAATCCTTTATGTATACGAGGTACAACGTGCAGAGTTGATACAGCTTCTTGCTTTAAAAAAAAAAAGAAATACAAGGATACTGGAAAGGATTCAAACCGTTCTCTCACATTTTGTCCAAGAGCCCTCGTCCGTTTCCACAGCTGAGTTGAATAGAGTCTCATTGCAACAGAGACAAATGGTCCAGAAAGCTTAAAATATTTATCATCTGGCTCTTTACAACTCCGTCAACGCCCGCCTTCCTGCCAGCAAAATATAAATTATGTGAAAAGTCTGCCTCTTTCAATAGAGTCTGTAACTCTGCTGCAGAAAAGTTGAGAAATATAAATGCTACCGAGTGAATAAATAGTCTGCTATGAGTACCATCGCCATTTCATTAATCGCTGAAATGGGCCTAGGCTGTCAACAGAACACCTGGAAAGGCAAAATTGTCATTAAATTCAACCACCCTTGACACTGTGTCAGCTTCCAGCCTATGAAAAACATGATTGTTTTACCCATTTTGCTGCTGTCATTGTTGCAATTTTAAAGAGAGAGAGAGAGAGCATGTGACAGAGCTTGGGTGAAGGGGGGTTTTATTGGGGAAAGCGAGCAGGGAAGGGAGACTGGCCTCTGGGGACGGGAGCAGCAGAAGAGAAGGGGGGAGGGAGAAGGGGAGACAGAGAGACAGGCAGAGAAGCAGAGAGAGAGAGAGAAGGATGGGGGTGGGCAGGGCCCTTTTCAAAGGGAACACAGTGAATGTGCACAGGTGGTGCTCTTAGTGGCTGCAGCTGAGGGCGAATCCCGTCAGAACCCCAAGGGCAGGCCAGTGCAGATGCCTGAACACTGACAGTCATCTTGAAGGCAAATTTGTCAAGACCTATTTCACTAAGCCACAGCTCAGTCCGTGACTTGCCAATCTTTCCCGTTACATTTTGCTTTATTTATTTTGTGTACATGCGTGCATGTGTGTGCATATACAACTTCTGGGAGTCAGTTCTCTCCTTCCACTCAATGGCTGCCGGGGAATCGGATTCAGCCTCCTCAGGCTTGGCCACAGGCGACTCAATGTGCTGACTGCACCACTTCAATGCTAAAAGAACTGAAATTCTATTATGGATGAACAGCAGTTAAGGTGGGGGCATGCTTGGTGCTGGGTCAGGAAGCCTGTGCTCTGAGTGCTGCTCCTCCATTGCCCAGAGCCCTCCAACTCTCATTTTCCCTGACTGGTGTCATCCATGTACCACCCACCTCCTGGGACCACACCACCATGCCATGTGATATGTCTTACCTTCTCTCTCCCAAGTTGTTGTCCCCAAAACAAACCATTTGCTTATTTGATCCCAAGACCTTGACTCAATGAGCTCAGCCTGAAGACAGTCCATCCGGATGGTGTATGTGAGATCCTGTCCCCTTCCTTGAAGCAGGCATCACTGAGGACAAGACTCAGCCTTCCTAGCCATTGTGCGTGCCCAGACTGCCCGGTTGTCACCACAGACTATGGCAGTGCTCTTCTGTGGCTCTGATGCTACACGTCTGGTTAACACGGATTGCTCAATGAGCAGGGCCAGCAGGAATGCATTCTGCCATTCTCCTAAGTAAGATTCATGAGTGAGATGAATGATCTCGGGGCCCTTTCTCCAGCCCCTTCCTGCCTAGTAATCATGCCAGAGGGTGCTTCGTTGGCACTACTGTGTCTTAATTTCAAATGTTTGCTAATCTCACTTTTCAGCAAAGAAGTTTCCCCAGGTTCAGAGTGTGATACAGGCCACAGAATACTCCTGGGTTTCAGTAATGTTACTTTGTTATCAGAGTTATTTTTAATTATCTTCTCTTACAGTAAGAAAGACTAGTGTCCCAATTTAGAAAAGGTTTTCTTTCTGTTCCAGATTCATTAACACACACACACACACACACACACACACACACACACACACACACACACAGGCACACACTCGAACACACACACAAGTAAAATGCAAATTTGGGGTACAGTGTTCTAGTGAAAGTTCTGGTGTCTTAGGCACAGCAAGATGAATACAGTTAAAAATTACATAGTATGTATCTTAAAATAGTTAGCCTAGAGGAAATTGAATGCAGTCATTATAAAAATGATAAAAATCTAAGGCAGTAGATAAGCCAATTCCCCTGAGTTGAGCTCTACACAATGTGAACATAAATTAAAACGTATTTAATGTGTCAGTCAAAAATTTTTTAGATCCATAGAGAACACAGAAGAGGTAAAAAAAAAAAATTATGGCACACCATAATGTAATCTTGCTTTGCCAGTGAACTTGCAGTGGTGGCTACATCCTATGGGCGTGGCTTTCAGGTGTTCAAATGTGACCCCTTCTAAGGTAGAGGAGGGGCTGGCTCACTCTCTTGGGTTTCCCTGAGAGCATCCAAAGGGCAGAGACTGCATCTCCTGGAGCAGGAAGACCTAGGCAGTTATTTACCCTTATCTGAGTAAGTGCTTCCCTAATAAATACCTATTCCTCATTTAACTTGGGTCTGGTGGACTCATTTAAACCCTGCCTTCAGCACACACTTCTAATCCAAGAGGTATAGGCAGGAGGATAGCTGTAAGTTTGAGGCTAGCTTGGTCTACATAGCAAGTTCCAGGGCAGCCAGGGCTAAAATAAAATAAACAGTACTCAGATGATGCCTCCTACAAGAATTTTTTTTTCCGAGACAGGGTTTCTCTGTGTAGCTTTGGAGCCTGCCCTGGCACTTGCTCTGTAGACCAGGCTGCCCTTGAACTCACAGAGATCTGCCTGCCTCTGCCTCCTGAGTGCTGGGATTAAAGGCGTGTGCCACCAACGCCCGGCTTCCTACAAGTATTTTATTTAAACACACACACACATACACACACACACACACACACAGAGTTCTTGTTCTGTGCCAGGCACTATTCCAAGTAACTTACTAATTCATTGATTCTCAGAGTCAGTTTTGTTGATGAGGACACCTACCCCAGGATTCCCAGCAAAGTCTTACATGGTCCACTCAAGGTTTTCTGCCTCCTCAGCTCTTGCTCCTGCCTGGCTCAGGAGTCCAGTCCAAACATGAGAAGTGGAGGGGTGGCCACCGCTCTGGGAGCGTGCATAACTGAATCTTAATCAGTTGCCCACTATTTTAACTTAGCCTTCTCCAAACCTTCCCCAGGCTCTCCCCTTGCCTCTGATGTTTTCAGTGTTCCTTTGTATTTGTCCACAAATAGAGTTAACACTTGGGGGAAAGTATCTCAAATGAGTCCCTTCAAATTCTCTTGCCCCAATTCTCAGTAGAGCAGGCGTCTTGCCTCTCATCCTCCCTGTATCCATTTTGGGAGGCTCTGTAGTTGGAACATACAGTGTTGCTGTACCAGCCTTTCCGTCTCCCAGCTGTCTGTAATTCTTTCTAAGACTTGCTGTCTTAGAGAGACACAGTGTGACTCAACAATTTTAAGCCATATTTCTCTTTTTTTCCAGATTTTTTTATTTGAATTAGAAACAAGATTGTTTTACATGACAATCCCAGTTCCCTTCTCACTCTCGTCCTCCCCTACCACCCCCTCCCAACTAAAACCCTACCTGTCACATATCCTTTCTGTTCCCCAGGGATAGTGAGGCCTTCCATAGGGTGTCATCAGAGTCTATCCCATCCTTTGGGATAGGGCCTAGGCCCACCCCGTGTGTCTTGGCTCAGGGAGTATCCCTCTATGTGGAATGGGCTCCCAAAGTCCACACCTATGCTAGGGATAAGTACTGAACAACTACAGGAGATCCCATAGATTTCCAAGGTTTCCTCACAGAAACCCATGTTCCTGGGGGCTGGATCAGTCTCATGCTGGTATCCCAGCTATCAGTCTGGGGAGCAAGAGTTCCCTGATGTTCAAGTCAGCTGTTTCTGTGGGTTTCACCAGCCTGGTCTGGACCCCTTTGCTTTTCACTCGTCCTTCTCTGCAACTGGATTCCAGTTCAGTTCGGTGAATAGTTGTGGGTGTCGGCTTTTACTTCCACCAGCTGCTGGATGAAGTTAAGCCATATTTCTTAAAGGAAACCCTCAGTTTTTTTTCTGAAAAAAAAAAATGAATACAAACCATGTTAAAACAACTAGAACAACAGATTTCTCACACTACGGTGATTTCCACTGCGCTGTCTGTCTGGTCTGTGTGTGTGTGTGTGTGTGTGTGTGTGTGTGTGTGTGTGTGTGTGTGTTTCCATGCTTACAATGATGATTCTGCTCTAAAAGGGACCAAGCTCAGACTTAGCTTTTGGATGCTGTTCTTTGTGTTCGTTTGTTTCTCCTTTATGATTGCAGCTTTTTCAGGCAAGTGGACTGGCTGGTTTGTGTCAACTTGACACAAGCTGGAGTCATCAGAGAGGAAGGAGCCTCAGCTGAGGAAATGACCCCATGAGATGCAGCTGTAGGCATTTTCTCAATTAGTGATTAGTGGGGGAGGGCCCAGCCTGAGGTGGGTGGCACCATCCCTGGGCTGCTGCTGGTCCTGGGTTCTATAAGAAAGCAGTCTGAGCAAGCCATGGGAAGCAAGCCGGTGAGCGGCAACCCACCATGGCCTCTGCATCAGCTGCTGCCTTCCTGCCCTGACTTCCTTGAATACTGAAGTAGAAGCCAAACTAACCCTTTCCTCCCCAGCTTGCTTTTTGGTCACAGGATTTCATCACAGCAATAGAAACCCTAAGCCAGCAAAGAAAAATCCAACTCAATGAGATACAAATTTTGTTTTCTTTACAAGGGCAGGTAGAGACTCAAAATCAAAGGTTATTTATTTCTTTACATACATGGTCCAGGGATTTTTTTTAAAGGCATTGTTATAGCCTTTTCTTTTTATTATTTCAACACAGAGTTTGTGTATCCCTGGCTGTCCTGGAACTCACTCTGTAGACCACACTGGCCTCAAACTCAGAGATCTCTGCCTCTGCCTCTGCCTCTGCCTCTGCCTCTGCCTCTGCCTCTGCCTCTGCCTCTGCCTCTGCCTCTGCCTCTGCCTCTGCCTCTGCCTCCTGAGTGCTGGGATTGAAGGCGTGCACCACCACCGCCTGGATAGACTTTCTCATTAGAGAAATTTCATGGCAATGCTGGTGCAGACCCTGGGTGACACGGGGGAAGGGACTGTCCATCACAACAACGGAAACAGCGACCCTTGACATGCCTGATTTTGTGGTCCTTTGCCTTCCCATCCTTCCCTCATTTGAAGCTAATCCTGCACCTGAGCCCTAAGAATTCAGCGGCTGAGCACACGGCCTTCCTTGTCTGGTGCCGAGAACCAGCATCAAGCAGAAAAAGATCATATTGCTATTTTGGGTTTACTGAAGAAATAGGACACAGGAAAATTTGTTTAACAGATGAGGGTTGGATAAAATCATTGCATGGTGAATGAAAAGAAAGCTGGTAATGACAGGGAGTCCAAAGCGCTGGTTTCAGTCACAAAGAAAAGAAAACAGGGTTCCCGGGTAGATGAGCTTGCTAAATGCTGTCACTTACATGTGTCACCCTGTCCCCAGCAGTGGGAGTTTCTGTGATTGGCAGCAGGAATATAGGGTAGCCTGTGCCTAGAAAGGTCTCCAAGCAGTGGGGATGAAGGAGTGGGAGGGAACTGGACAGGGACCAGCACACGGCTACAAAGCTCTGAATGCAGGCAGCTTAAGAGCAAAAATGTCAACTCCTGATGGGGACAACGGAGACTCAGTACAGAGGACCTACAGTAGTGTCCTGGCCTCCAAGGGGTGTGGGGGGTGACAGTGTTTAGGCTGGGTATAATCTGAAGACAGAGACTGCAGGACCGGCTCGTAGATGGGAGAGGAAGTACACATGTTTTGTTTTTGTTACTGCTTTGTTTTTTGGTTTGGTTTGGTTGCTTGTTTTGTTTTGTGTGTGTGTGTGTATGTTGTTTGTTTATTTTAAAACAGGGTTTCTCTGTGTAACCTTGGCTATCCTGGAACTTGCTCTGTAGACCCAGCTGGCTGGGAACTCAGAAATCTGACTGCCTCTGCCTCCCAAGTGTTAGGACTAAAGGCGTGCACCACCACCACCACCAGCTCCCTGGTTTTCTAAGTTTTCATACGAATGAGATTTGGATCTTGCCCAGTGCTTTCCCTGTATCAGCTGACATGACCATTCCGTGTGGTGAGGCACACTGATTGGGGTTTGCGTGTTCTGCCATCCTCACAATCCTATAGTGTCACTGGGTGACTGAAGACATTGTCAGACTCCCACGTTTTTGATCTGGGCCACATGGCATCACTCTTCAGATCGGACTGATGAGACAGGACCCAGGAGAACAGAGGTCTGTCTGGGAGGCCACTAGCCTAATTAAACTGAGAAGGAGAAACCAGAATGCTCCGATGGTAACGTGAGAAGAGCAGGAGTGAAGAAGATGCATTTGGAAGGCAGACTTATCATGGTTTGGCAAAAGAAAAGAAGAAGGCAGAGGCCCCTCTGCACCTGGAGCTTACTCTGGAGACAGTGAGCTGAAAGGCGGTTGGTACCAAAAGAGGCAGAAATGATGAACTCAGGACCAGACATATTACCTGAGACACGGTGACAGGACACCATGTGATGCCCAGCCATGCTTGGAAATTAAGTGCAGAATATGCTAGAGAAAGACTCAGAGTTTGCCTAGAGAGCATGAGGGCTGGAGCCGTGTGTGTTAACACAGGAACAAAGAAGATCACATCCGGTCAATGCTAAGAACACTGAAAATGTCTAATTCTACGTTAAGATAGGATAGTTAAAAAATTACCTTTTACAAAGATGAAAAAAAAATAGGCTAACAATTTGCTTTTCTACCTTTGAAACTGACCCAGAAGCTCTTCTTCCATGTCTTTAAAACAAATGTCCCTTCCTGGTGTTTACTGGGTCACCTTAAGCAATCACAGTCTCACTCGGTGTCTGTCCTAAAGTCTGAAGATGGCTTCTGATACATCACAAGCAAACTAAAGGGTCACAGCTCACAGTGTTTCCTCCCTCTCTGAGTTCTTGTTAAAATCTTTTAGGAAGCCCTGAGGAGGTGTGCGGGAGGGGGCGCCTGTACCCTTCATTTCCTCTCCTTAGGACTGCCTCAGAATGTCTGGAAACTCTCTGATGACTTCCTGCCTGACTGGACCATTAACTCTGAATATGTTTTTGCTTCTCCAGTGGAAGTCAAAGAAAAATTATTACCGCCATGTCCCGAAATTAAGCAGACAATGACTCCCCCTGGAACATAAGACTAAAGATGAAAATCAATTCAAGTCACCAGATTTTTATTTATGGCTTTTCACAGGGTTACCGACAGGTCTGCAGAGAGGAATGTCTGAGGCCAGGCGGGGTGAGGGGTGGAGTGGGAGGTGGGCAGTGTGGTCACTTGGGGGCACCTCGAAGTGTGAAGGCAGCAGGGAACCATTTTGCTGGGAATGGAAAATAGCTTGTCCCTCAGAGTGTATTTTCATTACATAAAGAAATGAGCCACGGTGATGCTAAAGCGCTAGGGTAGAAATGTGCAGAGCGAGATGAAAAGCTTGTTCTACTCAGACACCACCCAGCATCCAGCCCGCTCTGAGTCACTGCCCCAGAAGAGGAGCTGTATTTTCAAAGTTTTATTTATTATTTTCCCCTTTCTTTGATCTGTTCTGGAAGGCCCCAGCCACTAATTCAGCACTCCTTACCACACTAGATATTGATTTTAAACAGGGTTTTTAATAAGGTGGCATCAAAAGTTTACTGGTTCCATTTGATTGGCATGTTTTTCATTAAAAATTATCTTACTAGGTCGCCCTCCCAGGTATTCTCAGCTATCCTGGCACTTGCCGATTACAGTAGTGAGGAGGAGATGGGGAAAGAGGGCCAGAGTAAGGAGAGAACCCACAGACGAACACTCAGTGGAAGAAATCACAGCAAAGCACACGTTACGTGGTTCCATGTATATAAAGCAAAAATAGGCAAAAGTGGTCCATAGTGTTTGTTAGTCTGTCCCTTGGGGCATAGTGTCTTGTAGGGGGTGGGAACGAGCCTTGTGTGTGCTAGTGCCTTCCGTGGCAATGACAAGAGAGGTGCCTTGGTAGATATCTATGAAGCCACACATGTAAAATATGTGACCTTTACTATATATGTTGTACCTCAGTAAGACCTTTAAAATAAGGGGAAATGCCATCCCTCCTACAAAGGGCTCCATGCAAATATTGAGAGCAATGACATCAGGTGACGAGGACTCCCCACATGACAGCGCCATTTTGAGAGCTTACCAAGTAAACTAACTCCTCCCCACTTTTATTTCCAAACCAGCCTTACAAGGTAATCCTAATGGGCTTTTGAAGACAAAGCTACAGAAACAAACGAATACACCGGAGTCAGGATTTGAACCTGTGCATCTAACCACTACATCATGGGTGGCTGAAGGGAGACATTGGAGTCAGACGGGCAATTTCCCTTCTTGCCCCAGGACACTGTGCGTCTGCCGAACAAAAACTTCCAAACTAGATCTTCCTCCGTGTGCCAGGTCTCCACTATGTTGCCTGACCGGCTGGCTCTATATACCCTCGAGGGGACCTGAACCACACGTCATAGGGTATTTAGCATTCCTGGCCCCTGGCCATTCATGCCAGTAAGTGACCCAGTGATGGTCACAATTTAATACAATACCCCAGACTGGGAAAAATAACTCAGTGGTTGAGCACTTACCTAGCATGCCAGGCCTGGGTTTGATCTCTGTAATCATAAAGGGGAATTCGTTTTTGGATCATCTATCAACAGTACCACACTGCTCCAAATGGAGGTCCCCACCCAGGGTGTTGAAGTAATCTCTGTCACCGCCACCCCCAAGAGCCAGCACTCTCCCACACCAACTCTTCAGATGTGTTTTTCCTGGAAGTCCCAGAGATTTGCACTAATTGGCTGTTTGGGGAGTCATTTTCCCTTCTTCCTGGATGTACTCTGTGGGGCATTTCCCAGCCTCTCTCAGCTGTCATTCTGATGCTCTTTACCTGCCTGGCCTGGGTTGGTTGGTGTTTCACAGAAGGGAGCATTCGGCAGGTGGCTGTGAGCTGTACAGTAACGCTGGTGAACTCAGCTGGACTCACTGAGAGTCAAACTGTGTGTTCCCCTTCTGCGCTGGGATGCACTCCTGTACCTGGCTCAGATCTTACACCGCTGGCTGGGTGACGTCCTCCTGTTCTGGTTTTCCTGACAAAGAACACAGAGCCCACATGACTAAAGCAAACTCCTCAACGGCCCCCCCACCCCCACCCCCAGAGCTGTCCCTGCTTCATCTCCAGAGAGCATGGCCCAGAGACCTGAACACTATGCCTCAGGCAGGGGGACCCTTCTGATGTGGGTGTCACGAACAATAGGAAGACTCAAGATGGATGACTTGGGTTGAACACAAAGATCTGTAGTAAGCTGAGGAGAACTCTGGTTCTGGGATATGAGTGTGGTGGCGTCTAACAGTATGAAGAGCTCATTGGCTTGGCCTGAGCTGTGCCAATTCAGATGACCAGTACAGCACTTGAGGGTAGAAGAAACAGCCAAGCAGACATTTTGCATTCATGAAATCGTTGTTGTGCAGCTATTCCCAGCCATGACCATCATTAGAGTTGTGACCTACAGAATGCCCTGGTCCACGGTTATGGCCGCAGAATAAGCAGACAATAGGTGTGGCTCCATCTATAGTAGCAAGACTTCATGGAGGGGGGACGTCACCAGAACCTCACCTGAGATATGCCATCTCTCATCACCCTTAAGCTGCATGTCACCCTGGCCCAGCTGACTTGAAAGGAGGACACAGAAGGTTGTTGGGACTGGGGTTGGGACTCTCTGTGAATTGTCACCCATACTACAGTGGGGTGGGACTTTTCTTTCTTTCTTTTGGTTTTTTTGGTTTTTTTGTTTTGTTTTTCAAGACAGGGTTTCTCTGTGTAGCTTTGGAGCCTTTCCTGGCACTCACTCTGGAGACCAGGCTGGCCTCGAACTCACAGAGATCTGCCTGCCTCTGCCTCCCGAGTGCTGGGATTAAAGGCATGCACCACCAACACCTACCTGGCTGGGGTGGGACTTTTCAAGGACTCAACCCCTCCCACCTGCCTGCGTAAATAACCCCAGTACACTCATTGGCTCAACAAGCTAGACTTGGAGCAAATCCTTTCTTTGACCTGTGGGTGCTCTGTGGGATGAATGGAGATTTCTTTGCCATCCCCAGGTAAAAACATATAACAAAAATCTTTATAGTGTACTGGCTTTCATAAGATGTGAGGGTGATTTATCGCCTCCTGCAATCAGGAGGAAGTAAAGATTCCTAAGAAGAAAAACACAAAGAGGGTGAGAAAGAGGAAACTTGGGGTCTCTTCAGGTTCCCTTAGATCCTGGTGACAGGCAGGAAGTTAAAGCTCAGAGAGGTGACCAAACCGCTCCAAGCTGCACTGCATGGAGAGACTGGAGAGACACTGAAGTTCCTTAGTTCCTTGTTTGATGACACTGGGGGATTTATTTTGCCTATCTGAGCTTCAGTTTTCCGATCTAATGCCTGCTTTATCACTTGGGGTGATTTTAGCTGTGTGTGCTGAAGATGCAGTAAAAATTGCTTAAGCAATAAGGGCGCGTTATTGTCTCATAAAGTAAGTCTGGAGAGTCAGGGATCTTCAGGCTTATTGAGCAGAAGGGGTCAGTGGCATCACTAGCCATCAGGCCATTCCCGGTTTTCTGCTGTACCATTCTCAGAACACCAGCTTTGTCTTCCAATCCGGCCGCCCTATTAGTCCCACAAGAGCAGCAATAGAAGAAGCCCTTGAAATGGAAAGGAAGAGGGTGTCGAGTGCAAAGCAAACTCCATCTCCCTACATTCGGGCAGTTAGACATTCCTCAGGAGCTTACGGAGCTGGCTCTCCTCTAGCAAAGGAGCCCTTTCCCTTATCGCTGGTAGAAGGGACGGATGGCTCTCTGTGGTGCCTGTCAGACACCGAAGTGCATACTGGCCTCCAGGGTCCCTAAGTGCCACAAGTACCTTCTCACCCAAGCCCCTCCCCTAACCCTCTCTAGCTCAGGAGTTCCCCACTGCCAGCTATTCACTTTTCCTTACAACCCTGCTTTCTCTCTATCCCTCTCTCTCTCTCTCTCTCTTTCTCTCTCTCTCTCTCTCTCTCTCTCTCTATATATATATATATATATATATATATATATATATATATTCTCCTGTCCTAGTCCTTTTCTTGTCTCCTTTTCATGCTCTCCCCCCCCCTCTCTCTCCTCTCATGGCCAAGTCCACTCTGCTAGCCATTTTCAGTCTGCTACTTTCTCTCTCTGCTCTGGACTCTTCCAGATGCCTCTGGCTGTTCTCTCTGTCTCATATCTATAATAATAATATAATAATAAAAACCTCCACTCAACCACACCTTGGAGTGGTTATATCATCAGTTTATACATCTGTTGGCAAAACCCTCAGTTTACACAGAGGGCAGTGTGGACTAAAGGCGGGATGGATGAGGAAAGGAAGGAAGGAAGGAAGGAAGGAAGGAAGGAAGGAAGGAAGGAAGGAGCAAGAGAGGGAAGGCGAGAGGAGGAAGGGAGGGAAGAAGAAAGAGAGAAAAGAAAGTACACTTAGGTAGAATTGTTCGTGCCTTTAATCCCACCACTCAGGAGTCAGAGTCAAGAGCATCATCACTCATGGCTAGCCTGGGCTGCATAGCAAGACATCATCGAGCTATACCAACCCTGGGTGTGAGCCCAAAGAAGTCAAAGTCAGCATACATTAGAGATACCTGCGCATAAATGTTTATTGTAGAACTCTTCACAATAGCCAAGTTATGGAATCAGCCTGTGTTCACCAGAGGACACATGGATAAAATAAACTTGGTTATATATGCAATGCAGTGCAATCCAACCATTAGTATGAAGGAAATCATGTCACTTACATGCATGAAGCTGCATGTTGGGTTAAGTCGGGAGCAGAAAGACACCTATTAAACCTTTCCCTCACATGCAGAGTCTAGACCTCAGCTCCCAAGGGAAGAATGCTTCTGTGATGGGAGGTCATCAAGAAGAGACCAGAAGCTGCTGGCAACAGGATGCTATAACCCAATACTATAGGACTGCAGTGACTCTGGGTGACCAAAGTCATAGCATTTCTCCAAACAGGTTCTTAAAGGTAGTTCATTGGGGATTTTATTTCTTCTGCTTGATCCTAATTATAGACAATGAAGTATTTATAAAAAAATGTCTCCTTAATTCATAAATCATCAAAGTGCTTCTGTTTGGGACAAAGTGAACAAGCAATCCAGTAAGAAGAGATCAGATGTGCTCATGACTCAATGTCTCATGACTCAATGTCCTACTCAACTGAACACGGCTCATCGCCATATGGTTTTGATCGTAATAGTTTGAAATTGTTTTTCTTCTTAGTCATTAGACTGTGTCATTTAAGCTCTCGTGGACTGGTGATTACAGGCATAAAGAATGAGGAACACTCATTTTAGAACAAAAGAGAGTTAATGAGGAGCATAAAATAATCAGAGTTTTGAGTATCGGCCCTGAAAATGCTCTACGTGCTTCTTGTAACTCACAACCTGCTCATCAGAGTGCTTATTTTCTAAATGGAACTGTCTCTAGGACTACAAGAAGCAAATTGCTGTACTCAATACGCAGAAGACCCTGGGTTCCATTCCTAGCGAGAATATAGGCAGATGATAGGTCAACAGATGGATAAAGATAGATAGATAGATAGATAGACAGTTAGATTTATGATAGATAGGAGATAGATTAAATAGATGACATAGATAGATAAATGATAGATATAGATAGACAGCAAGATAGATAATAGGTGATAGATTAGATAGGATAGATAGATAGGTGGTAGATAGATTAGATCAGTGATATAGGTAGATAAATAATACAAAGATGGATAGATGATAAACACAGCTAGATAGATGATAGGAGGTAGATAGATTAGATATAGATAGATGATAGACAGATAGATAGATAGATAGAGAAATAGATGACAGACGGATAGATAGATAGATGATAATCAACTTGACTTTTTAAAAATTCATTAGTCTATCTATACTTCACATATACCATGCAGGGAATTGTAATTATTTTAAAATTCAGAAGGTAGTTCTTGATTTTACATATAATTGTGAAAGCAATTTGAGTCAGAAAAGGCAAGGAACTACCACACTGAACAGAAAACGTCACTGTGTTAACTTCTCATCCTGCCCTTTGGGTTAAGAAAGAGAACTCCAAACTTTGAATAGTCTTAACCAAAAACGCTTGTTTTCAACCCCAATGTTGAAAATCCCTGGAAGCCTTTGAAAAGTACCTGGACCTGAGTCGAGAACCCCAATTCTGTTCCTCAGGGGCGGGGCCTGGGAAGAGAATTATTGTCTCATCCAAGGTGATTCTCGTGCATCCACCCTAACCAGGCAACTGCTCCTTCCCTTTGACAGTCAAAGTACATAACAGTAAACAACAACAAACACTTTTAAATCTAAGCTTCTCCTGACTTGGGCCCAATAGCTGAAGCCCCAGATGTGTTTTGTGGGTTCCGGTGTTGAAACATCAGTACCTGCCTGTCTTTGACGGCAGCACTGAGTTGTCTCCTGTAACACCAGAGCACCGTTCACTTCCACTCAGTTCATTAGTAGATATTTCCACAAGTCTTTGACCCAGAGCTTCTGTCAGAAAAATGGCGTAAGACTGTGATAAAAGCAAATAAGCAAGACCAATGGCAGTCATTGCTACATGAGCAAAGACATAACGTGAGGCTCCAGGATAAAGAAGACTCAAGCTGCGTGCCACGGGCCACCTTTCCCCAAGCTCGTGTCTAGAAGTATCGGCAACAGCTGGGGCACCATTTCTGCAGGATTGGAGACTACACGTCCCCCTACTTGCCAGCACAGACCCTCATTCGAGGCCAAGAAGAGAAGCACTCCGTCAGACACAGTTCCGATCATTTCCAGAAAAGCTGGTTTGGTGTTTGTTTGTTTTGTTTTAGGCCCCCTCAAAATGCTCCTTGCTGTAGACGGACTACTGTAGACTTCGTTTAAACTCATGTCTATTGGTTGATACATGGCTTTTCTGTAAGTCCCTCGAGGTGGCAGGGGAACACTTCTGGATTCTTAAGGTCAAGTCAGAAATGTCTGGCTTCCACTGACTTGTCAGGGGTTTCAGGAGAGAAAACAAGGGCACAGAAGGGCTGGTTTCATGTCTTTGCTCTTTTCTATAAACTGGCTGGGCATGCTCTTGACACACCTGCTGGTTGCCCTGTCGTCATGGCAACTATGTGAGGTTTCTGACTCTGCAGCTCTTGCCTGATACAGTGAAGACCCCAGGGCTGTGTTCCCTCCTACTCACTCTCAGTACTGGATAAGCTCGGGGCTTGAGAGCTGAGTCTGTTTGTAAAGTGTGGTGATATGTTATATATGATTTACTAAAGCTTGCCTGAGGATTCAGGAGACAAAGGCAGATGGATCTCTCTGAGTTCAAGGCCATCCAGGGCTACATGAGATTGAATCAGTCTAAAAGGGTAACAGAGCTCACGCCTTTGATCCCAGCACTAGAGAGATATGAAAGATAGGAGCGGGGTCTTCAATCGTCAGTCTCAGGATTCTCCAGCCACACTGAGGGGAGCATAGCAGTCTGGGTTTCCAGCCTGAGGTTTGGTGGAGCCAGGATCTCCTTTCAACCTGAGGTAGGGTAAGAGCTAGTGGCCAGCTGCTTTGCTTTTCTGATCTTCAGCTTGAAGCTTGAATCCCAGAATCAGTCTCTGAGTCTTTTATTTTTCATGCAGCAGTAAATTGTTTGGTGTGCAAATATGAGTTCAGATGGTCATCGCCCAAGGAAAAGCTGGGCATGGTGTTGTATGCTTGTATCCTAGTGCTGGGGACGTAGAGACAGGAGGTCCCTTGAGATCACAGACCAGCTAGTCATGAGATATGGAGACAGGAGGTCCCCTGAGCTCACAGACCAGCTAGTCATGAGACATGGAGACAGGAGGTCCCCTGAGCTCACAGACCAGCTAGTCATGAGACATGGAGACAGGAGGTCCCCTGAGCTCACAGACCAGCTAGTCATGAGACATGGAGACAGGAGATTCCCCTGAGCTCACAGACCAGCTAGTCATGGAACATGGAGACAAGAGGTCCCCTGAGATCACAGACCAGCTAGTCATGAGACATGGAGACAGGAGATTCCCCTGAGCTCACAGACCAGCTAGTCATGGAACATGGAGACAGGAGGTCCCCTGAGCTCACAGACCAGCTAGTCATGAGACATGGAGCCTGGAGAGTCCCCTGAGTTCACAGACCAGCTAGTCATGAGACATGGAGATACAAGGGTCTCCTGAGATCACAGACCAGCTAGTCATGGGACATGGAGACAGGAGGTCCTCTGAGCTCACAAACCAGCTAGTCATGCTGATTAAGTGGTCCCCAGGTTTGTGGAGAAAACCCAAAAATAAGATGGAGAGAGTCACCTACCCATGTACACATAAACACATTAAAAAATAAATAACTAGGCTCAATTCAGACCAGGCTTTTTATTAGCACAGCTGCTTCCTGGAGAATCTTTGGAGTTTGTGATTTAGATAATTTCAGACAGTTTGTGTCTTCTCTCATTTCTGTCTCCTCAGCACCTACTATGGTCCTGGTCCTGGGCTCACATCCAGTGCCATTCAACCCAGATAACTATGTATCCATCACGCACCAGATTCCAGCATGAGTCCTGGGACTCAGTGATAAATAAATCCTTAATTCTTGGTGAAGACCTTAGAGCTCAGTAGAGGCTCCTTAAAGAGCAGTAGAAAGAAGAACGGAAAAGAGAATGGATGGGTGGGGCGGATCGAAGGGAGGAAAAGACAGACTTGAAGTTTAATCCTAACTGCAGAGGCTCCCACAGGCATCGTCTTAAGTTATGGTTTCAATTTCTGTGACAAAGCATCATTGATGAAAATCAACTCGGGTAGGGAACATTTACTTCAGCTTACCAGCCTCAGGGCAAACTCCCATCACTGGAGGAAGCCAGGGCAGGAACTAAAACAGGGCAGGAAACTGGAGGCAGGAGCTGACACAGAGGCCACGGAGGGGTGCTGCTCACTGGCTTGCTCCTCCTAGCTTCCTCAGTTTATTTTCTTAGACATCCCAGGATCACCCACCCTCAATGGGCTGGGTTGTCCCACATCAATCATCAATGAAGAAAATTCCCTAAGGGGCTGGAGAGATGGCTCAGCCATCTTCAGAGAAGGTTTCTCCTGCAACAGATGGGAACAAACCCAGAGACCCACAGCCGGACACTATGCAGAGGGTGAGAGCCCTTGGAACACTCATCTCTAAAAGAGGTGTCTCCTTCAAATCTCTCCCCTTGGGGCTCAGGGAACTCTGCAGAAGAGGAGGCAGAAAAGTATAAGAGCCAGAGGGGCTAGAAGACACCAAGGAATCAAGGCCTTCTCGACTCAACAGCACTGGCACGCAGGACTGTGGCAGCGTGCTCGGAACCTGCGTGAGTTTGCACCAGATGGGGTCCTAGGGCTGAAAGGAGAGGTGAACACACACCGACTTTCCTAAGGCAGACACTATCTCCAATTGATAGCCACTTAGAAATGAAGCATTAGGGAAGCACTCTCAGCCTGCACACATGGGGGAGGGCCTAGGCCCAGCCCAGGATCATGTGGTGGACTTTGGGGAGCCACCGTCAAGGGCCCTACCCTGCCTGGGGAGTGGAGGGTGGATGGGTGGGGGGCAGGTGGGAGGCTGGGGGAGGGGGGGAGGGGTGGGAGAGGGAGAAGGGATGGACATGTGAAGCAAGCTTGTTCCTACTTTGAACTAATAAAAAAAGAAAAGAAAAGAAAAGAAAAGAAAAGAAAAGAAAAGAAAAGAAAAGAAGAATTAGTTTTCTCCAAGGCAGTCCCACTGGGGAACAAAGCTCTCTTAAGGGCAGGCCCCATGTCTAGCAGTAGATGGCCAACAGAAAAAGAACTCAGTGGCATTTTTGGATGCTCTTTGTCTCATATGCTAAGTTGGGGCATTTTTTTTTGTATATATATTATGATTTCTGGTTTGGGATTTTTATGGGATTCCTGAATGTGTGACCATGTGTGTCCTGCATTTCTTGTGCATTATCTTTGTCTCTTTTTCTTGTTTGGTTGTTTTCTCATATTTTGGTATGTTTGTTTTTTATTTATCTTATTGTATTATTATTCCTTGGACGCCTGTTTGCTTTCCATTGAGAGATAGAAGGAGCGTGGATGGGAATACAGGCGGGGAGGAACTAGAAGGAGTAAGAGGAGGGGAAACCATAAATTAATATATATGGTATGGGAAAATATTTGTTATCCATAGGAGAAAAAAATTCCTTCTTCACAGGTGACCCTACCTTGTGTCAAACTGACATAAAAACTAGCCAGCATAGGCCTTGAGTAAAAGCACAGACTCCAGGAGTGGAAAAATAAAGACGCATGTTAGCCCCGGGTAATATTAGCTGCAACACTCAGAGGGGCCAGCTCGGGCTCGCCATTCAGCCATGAAGTCTTGGCAGCAATCTGCTGAACACTTTACCCCGGGAGCTCAGATGGTATCAACTGAAGCAAAGGTACCAGCATAAAGCTTGGTTACAAAGCAGCCAGTACCTTTG